>NC_083319.1:22409956-22714051 GCF_963455315.2 Globicephala melas
GGGCCTCTCACTGTTGTGGCCCCTCCTGTTGCGGAGCGCAGGCTCAGCGGCCATGGCTCACGGGACCAGCTGCTCCGCGGCATGTGGGATATTCCCGGACCGGGGCGCGAACCCGTGTCCCCTGCATCCACAGGCGGACTCTCAACCACTGCGCCACCAGGGAAGCCCTATTTTCTATATTTTTGATAGTAGCTATCCCAGTGAGTGTGAGGTGGTCTGACGTTTTAAGTTGTTCCACAGCAAGATATCTGAGTTCATGTTGTAGCACTAAACACATTAAAATATAAATTACTAGTTGGAATGGGGAACAAAACTAGAGGAAGAATTGGATATCATTCTTAAGTGGCTGATGTATTTGTATATATGCATTGTGCTCCTGTACATCAGGTACCTGTTAAAACGTTTTTAGTTCTTCTGGTTGAGGAATTTACTGGCTTTAGCAGCTACTGGAAAAGTTAGGAAGAAATAATTCCAGTGCTTGCTTTTTCATTGTTTTGTTTGGTCAAGTCACCAGTCTTTGGCCACAGATGTCTGTTAACTTGGTTTCTGCATTTCTTCAGGGGAGATTAAATACTTGGCAGTTGGTACCTTGGAATAATTTAACTTGAAATCACGCTCATATATACCGAACATGTATATAAGGAACTTCAAATAAGCCATTTTCAGTTTCAGAAAGGTTATAGTAAGAGGAGAGATGGCTGGTAACAAGGTGCTTTTTAGAATTCTGCTATAAGAGAAAGGAGCTAAGTATCTGAATATTAGCTGGCTATTATTTGTGACTAATAGATGATAAAAAAAGCAAACTACTAGATGCCAGCATTGTTTCTCCCCCTAATATTTTATCATAAAACTCTTCAAAAATACGGAAAAATTGAAAGTGAGCATTCATATACCCACTACCTAGATTCTACATGTGATATTTTACTACTAGCTTTATCACATATGTGTCCATTTTCAAGCCACATTTAAAAATGTTATTTTATTTTAGTTATTTAAAAACGATTGTGGTAAGATACACATATATAACATAAAATTTATCATTGTAACCATTTTTAAGTGTACAGTTCAGTGGCATTAAGTACTCAATCCATCTTATTTTGATGCATTTCAGAGTGAATTGGAGACATCAGTACCCTTCCCCCTAAATATTTCAGCACTAGCATTTTTTTTAGCACTAGCATTGTTTTAAATGCTTTGTATATATTCTTTTATTTAAAGATTTTTTAATATTTATTTTATTATTTAGTTTTGGCTGTGTTGGGTCTTCGTTGCTGCATGCGGGCTTTCTGTAGTTGTGAGCAGGGGCTACTCTTTGTTGCGGTACGTGGGCTTCTGACTGTGGTGGCTTCTCTTGTTGCAGAGCACGGGCTCTAGGTGTGTGGGCTTCAGTAGTTGTGGCACGCAGGCTCAGTAGTTGTGGCTCGCAGGCTCAGTAGTTGTGGCTTGCAGGCTGTAGAGTGCAGGCTCAGTAGTGTGGTGCACGGGCTTAGTTGCTCCGCGGCTTGTGGGATCTTCCCGGACCAGGGCTCGAACCCGTGTCCCCTGCATTGGCAGGCGGATTCTTAACCACTCTGCCACCAGGGAAGCCCCTGTATTCTTTTATTCATTAAAATAATCCTAAGAGGTAGGTAAAGTTCTTATTGCTGTTTTATGGAGTGGAAAACAGACATTTTAGGTTCCCAAGGTCCCTCAGCTAGTAAGTGGTGGAGTTGGAACTGGATTCCAGGTGGCTCACAGGCACTCATGACCAGTCTTTAGGCTGGGTTACCTCCATGTACCATAGAGTGTTCATGCTGATGAAGAGATCAAATCAGATGCATTGCTAAATTCTCAGCTACTTGTTACTTTAATCCAATTATTTGACTGCTGTTTAACACTGCTGTGGTGTACAAAAGAAGCATTAAAACTCTACTGATGGAATTATAATACTACTGAGAAGAAAGAGGAAGAATACTTGTAAACAGATATGTAAGGACCAAAGTGTATGATTTGTTATAGTTAGTAATGCTAGAGTAATATTATCATTTTTGGTTCCCAGGTCTGTTATTTTGAGATGTATAACTCGTAACACTGCCTTTCTCTAGATTTTAAATCAATGCATTTTACCTTTGCATTTGAAGTCATATACATGTCATAAATTTAAATGCAATCTGTAGCTGCTTTCAGTTGTATCTGATACTACACTCTGTAGGAGCTCCTGAGAAGCAGAATTGACAGGTTTGTCTTTTACTTATCTCTTTTCTTTCTTTTTCTTCTTCTCTTTTTTTGTTTTCGAGTAGTATCATGGAGTAGTATCATGTATGAAAGTTGTCAAAAGGTAAGCAGGATAATCTTGGGTTGGGGTTTGTTATCCTTTCAAAGATATCCTGTAATTGTCACTTTGAGTCAGGTGATTGTAATAGAATAATGGTAAAGCTAATGTTTTTGAGAGCTTACCATTGTGTTCTACACTTTGTACGAATTAATTGATTGAATCCTTACAACAACCCTGTGACTTTGGTACTATTGTTGTCTGGTGTTGCTTCCCTCATGTTACAGAGTTAGGGCTTGAACTCAGATTTTTTGATTCCAAAGTTTATGTTAATTCTGTGCTGCTACTGTACTAGTGTCTCTGAAAGGGAAAATATAGTTTATAAGAAGATCAACATGGCCTTTTCCCCCATGTCTTGCTAGCCTGCAGAAGAAACGTGCTATAGTGTATAAAATGTGGCAATATTCTGGTTCATCCAATAGGACATATTAGATTTGGGGGTAAGATGCCAAAATAGAGAACAATTAGTTCTGACTGTTAAAGGCAGTTCTGAAATCTAGTTTGTAAATTACTTAAGGTCATAGTCTGTAGTTTTCTTTCTTTATATTTAGGGTAATATAACTGTTTGGAATGGAATGAAATTCAATGCAAGGCATGTGGGCTAGTTTTTCTTCTAATATTATCCTCTGCCAGTTCATGGAAAAGTTGACATTGTAGTTATATTTCAGCAATGGGTAGGGAGATTTCTGACAGAGGGAAGGAAGCATTTGAGACTTTTCACCTGGTCAGCTGTTCATTGGTTTCATGTTCTGGGCTTTATAATTCTAAGGCATCCTTAGAATCTGATCTTCATTGGGATAAAGACAGCTCATGAAAGAGCGACAGCCTATAATCTTAAAGCACATTGATGCTATTCAACTTGACCATTCAACATAGCCACTTCAGTTGCAAAGTTGGCCAGGTAATCAAAATGTCAGGTGTCTTCTGAGAGAGTCTCTGCCGGTGACAGGCATCCTAGTGGCTCTTTTAGAGATGAGATGGGGAAGCTGTGTGTGTAGCTGTGTAGGTGAACGTGATTCTGTGAGCATACTGAAACAGCCCCAGAGAAATGGCTGCTTTAGTGACAGCCAAATATGCAGCTGAGCTGAGCTATGTAGAAAGGCAACATCAAGGCTGTATTATTTTAATTTTGCGTACTTAGCCAGATCGGAAGGTTAAAATGGAAAATAGTGATGATATTTCTGTTTTTTTATAATTTCTAGTTTTCCACTTCTATCCCATCTTGTTTTGAATTATGCCTTCAGTAAATTGTAATATTTAATAAAGGCCAGTGTTGGTGAGAATAGTTGGCACTGGGACGTTCGACCTTGTTCAGAAGATAGATGTTAAAATTGTAGGCACTGCCAGTGTGCTCAAAGGGTCTGATCTAAGTTGTTGGTCTCTGTTTTCAAGCCTGGCCGGTCTCTGCCTTGGGCTTGCCATCTTATATGACTTGTTTTCCCCACACATTTTCCAATTCAATAAGCAGTCTTTAAAAATGGAGTTACTGGGCTTCCCTGGTGGCGCAGTGGTTGAGAGTCCGCCTGCCGATGCAGGGGACGTGGGTTCGTGCCCCGGTCTGGGAAGATCCCACATGCCGCGGAGTGGCTAGGCCCGTGAGCCATGGCCGCTGAGCCTGCGCGTCCGGAGCCTGTACTCCGCAACGGGAGAGGCCACAACAGTGAGAGGCCCGCGTGCCGCACAGAAAGGAAAAAAAAAAAAAAAATGGAGTTACTAACTTATGGTCCTGGCCTCACAGGGCTTATAATTCAGTATAGAGGCAGATTTATATATAAATATAAATAGCTAATAGGAAGTATGATATGAAAAATGCCTAACACAGTTCTTTAGAAATGTCAAGGAGTGAGGATAGTATTCCAGGCTAAGGGAACAATAGCTTGAGCTCTGTCATAGAGTTTGAAAACTATTGTGCATTTTCAGGGAAGGTTGGAATGAGTCTGATATGCTAGAATGGGGGTACTATGGCTGCATGAAGTACTAGGAAAGGAGTTAAAATTTGGAGTCTGAGACTTGGCCTTTTCTGCCTTTTACAATTTGGGATCTTGAGCAGATTATTTTACCTCACTAAGTTTAAGTTTCTCATAAAATTGGGATAATTAGAAATACTCATAGTGTTGTTAGGCTTAATGTACATGTTAATGCACTGTGTAAACAATTAAATTCTGTATAGATTATTATTTTTAGTGGAGGGGGTGGTAGGAGAGAAAGCTAAGGATAAGGTTGGGACCAGCTTGTCTAGGAATGCCAACACAACTGTTTTTATTTATTTTTTTGCCTGCGTTGGGTCTTTGTTGCTGTGCGCAGGCTTTCTCTAGTTGTGGCAAGGGGGGGTTACTCTTCGTTGCAGTGCGTGGGCTTCTCATTGCGGTGGCTTCTCTTGTTGCAGAGAATGGGCTCTAGGCATGTGGGCTTCAGTAGTTGTGGCACGCGGGCTCAGTAGTTGTGGCTCGTGGGCTCTAGAGTGCAGGCTCAGTAGTTGTGGTGCACCAGCTTAGTTGTTCCGCAGCATGTGGAATCTTCCTGGGTCAGGGCTCAAACTCGTGTCCCCTGCATTGGCAGGTGGATTCTTAACCACTGTGCCACCAGGGAAGCCCAACACAACTAGTTTGAACTTTGTTCTGTAGACAGTAGAGGACCATCAAAGGCTTTCAAGTGGGGGAGTAACCTGAGTAGACCCTTTTTATAAGGATAACAGGTGGCAGTGATATAACATTGATTGCAGGGGTCCAGAGACCAAGAGCAGCAAGACTAAAAGGAAGATATTACAGTAGCCAAGTTAGAAGAAACCTAGGGTCTGAACTGGGATAGTGGAAGTGGATTTGACAGGTAATATAATCTAGAATCCCTAAAATATGCAGAAACTATTGGCTGAGTAGTGGAGAGTTATTCAACAGAAGGAGGAGTTAGAGAGGATTCCCAGAATCTACCTAGAGATTAAGGGGGTCGAGAGTACAGCCTCTAGACAGATTTGGGGAGGTAAGAGTAGAGAGAAGAGAAAGCAGGTTTTGTTCAAGAAATAAATCATTTGTTGAATGAATGGGTTGAATTATTGAGGCATCCATGTTGAGTTGTTTAGGGAAACAGTTTTGAATAGTGACTAAAACCTCTGGTGTTGAAGTCAGAACTGATTTTGAATCTTGACTCTGCCACCTTTTAGTTTTAATGTTAAGGGATCTAACTTTTAAGCCTTGGATTTCTCATCTGTAAAATGGGATAACAAAACTATTTTACGGGGTTGCTATAAGAATAGGAAGAGATAATGCATGTTAAGAACTTGGTATAGTGTTGGGCACATGGATTACAGGTGTGTGGGAGCTTTGGTTCTGAAACTTGGGCGAGTGTGGGGTGATGTGGACAGATTGTCCAGAGGACAGCTGTCTGGGGGCTATGAATGTATAGGGATGATAAGAAGACAGAAAAGAACCAGGGAAGGGGATCAGAAGTGCCTAGAGAGGGCAAAGGTTTCCCAGGGTTATGACTATCAAATGTTTGCATTCTCAGTTGTTATAATGTGTTAATCAAGTGTGCCCATCCACTAATACTCTTCATATAAAATTATTATGTAAATCAGACACTTTGTTCTAATTTTAATGTAAGGTTTTGTATGTTTATGATATATATGTACACACACACAATGTATGTTGTATTGGAGTTTTTTAGCCTTCAGTGAATAACTATTAGTATATATGTATTTTAAGTATTAACATATTTGTTCTACACACTCAATTTCTTTAAATTGAGTATTGTTAATTTACAATGTTGCATTAGTTTCTGGTGTACATCAAAGTGATTCACTTATACACACACACACACACACACACACACATACACATATATTCTTTTTCATATTATTTTCCATTATGGTTTATTATAGGATACTGAGTATAGTCCCTGTGCTGTACAGTAGGACCTTGTTTCTACACACCAGATTTTATTTATGGACATATTCCTTACTATTTCTCCAATTTGGTAATCACTATGATTTGCCCCCCTCATTCTGAATTTGCAAAACAGGGCATCAAATTAGGAGCTCTTAGCATGGAAATGAAAAGTGTTTATTTTGTTTTTTTAAATGGTAGCTATGAGTATAAATCTTTTAATTGTTTTTCTTTCCCCTGGTGTTCCAAATAATAGATTCTTTATACAATTGCATATGTACGAGTGGATGAACACACCATTGGTGATCCAGAGGATTTTTGTCAAGACTGGATAAACCATGTATCACATTGATTGTAGAGGTTAGTAGATTTAGTTCCTTAGGATGTGTGCATTTTTTGTAGTAACATTTAAAAATGCATAGGTTATCAAGTAGCAATTTCCCCCCAGGGTTTTTCTCCTTTTTTAGCTATCCTCAGAGAATCAGTGAAGTTCATTTTAGTTTATATATGCTTGAAGCTTCTATTCTCTGTCATCACATAAACATTAATTAAAAAAATTAGCAAGCAAAAGATAAAACTTGAAGATGTTCTTTAGCAGTGTGTGCAAGGAAAAGGCTGTGGGTGTTAGTTTACAAGTAGTATTGTCTGCCATGACCATGAAGTATGATGTTATGTGCTCCAGGAATGTCATCATGATTTAATTGTTTTATTTGTGAAAAGAGGTAAGGAGAAAGGCAGCATCATGGTATTTGGATATTCCTGATTCTGCCATTTTGACATGCGCTGTGATGGAAAAGCCACTTAATTCTACTTTGTTCTGAGGCTGAACAAGAATATGGTGTCAGGGGCTTCCCTGGTGGCGCAGTGGTTGAGAGTCCGCCTGCCGATGCAGGGGACACGGGTTCGTGCCCCGGTCCGGGAAGATCCCACATGCCGCGGATCGGCTGGGCCCGTGAGCCATGGCCGCTGAGCCTGCGCGTCCGGAGCCTGTGCTCCGCAACGGGAGAGGACACAACAGTGAGAGGCCCGCGTACCGCAAAAAAAAAAAAAAAAAAAAGAATATGGTGTCAGTTTCACTCTTGGATGATATTGGATGGTCCTTTGGTTGAAATTCTGTAAATTCAGATTGTAATTCTCTGATATCATGAGCTCAATATCCAGGGAGTACCTGAGATTTTGTAGCTTCAATCCAAAGGTGCATTTTGTTGCCGTCTTTCAGTTTAACTACTGGATTCCCCTTCTCCCAGTGCATTCTATTGTTTTTTGGTGTGTATGTTGCTGCCAATAGTGTATGATGCCTTAATTCATTAGGTGGAATTTTGAGTGATGGAATGAATGGAATATTTTATAAACCAAAGTTCAACTTTAGAATAAACTTTGGCTAAGTTTTACTATTTCACATATCTTCATTCCATTATAGAGAAATGGAAAATTGGAAGGTTGGAGAAAGTGTTTAGAAGAGAAGTGACATTATTTACACCTAGATTCTTTTTTAGAGCTTTTGGACCTGTATAGATGTGTTAATTGCGATATACCGAAGGCAAGCAGGTCAAACCACAAATGCTGGGATTTAAATAGTGACTTAAATAAAAAACATTCTAGAGTTTACACATCCAGATAAGCATTGTTCTAGGTAATTAGCCGCTTTGGGTGGATCTTAGCTGTCATACATTTGACTTGTATGCAGTCTGAACCCTTGCATAGAATGTATCATCTCCTTTAAGCTGACTTTCATAAGCTGAACTAATCTTTCTTCTCATCAGTTTACTAACACTGATTTCTAATTGGGCTTCTGCCAGCTGCTGTATCTGGGGGAAAGGGCCTCCTTGGGAGTTGGAAGTGTTTGTGGACCTCAGTGCCTCTGGAGTCTGGCACTTGTTCATTAAATCTAGGGTACAGATGAGCGCTGCTGTTTCCTCACTTGACCCAGCCCTGCCAGGCTAACGCTGTGATGTCTTCCGTCCCTCCCCCTTTGTGTGTGGTGTTGTGGGGGTTGAGGAGTGATGGGCAGGGGCTGTGTGAACAGGGAGGCATCGCCTTACTTTGGGCTATACTGGGTTGGTAGGGGGCTTAAAGTAGCCTGACATCATATGCAAATGGCTAGGACTTCTGAAGTGGCAGAAGAACGGCTTCTTTCCCCTTCCCTGGAAACAGTCTAGTCACTAGTGCATCCTGATGCAGGGGTTTCCACATTGGGGTATCTGCTTGGGCCCTGGGGGTAAGACTGGTGAGCTAGGGAACAGGAAGATGGCTTGTCGGATTGCCTTAGTTCTGGGGGAAAGGAGTATCAGCAGGGACTTTGTCAGCAGGAACCTCCTGCTCAGGACCTCATTGCCTGCAGAGGTTCTTATCTACTGACCCCTTGGTTCTTGGACTGCCCTGGGTGGAGGGAGGCAACTCCCGCAGGAACCATGATGGATTATCTCTTTCTGGGAATGAATCCTCCCCCAACCCCTGACTTAACTATATTTGTGTTTACTGCTGGACTTTTCAACATTTTCCTTTTAATACATTGGTGTTTAATGAGTTCTTTTTAAAAAAAGTGGGGAATGGGGGCAAGCCTGTATTTAAAAACACAGAAGTAGACATCACAGTTCTAAGCATTAATTCCTAAAGAAGTATCCTACTGGCCTCATTTAGATTTTGCCAAGTATTAGAGTGGCATTTAGTGAATTGAAATGGTATATAGGAACCAATAGATGATGTGGACTTAAACTACCAGTTAGTATTTGGTTAGAGTTTTTAAAAATTAATCAATTTATTTTTGGCTGCGTTGGGTCTTCGTTGCTGCACGCGAGCTTTCTCTAGTTGGGGCGAGCGGGGGCTGCGCTTCATTGCGGTACGTGGGCTTCTCATTGTGGTGGCTTCTCTTGTTGCGGACCATGGGCTCTAGGCGCGCCTGCTTCAGTAGTTGTGGTGTGCGGGCTCAGTGGTTGTGGCTCGTGGGCCCTAGAGTGCAGGCTCAGTAGTTGTGGCGCAAGGGCTTAGTTGCTCCGTGGCATGTGGGATCTTCCTGGACCAGGGAGTGAATGCATGTCCCCTGCATTGGCAGGCGGATTCTTAACCACTGCGCCAGCAGGGAAGTCCTAGATTTTTAATTCTGGTAGATTGATCTACCAGAAGGGATTGAGTATTACATAGAAAATCTAGATGCCAGCTAGGGCTTCCTTATTCATAGTTTTAGCCTCAGACTCCTAGTTGAAGATTGTCAAAGTCCAGAGGTACTCACCCACCTACCCCTGCAATCTATCACATCCAATTTTTGTGAATTTCCTAGTTTAGTTTAACTTAAGCTTTTCTTAGCTTCTGGGCTCCCATTTCTGAAAATGGTGTTTTGGTTCCACCCATGTCAGTTTGGACATGAAACCCGCTTGTTTCACTGGCGCGCACACACACACACACACACACACACACACACACACACACACACACACACACACACACACACACACACACACACACACACACACACACACCTCTTTTCCCAAGCATTTCAAGAATTCACTTAGCTCTTCAAGAGCTCTTAGCTCTTAGATGTGGTGAGTCATGGGGAAAGGGCTTGACTTTCTGCCCTTTCCTGGTCTGTCTTCCCCTTCCATCTTTTTTTTTCTCCTATCCTTCTCTTTGCAGTAACTACTGCACCCTTCCTGATTTGGAGCAGAATAGTTCTGTCACACAGTCAGACCTTCCAGAATTTATCTCCTCCTCTTCTTTTTTTTTTTAAAAAAACCTTAAGCACTTATCATGATTTTAAAAACATAGGGCTTCCCTGGTGGTGCAGTGGTTAAGAATCTGCCTGCCAATGCAGGGGACACGGGTTCAAGCCCTGGTCCGGGAAGATCCCACATGCTGCGGAGCAACTAAGCCCCTGTGCCACAACTGCTGAGCCTGTGCTCTAGAGCCCGCGAGCCACAACTACGGAAGCCTGTGTGCCTAGAGCCCGTGCTGTGCAACAAGAGAAGCCACCACAATGAGAAGACCGCGCACCGCAACGAAGAGTAGCCCCCGCTGACCGCAACTAGAGAAAGCCCACGCGCAGCAACAAAGACCCAATGCAGCCAAAAATAAAAATAAACTGAAAAATAAAAAATAAAAACATGTAGTCCAAGAGATTCTGATGTCAGGTGTTATGAATTGCAACTAATCCCCTCATTTCCTTTGCCACAGATGTTAGATGTATAAACTTCTAAATGGCTTTTCCAAATATGAGGAATTAACATTTCATACACTCAACAGAGATTTGAGCAACTTCTTTCTGTAAGGCACTGAATTAAATGCTGGGATACCAAGAGACTACGTCAGTTTCTCAACCTGAGGAGCCCTGGAGATGGATGGAGCAAATGAGTAGGCACTCAGGTGGAGTCACACCTCAAAGAGCTGTTACGGTCTAGGGAAGGGATGATCGGGCAGTTAAATAATGTACAGCAAAAGATAACAAGTGCCAGGAGAGATGTAGAAAAGGTCTGTGGGAGTTTGTAGGGCCAGGATGGGATGTGTAAGTGTGGAGCATGTAGTATTTGAGCTGGATTGTGAATGGAGAGGATTTGGATATGTGGAGATGGAGAAATGGTCAGGAGAGGTTGGTAGAGTATTCCTGGATGAGGGACTTGGTTGATCAAAAGAATTGTGCAAGAACATATGGTGCACTTAAGAAGCTCTTGCAGTTTGGACACCTGTTGGGGAGCAGTGAGATGCATGGTCAAGAAGGTGCTTTGTGGCTAGATTGGTCTACTCTTAGGAAGGACTTCCTCTCTCATCTGATACTCACCTCCGGCATATGCTACATGTGCTAGCTGCTTATTTTTTACTGTACTTTTATGGAAGTAGATTTTTTTTCCCCCTTAGCAAAAACCTTCCATTTGCATTTGGACACAGTGCTAAGGTGGTATAAGCAAAAATGGGGCACTTACTGTAAGGAATCATGGAGTCTTATGGAAATAAGAGGGACCCTCAGGAGGGGTTTGGAACTAAGGACTAGATGTCCTCCAGTTCTTCACCTTCTCTCTGCACCCCCTGCCATTCTTTCTTCAGACCAGCTTCTTGTGATTTTGTGCTCCATGGCGTAGGCTGAAGATGCCCATGTCATATCTCCTGGCTTACTCTTAGAGGTCCAGGCACTCAAGGGAGGCTTGACTCTTTGGTCTCAATTCTGAGTTCCTGAGGAAAGGGACCATTCCTGTCACATTGGCTGTGGTCAGGGTACAAAGTCATGTTGTGCATAGTTATCTAGTAAGGCTTAGTGTCATCCCCGCCTACTTTCTCTGCCTCAGCTGTGCTGTAATTCAGCATACTAGAAGGAGCATTGGGTTTGCAGTTGACCGCCTGGAGTTTGAATCCTAGCCCTGCCCCTTACTTACTACCTTTGTAATCTTCGTCAACATTCTCATTGAATTCTAGGCTCTGTTTCCTCATCTGTAAGTTGAAGCTAATATTACCTACTTCAGTAAATAGTACTTTAGAGGGAGGTACTGTGTTCTGTTGTGCACTTGGAGGATAAAGACCTCTCTAGGTTCAACTTGTGATTCTTTGTGTCATTAGCTTGGTGACCTTTGGCAAGTCAGTCAGATCCTGAGCCCCAGTTTTTCATCTTCAAATGCAGATAATCCCTGCCCACCTCACAATGTTTTTCTGAGGCTCAGAAGGCCATGTGAAACTGCCTTGTGACTATAATGTATTTACATATGTGTGAAGCAGAAGAAGTTAAATACTATTAGGGAGACTGTTTTCCTTGTGAAATTATTCTGTTATAGTCGCATGTATTTTGGTAGTAACTTGACAGATCTTTCTCAAAATACCCTGTAACGGTAGATTATTAATTGATTTATGATGCAATGGGCAGTGGTCCAAGTATTTTCAGCTTTCCCTTTCAATCTCAGCTTCCACTTAAGGCTTCTAACCTGATTTATAATTTAAAATTTACTTTCACATTCAGAAAAAAAATGATGTTCTTTGTAGAAAATTTAAACAAATGTAAAGAAATCTTAAACCTGTCACACTGAAATAACCATTTTCTCTTTTTAATTCACGCTCATGAAATAAGTTAGTAATGACATAGAATTAAACCAGTAAGCCAAAAAAGAATCCTCTGAAATTCCACCACATAAGGATAACCACTACCTTAAATATAGCCCTTTCCCTAGTCTTTTTGACAGTAATGTTTTTCTTGCACTTTCTAAGGAACGTTTTGATGTTCAAGTTGTCATGAAGAGGTGATTCATCTGAGGAAAGTGATTTATTTTTCTTTCCTTCTTTTTTTTTTTTTTTTTTGCGGTACGTGGGCCTCTCACTGCTGTGGCCTCTCCCGCTGCGGAGCACAGGCTCTGGACGCGCAGGCTCAGCGGCCATGGCTCACGGGCCCAGCCGCTCCGCGGCATGTGGGATCTTCCTGGACCGGGGCTCGAACCCACGTCCCCTGCATCGGCAGGCGGACTCTCAACCACTTGCGCCACCAGGGAAGCCCCTCTTTCCTTCTTTCTTTTTTATTTTTTAAAATATTTTTTCCGTAAGTCATGATATGAGTGAAAAGCCAGTATTTGCCTTTTATAATCCTGTGAAAAAATAGCCTTTCTTCCTTGACTCAGAAGCCAATGTTGTATTTTTTTGGAGAGATATGAAGAATGAGTGATTTACGTGGACAGTTTTATTTCTCAGGAATAATTATATGTTTTCAGAATTATCAGTGGCCAATGGTAGATAACACTGAAGTGAAGTCCTTAAACCTTTACTGGTTATTTCTTCCTTGTGGGGTAGAAGGAAGGAAGGTCCCATCTTTCCCTTTAGATAGAGAAATTAAAGACAAGCAAATAATATGAATTAGAGAATTATTTAATGGAAAGTAAATGAATATATTTATTCTTTTTTTAAAATCTTTTTTTCTTTCTTTTAATATTTATTTACTTATTTATTTTTGGCTGCATTGGGTCTTCGTTGCTGCGCATGGGCTTTCTCTAGTTGCAGCGAGCGAGGGCTACTCTTGGTTGGGGGGCGTGGGCTTCTCATTGAGTTGGCTTCACTTGTTGCAGAGCACGGGCCCTAAGCACACAGGCTTCAGTAGTTGTGGCATGCAGGCTCAGTAGTTGTGCCTTGTGGCTCTAGAGTGCAGGCTCAGTAGTTGTGGCGCACGGGCTTCGTTGCTCCGCGGCATGTGGGATGCTCCCGGACCGGGGCACGAACCCGCATCCCCCGCATCGGCAGGCGGACTCCCAACCACCGCGCCACCAGGGAAGCCCTAAAGACTATTTTTTAAGAGCAGTTTTAGGTTTACAACAAAATTGACAGGAAGGTACAGAGATTTCCCATACAACCCCTGCCCCCATATTTGTATAGCCACCCTCATTAGCCACATCACTCACCAGAATGGTACATATTTTACGAAGGATGAACCTACACTGACATATCATAATTACTGCACATCCATAGTTTACATTATGGTTCACTCTTGGTGTTGTATATTCTGTGGGTTTGGACAGATGTATGATGATATATATCCACCATTGTAATATCACAGAGAGTATTTTCACTGCCCTACAAATCCTCTGTGCTCTTCATATTCATCCTTCCTTTCCTCTTCCTCCCTGGCAACTACTGATCTTTTTACTGTCTCCATAGTTACGCCTTTTCCAGAATGTCATATAGTTAGAATCATACAGCATGTAGCCTTTTCAGATTGGCTTCTTTCACTTAGTAATATGCCTTTAAGGTTCCTCCATGTCTTTTCATGGTTTGACAGCTCATTTCTTTTTAGTGCTGAGTAATAGTCCGTTGTCTATATGTACCAGTTTATTTATCCATTCACCCACTGAAGGACGTCTTGGTTACTTCCAAGTGTTGGCAATTATGAATAAAGCTGCTGTAAACATCCATGTGCAGGTCTTTGTGTGGACATAAGTTTTCAACTCCTTGGGTAAATATCAAGGAGTATGATTGCTGGATTGTATGGTAGGAGTATGTTTAGTTTTCCTAAGTTGTTGTCTTCCAAAATGGCTATACCGTTTTGCATTTCTACCAGTAAACTTTCTTATTTTTGTTCTACCATATTCTTTTTTTTAAAATTTATTTATATATTTATTTTATTTATTTGGCTGCATTGGGTCTTCATTGCTGCACGTGGGCTTTCTCTAGTTGCGGGGAGCAGGGACTACTCTTTGTTGTGGTGCATGGGCTTCTCATTGTGGTGGCTTCTTTTGTTGCGGAACATGGGCTCTAGGTGCACGGGCTTCTCATTGTGGTGGCTTCTCTTGTTGCGGAACATGGGCTCTAGGTGCACGGGCTTTGGTAGTTGTGGCTCGTGGGCTCTAGAGCGCAGGCTCAGTAGTTGTGACGCACGGGCTTAGTTGCCACGCGGTATGTGGGATCTTCCCAGACCAGGGCTCGAACCCCAGTCCCCTGCGTTGATGGGCGGATTCTTAACCCCTGCGCCACCAGGGAAGTCCACTTCCATGTTCTTTAAGGTTCCTTTCAAGTTGTAAAATTCTGTGATTTAAATTTCTTTATCCTTGAAACATGGATTCATTTAAAAAATTTGTATGTTATTTCTTCTAAAAAGAAATGTATTTTTACTGGAGTATTTGAAAAGTACATGAAAATATAAAGAAGAAAAATTACTGATGTATTTTCTTGTTTTTATGTAGTATCATAAAACAATTATTATGGTGTATATATTCTTTTTAACTAATGAAATATTTCAAGTATGAAGAAAAGTATAGAGAATTATCTTAGGAACACTTAGGTATGTCCCACTCATATTTGTCAAATCTGTACATTTTTTGCTATTAGCTTCAGGTCTTTATTTAGCTATTATTATTATATTTTAACTTAAAAAATTTTTATTTTAATTATTTATTTTTTTGGCTGCGTTGGGTCTTCAGTGCTGCATGCAGGCTTTCTCTAGTTACAGCGAGCAGGGACTACTCTTCGTTGCGGTGCATGGGCTTCTCACTGCAGTGGCTTCTTTTGGTGTGGAACATGGTCTCTAGGTGCACGGGCTTCAGTAATTGTGGCATGTGGGATCAGTAGTGGTGGCTCGTGGGCTCTAGAGCACGGGCTCAGTAGTTGTGGCGCATGGGCTTTGTTGCTCTGCAGCATGTGGGATCTTCCCGGACCAGGGATCGAACCCGTGTCCCCTGCATTGGCAGGCGGATTCTTAACCACTGCGCCACCAGGGAAGCTCCAGGTCTTTTATTTTTTAAAGACATAAACATTACTGATACAATTCAAACCCCCTGTGCTACCCCTTACAAATTTTCCTTTTCTTTCTTTTTTTTTCTCTCCTCTCCCCTTCATTTTTTCTTCTCTTTTATCTCCTTGACCAAGGGTTGTCATTCCTGTGCTGTACATATCATAAGCAATGCATGTATTGCATTTAAAACCTTGACATAAGTGGAACCATAATGTACATATCCTGCAACTTGCTTTCTCTGTTTGATCTTAGTTTTTAAGATATTGTCATGTTGGTCCATGTGACATGTGACTCTTGCTTATTTTCATTGTTGTATGACCCTGCCACATTTTCTTTATCCATTTTCCTGTTGACTGACATTTAGATTGTTCCCTTTTTTTTTTTTTGCATTTACTGACCCCGTGGCTATGAACAGTTTCTTAGTGTCCTTGTGCTTGTCTTTCCCTGGGAGTTTTTCTCCAGGACAGTGATACACAAAGAAGTGTGGTCTGAGGACTGGGGAATTACGTCTTGCAAATAGGGAACTTGTGGCAGAATGTAAATCAACTCTCACTGTTAATTTATTTAATGTTTCTTATCCTGGTAAGACTTTCTCAGTGAAGCAAGAAGTGTTCCTTTTCTCTTAGAGGGCTGGTGACAAACAGTTTGCAGCTGCGCTACTTTGCAGCTGGGCACTGCTCTAGAGTATGTTCCCCTGGAGCAGGAGTGCTGGGTTGAAGGGGATGTGCCTCTTGAACCTCACTAGAGGCTCCTGAACTAGAGCTTTGTTCCTCAGAGATTGTATCAGTGTACACCCCATCAGTGGTGAGCCTGAGTTCCTCTTGGTTGGTTTCCAGTCTTTGCCAACATTTGAAGAGTTTTTCTAATGTGTAGGGTGCAAAATTGTATCTCATTATTGTGTTAATTTTACGTGTTCCTGATCAGTGTGATTGAGCATCATTTTATGTGTTATTAAATATATGACTCTCATCTCTGAATTGCCTGCTTATATTCTTTGTCCATTTAAAATCTTTGGATTAATTTGCTTTTTCTTGATTTGTAGGAATTTTAAAAGTATATTCTGTACTCAATTTCTTTTCATTTAAAAACATTGTAGCTATTTATAGCTTATTCTTTTACTTTATAGTGTGTTTTATGATATTTTAAAATCTTAACCTGTTAGTCTTTAATGCCCTGTGCTTGCGTTTTAATTTTCCCTTCTCATTTTTCTTTTAAAAGCTTTAAAATCTTGCTTCTTACACTTGTGTCATTAATTTACCTGCAAGGATTTTTTTAGGTTTTTTTTTTTTAAATGGGCAAACGAACTTTTTCCAGTTCTTCCTGACTAGTTCATTTTTTTCTTTCCTGAGTTGTTATGACCCCATACTCAGTTTTCTTCCTATTTTTGTCTGTTGCCTATCCTTCCCTTTTTCAGACTCTCCTTCCTCCATCCTTAAATGCTCTTGTCTTGAGCAGTCTATCTCAGGCCTTCTGTTGTTTTCTTTCTACTGCAGTTACCATACACGTGTGCTAAACCTGGACACCAGCCTTGCCTCGTCCTTCTCTACTCTGTACCCCTGACCACCAAGCTCTGGCACACAGTAGGACTTCAGTACATACTGAATGAGTGTGTGAGTGAATGTGTGATCTAGATAGGGGAATTAGTGCTTCACAGGGTGAAGATAGCAGGGTGCTGGGCCTTGATGGAGGAGAGAATTTGGCAGAGCAGGGAGAAGGAGGAAGGGTAAATTTAGTTTGACATGTTTGGTCTTAGCTTCTTATTCATAGTAGTGAGCTTTCTCTGGTGTTGTTTTCTGACCTTTGAATTTGTACATTTTCCCGTTGTCATAAATACCACTTGAATGAGGCAAATTCTTATGACCTTTTGGTGATTCTCTCAAACAGGGCTCCCTGTAGAAGGTGCAGTATACAGGGATAGTATCATATAAAATACAGGGTCAACGTTGTAGACAGTTGCATGGGTAGGTAAGGGTTTTTAGACTGAAGGTCAGAAGACCCTATTCTAGTTCTTGCTTGGCTGTAATTACCTCCGTGACGTTAAAACTCACTGTGCTTTTTTATATTCAACAGTCTTTCAGTCCTCTCCAACTCCAAGTGGAGTAGAAACCTTGCTTTGTACAAGTTTCATAATAAATTTTTTTTTCTTGACTTGGGCAATAGTTACATAGGTGTTTATAATAACTCATTAAGCTACACTTATGTTTTGTACGCATTTTTCTAAATGTTTTATTTCACAATGAAAAAGATTTAAAAAACCCACAAAAGACTATGTTTCTTACATCCCTCATGTGCCAAAAAAACTCCAGTGGGATTAAAGACTTGGATACGGAAAGGAAAATCTTAAGAGCTAGAAGAAAACATAGATAAATATGTGTGTCAGGGTTTCCAGAACCACCCCCAGGTTCCATGACTTGCTAGGAGGATTCACAGGACTCTGCAGATATTTGTACTCATGGCTAACATTTATTACCGTAAAAGGATAAAAAACAAAATGAGCAAAGGGAAAAGGCACATGTGGTGGAGTCTGGAGGAAACCAGGTGCAAGCTGCCGAGAGTCCTCTCCCAGTTGAGGCACATGGGACACGCGTAATTCCTTCAGCAGTGAGTTTTGACAACACATGTGAAATGTTGTCTACCGGGGATATTCTTTAGAGACTCATTACCAAGGGTTTTTATTTGGTGCTGGTCACGTTGGCACCTTCTGCCTAACACGTACTAGAATTCTAGGTTCTCAGGAGGAAAGCACGGTTGAGCATAAAGCATATTGTTTGCACAAACAGTTCAGGCACAGCGAGTAACTCTCATCAGTTCTGGGAACTGTGGGAACCCTCCTGAAATCCAAGTCTCCAGATGGCAGACAAGGACCAGCCTTGGCAAACAAAGCCTTGTAAGGATAGCAGTCTCAGGCGCGCTGTGTTAACTCTTCTCTGCAGAATATAATATTTTTTATAATCTTAGAGTTAAAAAGGCATTTCTAAGCATGACTAGAAACTCAGAAACCATGAAACAAAGGAATGGTAAATTTATGTTTAAAAAACTTAGATATGAAAAGAAAGAATGTGCTATAGAGTCACAAGGCATACTAGGAAAAAAGTATTTTAATGTATGAAAGAACAGGGGGTAATTTTTTCAATATTGTATAAAAGCTTTTAGAAGTCAGCAACTCAAAAGAATAAAGTAATTTGCTGAAGAATATATTTCAAATGACCAATAAGGGACTTTCCTGGTGGTGCAGTGGTTAAGAATCCACCTGCCAGTGCAGGTGACACGAGTTCAAGCCCTGGTCCAGGAAGATCCCACATGCCACGGAGTAGCTAAGCCCATGCACTACAACTACTGAGCCTGCGCTCTAGAGCCCGCGAGCTACAACTGCTGAGCCCAAGTGCCACAACTACTGAAGCCCACGCGCCCTAGAGCCTGTGCTCTGCAACAAGAGAAGCCACTGCAGTGAGAAGCCCGTGCACTGCAACGAAGAGTAGCCCTCGCTCGCTGCAACTAGAGAAAGCCTGCGCACAGCAACGAAGACCCAACACAGCCATAAATAAATAAATAAATAAATAAACTTTGCCATAGTAATAAAAGATATATAACAACAGTGAGATTTTTTAAATTTATCATAGTCAGCTAAGGTTGATTACTTATAAGATTGATTACTCATTGTAGGAGTGAGTATAGGGAAATTGGTACGTACATATACTGCTGGTGGTATAAATGAGCACAGCCTTTTTGAAGGACATTTTTCCAAAATCTCTTAAACTTGACACTCCTACCCTTTGACTCAGCAGTTTCATTTCTAGGGTTTTAGCTTACAGAAACGCATACAAGTGCACAGATACACATGGATAAGGATGTTCTTTGTTTTTTATTTTATTTTTTTAACATCTTTTCTTTTTAACATCTTTATTGGAGTATAGTTGTTTTACAGTGGTGTGTTAATTTCTGCTGTATAATAAAGTGAATCAGCTATACATATACATATACGTATATCCCCATATCTAAGGATGTTCTTTGGAGCATCGTTTATGGTACTGTAAATCTGGTAATAGCACAAATAGTTAAATAAATCATACTACTTCTATAGGCATAGTTTTATCAATTAGATCTTTATTTAGTGCTGTGCAAAGATATTTACGATTTTATACATATCCACACTTTTTTTTTTTAGTGTAATTCTTTGGGTATTAAAACCTGACCTGAATGGATATGAGGTTCTTTAAAATCTTTGACTATCCCACTTAGTGTGAGCATCCGTATGTCTTATTGCAGTAATCTGAATGTATTTAATTATAGGAACTGCCCTAGAACACACAGGGTGGATAGGGTTATTTGAAGTACACAGCATATACACTTTATTTTAATTCAAAAATCTGAAAAGTCCTGAGACATCTATTGCTCCAAGGGTTTTAGATAATATGTTTGTGTTAACTAAAAGGAAAAAAAAGGCAAATTGTAAAATAGTATGTGTCATATTCCAGTTTTTAGGTTAAAATAATGTTAGTGTATGAATAGGAAAAAATAGTTCAGAATATATTCCCCACCTTTAACAGTGACTATCTGAGGTTATAGTGATGTCTTTAATTTTCTTGTAAGTGAAATTAACTCAATATGAGTTTGAATAAGAGGAGTAATATCAAAATTGTGGAGAGGGTAGAACTTGCCCCTGACTCTAAAGTAATGTTTGTCATACCTCAGATACTTTGGTGATGACCTGGAGGATCTCAGTTCCTACAACTGAACACTGAGTCCTTGTGAAAGGTGAACTTGAGTTTTAGATTCCTTTTGAATTTTCAGAACTTTTGGTTACATCCCTTCTTGTTTCTGAATAGACACGTTTGGGGGCAAAGGCCTAATTTGGATTCTCACTTTCACGGGGCTCAGTTTCCAGGGTTGAGGGTAGAGGCACAGGGTTCACCCTTCAGTGCCGTTAACAGCAGGATTCAGGCACCACACTGTTGCTGAATCTTTGCCCATATTTTGCTAACTTTGGTAGGCTGAAAAAGTTAGTGGTTGATTATATCTGCACTTGTATTTACATTTCTTTTCATAAAGTTTGAACATGTTTGATGATCGTTTATTTAAAGTATAGATGTTTGTCAGAATGACGCAGCAGTGTTACATCGATCCTCTTCCTTTGCCTCTTCCTTGGGTATGCTTGACTTCTTTGACAAGGACCCCCGTGTGATGTTTGGTGCCCTTTCTTTCCATTCCCACATTCCCATCATAAACAGTGTTACTGCGTTGAGGATGTTATCTTTTCCTTTCTAGTGAGGGAGAGTAGAAAGTGTTAGGTGCTATGCTGGGGATACATAGGAAGCACCCAAATGGTTGTATGAAAAATGAAAAGGACCAGATATCACTTGGTTTTTTTTTTTTTAAGCCTTGGGCACAGATTTTGCAGGTCAGTTTGTTATGAAGAATTTAACTTTCGGCCTTCTTCCGCAGAACGGTTCTTCTAAGTTTCTGTAGCTAAAATCTGTAGGCAGTTTCCACTGCCTAAGATCTATAAGGCGCTGGGGCAGAGACTCCTTACCTGTAACTTCCATGGATGTTGTGGATTGAATCCACTGTTCCTAGGAGCTCCTTTTATAGTAGCATTCAACTATTAGCAAATAGAAGCATTTGGTCTGATAATCTCAGAGTCAGCCTGCCTGCCTTTCCTCCCTTCCTTCCCTTAGTATTAATTTTAAAAGCTAAACTCAAGACTTTATTTGGATTTCATCAGTTTTTCCGTTAATGTCCTCTTTCTGTTCTGGGATCCAGTCCCACACTGGATCCCACACTGCATTTAGATGTCCTGTCTGTCTCCCCGGACTCCTCTAGTCTGTGACAATTTCTTAGTCTTTCTTTTTTTTTTTTTTTTCTTCACAATCTTGAAAGTCTTGAGCAATACTGGCCAGGTAGCCTGTAGAATGTATTTTAACTTGGTGTTACTGTTGGTTTTTTGTTTTACTCATGAGTAGATGAGGGTTATGAGTTTTTGGAAGGAATACCACAGAGTTGAAATGCCTTTCTTGTCATGTTAGTGATCCTGATACCACATGGCATCGCTTGGTTAAAACAGAATTTATCAGGTTTCACCACTGTAAAGTTAACATTTTCCTCTTTCCCTGTTCTGTTCTTTGGAAGCAAGTCACTAAATCTAGTCTACCCTCAAGGGGTGGGTAGAGGCACGAATTAAGCTCTACCTCCTGTAGGGGGAGGTAGCTACATAATTATTTGGAATTCTGTAAGAAAGACTTGTCTCTTTTCCCCAGTGCATTTAATCATTCAGTCATTTATTTATATCATGGAGTCATGTAAATTTATTTTATACTTTGGGTTAGAATCCAGTACTATGTTATTTATTTGGTTCCTCAAATTTATTCCAGCCTTGGCCATAATGGAGCTCTTTCAGGGTGGTTCCTGCATCCCTTTGACTTATCAGGCCCTGTTTCCCTTCTGGCCCTACAGGATGCTTCAGGTTCATCTTGTTTTTTCCCTGCCCCAGCCCTAGAATCAGCCATTTCCCCAAGAGTCTGGCTCCTTTTACTGGAGAAGGGTGTTTAAAAACCCAGGATCCGGGTGCTGGGTGCGCTTGTTGCTACTAGGTTGTGCCAGGTTGTGACTGCTTCTAGGCTCCCTCTGGAGACACATATCTATATCTATATGTGTATATATATCTCTTCCTGTAAAAAATTATTATGGAAATTTCCAGCATATACAGAAGTACAAATTCTAAGTATCTATCACATAGCTTGAACAGTTATCAGCTAGTGACCAATCTTGGTTTCACTTATATGGCCCCTCCCCATTTCTCACCCCAGCACCCCCAATTATTTATTTATTTTAAAATGAGGACCTGAATGAGGCCATGACTTTATTTTTAGTTTCTGAAATAATTATATATATTTAAGGTGTACAATGTGATAATTTGATACACATATACATAATGAAATGATTACTTCAGTCAAGCTGATTAAGATGTCTTTTTCTCACAGTTGCCTTTTTTTTTTGTGAGAACGTCTGAAATTTACTCTCAGCAGATTTCCAGTACACCCCTGATTATTTGATGTAAATCTAAGTAACTGTTATTTCAGTTATATTTTAGTCTTTATCTCTGAGAAAAAGGACTCCTTTAAATAATTTTTTTTGTTTTTTATTTTTAAATTTTAAAATTAAGGTATAATAGATACAGTAGAAAGTATGAAAGGATAGAGCTTGTGAATTTTTATAAATGTATATAGCTGTGTAATCATCATGCAGATTGAGATGTAGGACATTTCCAGTGCCTTAGAATGCTCCCTAATCACTTACGGATAATTTTTGTAAGAACCCCTAAAAAACAAACATAACCACAATACCATTGTAACACCTAAAAAATTAACAATAATTAAAAAAAATCAAGTATCCAGTCATTTGCCCTTGATAGGTTCCCCTTTCACCTCAGCACTCTCCCCTCCCCTGCAATGTATTGATTGAAGAGACAGAAGCTCTGAGTGTGTTAGTTGCTTGTTCTGTAGTTGCCTGGGTTTTGCTGAGAGCATCCCTTTGGTGTTAATATGTTTCTCAGTGGCTTTCTTCGTGGAAATTTGTCTCTCACATTCTGCTTGGCTAATTCCAGCAGTAATGGGCAGTGATTCTGTCTTTGAAGAAATTTCATCAGTAAGATGGTTTCACCAAAGATATAATATTATCCCTGGTATATGATTAAAGTTCTCCTGCATGGCTCTGCTAGCTAGGTCTAGACGATTTCTTCAAAACTTTTGTATCTTTTCTAGTATCCACATCCTTTAGAAAAACGGAATAACCTTGTAAATAGGAGAGAAATTTGTTGTTTTTGTCTTTGTTTTCCTCTCTTCTAGAGGTTAAATGACCAGGACAGTTGTAAGACAGTATAATTAGCTAGTAAACCTTTTTAGTGTTGTTTCATTGCTGTGTCAAAATCATCTGCATACAGGGCTAGCTATGGTTAAAGTTCTGGCTGAAGGATCTGCAGTATAGAAAAAAGGATTAAGCTATAAAAGTGATTAGTCTTAGTTCTGTTTGATGTGCTAAGTTATCCTTTTCTCTTTTTGTATTGTAGATCAGCTTGAACGAGTCTTTTTACGACTTGGCCATGCTGAAACAGATGAACAATTACAGAATATTATATCTAAATTCCTTCCTCCTGTTTTGCTCAAGCTGTCCAGCACCCAAGAAGGAGTACGTAAAAAGGTAAGCATGCTGGGACAGTTGGGGGAATTAAATAGTGAATAAATGGATGTATTTTATGAAGTGAGTTTTCTGTTCCCATTATTGAAATCTAGCTTCATGATCCCAATTAGGCTTTTCAAAATGGACAGTAAGTCTAGGACCAGCTTCCACGATTTAAAAGTACCTTTTGTATGCTTAGCACAGCTGCATTTAGCTCCAGCTGTACACTTGGCATCAGTACTGGATGACATAATTGAGATATTTATTCTGGAATGTATGGAGGTCTGATTTAAAATCTATGCCCTTGAGTCCAATATGAAAGTCAGGTGGTAATGGGTCAAAAATATTCTTTAATCATTGGCTGACAGTGAATATGGCCTTAATTAAAAGTAAGCAAAAGAAATGTTTTTAAAAGCAAGATACTGTTGTACAGCTCCTGTTCTAGAATTTTTTGAAGAACTGTTAGTAAAAGCTGGGTAACTGTCACATCAAGAGTTTCTTTTTTAACCTAATGTTCTACATGGAACATTTGGGTGCTTCACCTTTAAAATAATTCATTTGTCTTCTCGTGTATTTATACTAGACCTTTGGGTTTTTGAGCTATCATCAGGTTTCAATCCTTGAGCCACTGTAATTGATTGGCAGTGACCTTCCCGGAGGTCTGCCCTGAGAGGGATTCTGAGGCCTGATTTGAGTTCAGTGGAGAAAGAGTATCTTTAAGAATGTCTGTTATATTTACAGGAAGGAATAGGGCATTCTTGTCACGTATTTGACATGCCTGTTGTTAATGCTGCTTTGCTAAGATAGATAACGTGTTTGATCACGTCATTCTCCTATTTAAAACTCTTCTATGGCCTTTTCTTACCCTAAGAATAACTAGGTATAAAAGGCCTTCATGTGTTGGTTTCTGTTTCCTTATTTAGCTTCATCAGTCTCATCATTTATTTGGCAGATATTTACTGGGTACCTTCTATATGCCAGGTGTTAGGAATACGTTGGTGAAGGAAAGAAACGTCTACTTGGGGAGATGAGTATTAAACAATAAGGCAAAGAGTATAGAGTTAAAATGGCAATAAATGCTAAGATGGCAAAGGATTGTATGAAAGAATATATTTGGGGACTTGATTTAAATTAAGTATAGGGTGTAAGGGAGGTGTGTAGGAAGTAGCCAGGCATAGAGATGGGGAGACCACTAAAGGCAGAGAAGGCCCTGTGTAGAGATTCTGAGCCCGAACTGAGTATAAAACCTTCAGGGAGCTGAACAAGGCCACAGAGATGCACCCTGTGCACCAGAGGAAGAGTGATAGGAGTTCAGGCATGGGGATTCCAGCGGCAGCCATTTGAAAGGGTATTGGTGGCAGTGACATAATCATTCTGGCTGTGGGGTGGAGAAAGACTTGCAGTGGCGCAGAGGAGAGTAAACAGAAGGAAGTTTTTGCATTAGTCCAGGCCTCTCGGCTGAGTATTTTCAGTAGGGTTTTTTTCTTTTTTTTTAAACTTATTTACTTAGGAGTTTTATGTTTCCTTGTATTTTATCTTCTGTAGAAAATCATTCGTCTCTAACCATCTACTTTATATGTTCAGTTGTATATTATTCACGTCTATCATACTATTATTCTTAATATTCTGTTACCATTCAAGTGGAGAAATTCCATTCTTGTTTCTAATTTTTTTGTTCCTACCAAAGGTTTGCTTTTTTTAATGGGCCAATTTAAAAGGAAAAAGAGCTTTTACATTAATTTTTTCAAGTGTATTTTTCTTCTATTTTTATTCAAATTACTCCTTTTTTTGTTTTCCTTTGATATGTTTTTCTCACATAAGATTTCAGTTTGTAAAGTACGTAATGGTAAAGGTCATTATGTGCCAGGAAAAATGCTAATCACTTAAATACTCACAAGATTATGTGAGGTGTAGGTGTTATTTCCATTTTATAGATGGAGCTGAGGCTTGGAATGATTAAGTGACTTCATTAAGGTCAGATAACAGAAAAACAGAACTGAAAATGACCTCAGTTTCCGGATTTCTCTTTGATTACTATTTTGGTTATACCCCATAGTTACACTGGTGAGCAGTATTAGGTTATTTTATTTTTGACCTAATAATTAGTTTATAAGAACATTGTTTTTGGTTTTAAAATAGTGTAAAATTTGTCTGGTTTTACTGCATTCTGATTTGAAACCACAGTGAGCAAATGTTCTAGTCTTTTAAAGCATATTATTTCTGATGTTCATAAAAACTATTCATAAGATTAAAAAAATATTTCCTGTTGGTGGAATATGGAGCTCAGTGTGTGGATAGGCCACTCAACACTGCTCTCATTTCTCAAGAAACCTATCTTCCAGTCCTGTTGTAAATTAATAGTGAATTACAATCTCCTGCTGCTGTTGTAGTTTTTCTGATTTTCCTTTTAGTTTTAATAGTTTGACCTTGATGCGCTTTTTTTTAAGTGTCCTTATTTATTTATTTATTTTTAACATCTTTCTTGGAGTATAATTGCTTTACAATGGTGTGTTAGTTGCTGCTGTATAACAAAGTGAATCAGCTATATGCATACATATATCTGCATATCTCCTCCCTCTTGCGCCTCCTTGATGTGTTTTGATGCACAAGTTTAAGGTCTTGTGTTTCTTAGTAATTTGTATTGTATTACTTACTTTTCTTTTTTTTAATTTTATTTTATTTATTTATTTTTTTACTTACTTTTCTTATCTTTCAAATCTCATTTAAGATTTCTTTCCCCAATACCTCTATCATCTAAGACTAGTATTGTAGCCAGTGTTTTCCTTTGGTGTAAGTTAGATTGAGGAATCTTTGCCCCAGCCAGCAATCTTAACCTTATTTACTTTAGCTGCATATCTTCATCAATGTAATTGAGATGTCACATTTTTTTTGAGGTTTGGATTGAGGGCATGTACATCAGTTCCAGTTATTAACCTTTCTCATCACTTGATCTGTTCTCATTCTTTCCATCTCTCCCTCTTCTCCCTTCTCTCCTCTTCCTGCCACACATTTTCTGTTTAAGAGTTTGATAACCTATATTCTGTTTTAATATAATGATTAATCAAGCAATTCTATCCACATTCTTAACATTTCAGTCATCAATTTGTATCTAAGTAAACAAGATGTTTTACTCAGTTACCCATCAAGTAAATTATTTTATCTTGTTCAGATTTCTTCCTTCTCCCCCTTCCCTTATATTTCTTACTAGAAATAGTAATTACCTTCTTATTTCTTCGTTTTTTCATTTATATTTATTTTTCATGTTGTCCTTTATTTATCTATTTATTTTTTAAACATCTTTATCGTAGTATAATTGCTTTACAATGGTGTGTTAGTTTCTGCTTTATAACAAAGTGAATCAGCTCTACATTTACGTATATCCCAATATTTCTTATTATTTCTTACTAGGTTTTTCCCTAGAAATTTTCCTTTGATTTTCTTCTCATATTCCAAATAATGCTGACTTTGATCTATTGGTGAAATTTTCTAAACTTTTTACAAAAAGCTTGAAGGAAATATACGAAAATGTGTTTACTGTGATGAGTCGTACAGATGATTTTTTAAAAACAACTTTGAATCCCATGGAATATTATGCAACTACTACAAAGAATGAGTTAGGTCTAAATTAAGAAGCTTATATATTTTTAACTGGAAACAAAGCAGACTCTGTGCTAACGTGAATGACATATAGCTCATTTTTGTAAAAAGTAAACAAGTAAAATCTAAAGATATAGCTAGTGGGAATCAGCAGCATAGCACAGAGAGATCAGCTTGTGGTTTGCGATGACCTGGAGGGGTGGGATAGGGAGGATGGGAGGGAGGCTTAAGATGGAGGGGATATGGGGACATATGTATGCATGTGGCTGATTCACTTTGTTGTACAGCAGAAACTAACACAGTATTGTGAAGCAATTATACTCCAATAAAGATCTATTTAAAAAAAAAAGATATAAATATGTTTGTAGAAATTTTTGTGGATACAGAGAAAGATGTGAAGATGAACACCGAAGTATTAATACTGGTGTCTTCGAGTGGCTATGAATGGACTAGGGAAAAGGGATAATTATGATTTTTCACTTAATTTATTGTAATAAATGTGTTTTTCTATTATAATTTGAAAAAGCAAGAAAATAGAATAGAGAGAGATATAATCATTGTGAACTTGTATATTTAATTTATATTGTAAAATACTAATTTTGTTTGCTTTTTTTACATATCAGATTTCTCTTGGTAAAGGGGTTTTGTTGTTAAGTAAGTTTGAAAGCTTCTGGAATAAGGGAAAAGAGATCTAACAGCTGAGACACCTGTTTACATTCTAAGCAGTATGCTAGACTCTGACATATCCTTCCATTTAATCCTCATAATAGCCTGTGAAATGTTATCATTTGATTTCTGCAAATGGGGGAAAGTGATTCAGAAAATGATAATAGTGCAAAGCATTAAATGCCTATGTGGACATTGTCTCAGTTCATTACAACTCATCTAACAGCTCTGTGGGGTATAGGTGCTCATGTTATTCCCATCTTATCTAGGAAGAAACTGAGGCTCAGAGAAGTTAAATAACTTGCTTTGTGTCACATGACTAACAAGCGACTTTACACGTGAGAGATAATTCCAAGACTAAATGATTTCTGCCAGGCTTTGCCTTCACCTGATGGCAAACACGTTCATTCTTTAGCTTATGTGTGAAAGTGAATTCAGTACATGAGGGGTCAGTGAATGAAAGTTGAGGATAAAAGAATGTCTGAAAGCAATAACATAATTTTGCCTGCATGTTATTTTGACTCCAGGTAGTAGAGGCTCGATGTGTGTTTCCCTTTTATTTGTTTTGAAGTATAGATACTCGGTCAGACTTTTATTTACTTTGAAATATAGCTACCTGGTCAGACTTTCATGATTTGTACAGTCCTGTACTCATACTAATACCTCTTGCAAGTAGAACCAATATGATAATTGGGAGTTTTGGTTATTATATAATTGTTAATAAAACAAAGGATGTAGATATTGATCACAAATCTAGAATGCAGTTACAATTATTAGACCTTTTTTTACCATATAAAATAAGACTGTCGTGAAAGCAGAGTATTTTTTAATAAAAGCTTACATATAAATAATTTCAGTATGTAAAATTTTGTAGTCAGTGACACTAGGGATTAATCTAGTATTGACTTTCAGTTCTGTAATTTTAGGGCTCCTGACTGTCAGTTTCATAATGTTTGTTAGGCTTAAGCAGGATACCTGTAGAGTAGCAGCTGATAATTTGTGGATAAATTGGGTGAAAGAGAAATGTTTTATTTTTGATTTATTTATTTTTTGGCTGCCCCGCGTGGCTTGTGGGATCTTAGTTCTCCGACCAGGGATCGGCCACTGGCCCATGACAGTGAAAGCGCCGAGTCTTAACCACTGGACTGCCAGGGAATTCCCAAGAGACATAAGTTTTAGACTTCTACTGACATATCACTATTTTAAGGAAAATGAGATATGTTATGTAGAATTCTCTTTTACAGTGAACCTTGTATATTCTGACTTCTTAGAATAGGTAAAAATTAAAAACTGACCACTGCTGGTGGGAGTGTAAATTAGTACAACCACTTTGGAAAACTGGAAATGTTCTAAGGCTTACCATATGTATACTTCATGACCAGGCATTTCCAGTCCTGGGTTTGTGTACAACAGAAGTGTGTGTATCTGTGCACCAGAAGACACAGCTAAGAATGTTCATAGCATTATTCGTAATGGTCCAAACTGGAAATAATCTTATATCTATCATGATATAGCAGAATGGATAAGTTCTGTTTTTTTCCTACTAGAGCAGTGAAAGTGAACAACAACATGGATGAATCTCAGATATAATATAGAATGAAAAACACAGGAGTTCATCCTATTTGTTCCATTTATATAAATTTAAATATGGCGTTAGAAGTCAGGAAGAGGGGTTAGTCAGTGGGGTGCAGGGCCTTTGTACTTCTGGTGGTTACAAAGGTGTGTTTACTTTGTGAAAATTTATTAAGCCATACATTCTCAATTTTGCACTTCAGCTATATGTTATACTTCAATTAAAAAGTTTACTAATGAGTAAATGAATATAAATGAATGAGTAATAAGGGGAACTGATAGGGACAAAATACTATATGCCCGAGGCTGGTAATTCTGTAGGCTTACTGACAGAGGTTAACTGTTGTCAGTTTAGCTGGGGGAGGGACTGGTTCAGCGGATTTCTTAATTTTTATGGGTTTATAGAGGATTGCAGGCAGTGGATAACCAAATATAGGAAATGAGTCAATATTTAAGGTGATAATATTGCTAGAAGAAAATTAAGTAGTTAATCTACTTAAAATTTAAAAAATTGTCATAAAAAAGAAAGTATGTAATTGTGGGCATGATTGTCTGCCACCATAAATAGTGATTTTCCATAGGATCCTTCTAGGAAGCAGCCTAGCTTAGATCATCAGAAGAGGGCTGTTTCCTTTAGCCTGGCTCCTCCTGATTTTTTCCCCTGTCATCCAGCTGAATCACAGGTCTGGACAGGCAGGAGGTTGGGTGAGGTATGTGTGGTCATGCAAGTTTCTAGGTCTTTGTAATGTTTGAGGGCTCCCGAGGGTGTCTCACAGTGACAGACACTTCAGCTGAATTAAGCTCAACTGTCAGTGTCTGATAAGGTTAAAAATATGGATTCTGGAGTCAGATCTTGACTGTGCCACTTGCTGGCTCAGTAACTTGCTGGACAAGTTAACTTCACTTCCTGACCCTCTGCTTCCTCACAGGGTAAAATGGGAATGACAATAGCACCTCTCCAGTTGTTGTGAGAATCAGATGAGCTAAGGAATGCAAAGGGCTGTCCTGCGTGGAAACTGCTCAATAAATGTCAGCTATTTTACGATTATTCTTATCACTCATTTAACAAACATTGATTTTTAGATTTGTTGTTATTTTAAAAATTCACTTATTTCATGATTGCTGTAGATAACTTTGAACTTTTGCTGTTGCTGTGAACATCCCTACAGCTCTCCTTAATACTTGCTTTGAAGCTAGATCTCAAATTTCAGAAGTGATGGAGAGTAGTGTAAGCCTGGCCCTCTGGAATAGTCACTTTAAATTCTTGAGTCTTTAGGTGAGGCTTTCTAAAAATCCTGTATCTCAGTGCTCCTTTCTTAGCAAGATAATCCCACTTTCATTGTAAGCTTGGGGTCATTTGATGTAAACCTCTGTAGCTTCCTTTCCACCCATGGGTATTGTTGACTTATTCACCTCTATTTCTGTCTTTTCCCACTTAAAGGAGAGGAAGTTTGATATTACTTACTTAAAACTTTTTAGTAGAACCAGATGATCTTCAAAATAAAGTAAAAATTTCTCAGCATTTTACCCAAATCCTTCTGTAATCTAGGTCCTGCTTTTATCTCTTACCACTCTGTGTTTCAGTCAGATGCAGCACACCATGTTCTTTTAGACCTCTTATACCTTCTTATAACTGATCTTCTGCTTGGAATTTCATCTGCTCTTTGGGACTTAGTTTCCTGTCAGTTCCTCCCGGAAGTCCTCCTTGATCTTAGTAGATAACTTTTTCTTCCTGAAACTCTCAGTACCTTGTATATTTCTCTTGCTGTAGTGTTCACGTTGTATTTTAGTTAGTTTGGGCTGCTATAACAGTATACCACAGACTGGATGACATAAACAGCATTTGTTTCTCACAGTGTTGGAGGCTGGAAGTCCGAGATCAGAGTGCCAGCGTGGTCAGGCTCTTCGTCGGGAACTTTTCATGGTGTACGGAGGGCTGTCTTCTTGCTTTATCCTCAGACGGCAGAGAGAGGAAGAACTCTGATACCTTCATCCCCTTAGAAGGGCACCCATCCCATCGTGCCCCCCCCCCCCCCCCCCCGCGATCTCCTCCAAACCTGTTTACCTCTCAAAGCCGTCACAGTGGGGTTTAGGGCTTTAAAGTGTGAATTTTGGGAGACACAGACATTCAGTCTGTAGCATAGTGTGTTGCTATCATTTGTTCACAGGTCTTCTGGGAGACTGTGCCTCAGTGTAGGCCCATCTGGAATCTCAAGTTTAATTAACTAAAGGACATTGTAAAAATAAATTCACTACTAAAAATCTGGTGCATGGATTCTTGGGGATAACATTTTGGAACAAGATTTTAATATTGTATACTCCCTTTCTGGGATGTCAAATTTACCTCCTTTAAGAGAACAAAGTAGCTACTATTCATTAAAATAAGTAATATCTGAGAAATGAATTCGTTTTTAAGATATGATCAATAATTTCAGTTTATATCTTCCTGTATTTTAGGTAATGGAACTGTTGGTCCATCTGAATAAGCGTATAAAAAGCCGCCCCAAGATACAGCTCCCCGTAGAGACACTCTTGGTTCAGTACCAGGACCCTGCTGCAGTTTCCTTTGTCACAGTGAGTGTTATCTTGGAATATTTTCTGACTTACAGTAAGTTTTCTTTCATAACATGTATTAGATGCCATCAGTATATTGGCCAGCCTAGAATTTCACCTTAGACTAAATGAAATGTGAGGTGTTTTTCTTCAAAAGGACACACTGTTTTTCCACTGAGTATTGATCTGGAGGAAATGGTAGGAACAGGATAATGTATGGCCATTTACACAGGGCAAAGGAATGTCGGTGTAATGACTTGTCAGGTATGTTGATTTACAAAAAGAATGATTGATTCTTAGTAAAAGATTATGAGAGGTCAATCTGAATTAGAAAGAGAAGGTTATTTTAGTAATTGACCAGTTGGGAAATGGCAGCCTAGGATTTAACATGGGGTCTCCACTTAGCTTGAAAGGATTAATGTAACAAACTGGGAGAGCTGATACTGATGTGTAGTATGTAGGTTTAGGTAGGTCAAATGATTCCTTTTTTTTTTCAGTGAAAAGTAATTGCACATATGAGTACTTTATTTTCTCCCCAGCTTTATTGAGGCATAACTGACAAATAGAATTGTCTATATTTAAAGTGTACAATATGATGATTTGATATACGTATAAGTGCTTTAGACTAGATCATGCTCTCTCATATGAACCCCATCTTAAAAGTAAGCATTTTGAGTAATTGGGGCTGGAGTTCTTCCTGAGATATACTAGTTGGTCAAGCTGTAACAAACAGGTGATAAACATGAGGAAGGAGGATTCAATTTCTTTGTTATAACAAAGCTGCCTAGGTTATTAGTCATGTGTTTTTGTTGAAATCCTAGAGTATTTCTTTCATACTTACTTGACTTTCTCTTGTTGCATTAGAATTTTACTATAATTTATGTTAAGATGGGCTATCCTCGCCTACCAGTGGAAAAACAATGTGAGCTGGCTCCTACGCTTCTTACTGCCATGGAAGGGAAGCCTCAGCCCCAGCAGGACAGGTATGCTTTCCTCAGTTACCTTATTGCCCACCTGTGAGAGTCAACAGCTGCCATTCAAAAATAGATCCACACATTTGGTTTCACTTGGGCAAATACAAAGGCTTGAGTTGAGCTCTTTGAGTTGACGGTTCTGTGTTACCTCAACATTACTGTTTTGTTAATTTTATAAATTATAAAATTTCTTGTGAGCATATCAAAAAATGTGTAGAACTAACATTTTTCTCAATCTAAATGCATTTTTATTTCGGTTAGTTATTTTGAAGCAACTGATGTTCTGTGATTGCAGAAATTTGAGATCTAATATGCTTTTCATCAGACATTTCTTTCTTGGAGGATATAAAGTTTCAGAGCAGTTTTCTTAAGGAACTAATTACTCGTTTGTATTAATATGGGAATTGGAGAGGTGAAAAGGAATATCATCCTTAGTTTCTAGGCTTAGCTCAAAACTTCTGTATCCTAAGCCCTGTTGTAGTGACAACCATGAAAAGAAGTTGTGGAGGAAAGATGGATTTAAATCATGTTTTCACTTCACTTTTTAGAGCATAAACATTTTTAAAAGATTGTAATACAGATATTTACAAGTAAAATTAATAGACATCGTAAACACTGTTTGAAATTTTCATGTTTTAATAGCAACAGGTTTAGTGAAAGAAGAAAAGAATCTGTTACTTAAATTCACACAGTGGAAATTTAATATTGTATTCCAAATATTGACATGATTGATGTTTAATTTCTTTAGATTTAGAATGACTTTATTTTTAATTAAATGTGGAAAGGAAAAAAATGATTGACAGGACATGTTATAAGTTGAACTTTACCTAAGGTTTAGTATTAAATCTCTTGTGGTAATAGATATTAACACTGAGCCCATATTATGTACATTTTTCTCAGGTGTTTTTGGTGATGAGCCAGATTGGCTAAATGTCACTTATTACTCAATATCCTGAGCTTTTAATAAGAAGGAAATAAGAATGAAGTCTAGGCCACTCCCTAGATTAGGACTTTGTAAATTAGTGGTATTGAAAATGAATGGCCCTTGCTACGATTGCTACTTTTTGTTATGTGATTTTATTTTTTTTTTGGTTTTGTCTGTTATTTGCATGTATAAAAAATCTTATTTTTTAAATAGTTGCAATAAATGTAATTGTTTTTTCAGCTTAATGCATCTTTTAATACCAACCCTTTTTCACATGAAATACCCTGTTGAATCATCAAAATCAGCTTCTCCGTTTAACCTTGCTGAGAAACCAAAGACTGTGCAGCTGCTTTTGGACTTCATGCTAGATGTCCTTTTGATGCCTTATGGGTAAGTAAAAAAAAAATAAAAACAAAACAAAGCAACCTTGTTCTTGATTGCTTTTACTGTGTGCAGTCAAGTACTCTTTTCAGTGATTCAACTTTCACTTGAAAATGAATGTCTCAGATTTGTTTTGCTGCAGCCCTGACCTCTTCTAAACTGCAGCGCCGCTGCTTACTGACCTTATGGGTGTGGAGCTGCTGCTGTGCTTTCAGACTTGCCCCGTCCAAGCTGAAATCAGTCTTCCCAGTAAACATAGTTTCTCTTCTTTAACTACCATCAGTGCTGTGATGATTCTCTTAGCCTTGTAGGCGCTCAGTTATAAATTGCCTCTAGCTTTCTCTTCCTCGTTGCTGCAGTATCAGTTCCGTAAGACCTCCTTCCTCCTCCTCCATGTGTCCTGGAACCATTCCCACTGCTGCCATTCTAGTTTCGGCTCTTTTCAACTCTTTTCATCTCTTTTCATGACTTTCTCACCAGCTGCTCTTCTTCAAAACTTTCTACACTGCCACAGAGTTTCCTGATTTTTAAAACACAGATTTTATCAGTGACCCCTTAAAATCCCTGGGCTGTTATTTTCCAGTCATTACATGCACTCATGCATTTCATGTACTCTATATCTCCTTGCCTGTCTACATTTTAAGAGAAGACAGTTTTCTCTGCTTAGAATGCTTCCCCATCAAGAAAGAAAGAAGGAAAGAAAGAAAACAACAGAAAACGGCAGCCAGGAAAACCACTTTGAAAAAGCCTCACAAACTAGCTTAGAGGCCAGTTCTGTTGTCTCTGACTAACTCCCTGCCCTACGCACAGGACTCTCCCTTGTCCTCATAAGGCTAAGCACCCATCTGAAGTGCCACTTTGTGCTCTTATTGCGTTGTTGGCTTATCCCATCCTAATAGATTGGGAGCTTTTTGAAGTCAAGAGCTGTTTACTCTAGCTCTGGTTCCTGGCGTAGCGCCCACGTTGTCATCTGCTTCCAGCCTGCTCCTTTTCTAGGTTGTCCTGCTGCCAGAGAGATTCTTCTAACGTATTGCTTTCATTACATTTCTTCCCTGACCAAAAATGCAGTATACACTATGAGCGTGGCATGGGGGGCTCCACATCACCTGTCCCTCCATCCAGCCACGAGAGTTCACGCTGTACGATTTCTTTCCTCTCCTTTTTGCTCTCCTCCCACTCCTCTAATTTGGCAGCTTTATTTTCTGGACCTTCCACTACCTCTGTCATATCATTTCTTACTTCCCTGCAGTTTCTTTGTCATCTGATAACATATCATATGCTGTTGCACTTGTTGTGTTGTTATTGTCTCAACTTGCTCCAGATGGCAGACACTCAGTCTTACACCTCCTGCTGTTCCTCTGTCTTGTGCTTAGGATGGTGTTTTGCACGATGTTAGCTGTTCAGTAGTTATTAATTGATTTACTTACTGCTGCCAGTCTTGCTATAACTGAGAAACAAATGAAAACCTCCTTTTATAGTTGTTGAATCAGGAGGCAGCCAGAACTGGCAGGTGATGATGGCTTTGGTAATTTAACTTTGAAATCCAAATTTAACTTAGGCGCACAATGTACCCAAGCCAGTAGTTCCTCACATTTTTCTTACCAGTGAGAATTTGCCTTGTTTATATAAAAATATTAAAACGATTCTTTAACAGGTTTTTTAAAAAAAATTAGATGAATTTAGGAATGGAACAAATATGTTTTATAGTAATGTGGAATAATTTACTATGCCATTAGGCTTCAGATGTTTTCTTTAATTTTTATTATAACAGGTATTTTATTTTAATATCCAGTCTGGTAATTTGTCAGCATAGAATTTTAGAGTTCAGAAGGACTTGAATTAATATTCATATCAAAATTTTCATTTTGTAGATGAGGAATGCTAGTTTAGTGGTTCAGAATGAATTTATCAGAAATCTCATTTTTAATCTATAGAAGCTAAAAAAGAAATGGGATGATAAATTAATAACTAGCTGCAAAGCTGTATGCTTTGAACATATAATGGAAAAAGCTGGTCCTTATTACGATTTTTTTCCTCTTTGGATCCTTTTGAATTTTTTCATTTTTGGGGTGTATGTGCTTGTATGGTAAGTGGTTTAGAGGTTTCAGTGAGTTTTTCTATTTTTTAAAAATAAATTAATTTTATTTATTTATTTTTGGCTGCATTGGGTCTTCGTTGCTGTGTACGGGCTTTCTCTAGTTGCAGTGAGCGGGGATTACTCTTCGTTGCGGTGTGCGGGCTTCTCATTGCTGTGGCTTCTCTTGTTGTGGAGCACAGGCTCTAGGTGCGTGGGCTTCAGTAGTTGTGGCACGCGGGCTCAGTAGTTGTGGCTCGTGGGCTCTAGAGCGCAGGCTCAGTAGTTGTGATGCATGGGCTTAGTTGCTCCGTGGCATGTGGGATCCTCCCGGACCAGAGCTCGGACCCATGTCCCCTGCATTGGCAGGTGTGTTCTTAACTACTGCGCCACTGGGGAAGCCCTCAGTGGGTTTTCTAATGCAGAAATATAAGGAGTTCAAGGAGAATTGAACAGAAATGAGAATGACTATAAATATTCTCTGCCTTGGGTATAAAACAGTAGTTCCCCCTCCACCCCATTACAGTCAGTAAACCTTTGTATTTGTCAACTAAAAACTTAAAATGTAGTGGGTCCATAGTGGCTTTTAGAACAATTATTTATAGATTGAGAGTGAACAGAATATTTATATTCATTGTTGGTAACTGTTACAGTTCATTTGTGACCAGGTTGAGCAGATGTACTCTAATGGTTAATTTGCTGAAGATGTAGATACCTTTTTTAGATAGTTCTAAAATTTTTCTTTATGATAAAATTTTAATTTCAAGTGTTCATTCTTCTAACAACATTCTGTGGGAGGAAAGTATATAACTGAATGTGCTATATATATGCATGTGTTTGTATGTGTTTATAGAGAGGTTAAATTCCTATTTCCTTTCCAGATACGTGTTAAATGAATCCCAGAGTCGCCAAAATTCATCTTCAGCACAGGGTTCTTCTTCAAATAGTGGGGGAGGTTCTGGAATACCACAGCCTCCCCCAGGAATGAGCTTTTATGCAGCTAAACGAGTTATTGGAGATAACCCATGGACACCTGAACAATTGGAACAGGTATCACACGCTGCTTGTTTGTACGGAGCTTAACCCTGCACACTTGCCCCTTTGAAGTCCGTGGAAGTATGTGTTACATAATTCCAGCGTATTCAGGCTCTGTAATGAGATACGATTGATGTAATGTGTTCTGGTCATCATGTCATTTATTGGTTAAAGCCCCAGGGAAAGGGAGGAGTGGGAAATGCTGTTTAGTTTTTCTAATACTGCTTACATATTTCAAGTATAAAATACAGCCCATTTATAAATTGAGTAACTTTCATTTTAGTTTTTAATTACAGGTTTAATAATTATCTAGCTGCTTTGGTGCACTTGAAATACAATTTATCTTATATTGTTCAGCTTTTTAGGGCTGTACATTCTGTGTAAAGTGAGGAACAAGTGACCATATGGGGGAAAAGCATGACCCCCTTTTATATTTCTTCCTGGGAATTGAAAAATTGGCATTAAGAATTTTATTCTGGATTTAAACAGGACACAGATGTTCTCTGAGCAGCTTTTAAAAAAGACTGGTGCTCTACAGAGAAGGTGCCTCACTGTGTCTGTGTCATCAGGCACCTCAGGGAAGAACAGATGAGATCAGTATGTAATTATTTTGGAATTCAAGCAACATGGGTTAGTCTTCCAATCCTTCCTTTATCTCTCCATGGCAGTCTAAATGATTTGATCCTTTTCTTTTTGGCAGTGTAAGCGATCACTGATCAAAACAGTGTTCCCAGGAAAGGGAAAAAGGCAAGTGGGCATTCTTGCCACTCAACAAATTTATAGAATGGTTTGTTCAGCAAGGGCTCTATTTGATTAGATTAACATCTTCGTGTTTTATAGATCTTTTTTCTTCTTAAACCATGATGTAAGTAAGAAAGAAGGGTAAATAGTGACAGAAGCTACTCTACTGAGTGTGATCTATGTGACAGGCACTATACTGAGTACTTTGAATACATTATTTCATTTAATCCTCACAGCACCTTCAGAAGGTATAGAAATTTAGTTCCATTTTGTAAAAGGAATTGAGGTTTTGAGATTCACCACAGTCTCACTCCTAGTAGTAGGCTTATGAATCTAGGTCTGTCTGAGGGCTAAAGCTGTAAGTGCTGGAGAATCATTGTTAACATTATAAATTGTAATCTTACGTTGGTCGTTATTTGCTGATTTCTAAGGGCTTCTGTATGCCTTTTGTCAATTTCATGATCTAGTGTTGAACAGTTTAGTTTCAAGGATGACAGCTGTTTTCCTCTAATTTTTAAATATCTCTTTTGTTTTTTACATTTTTTTCTTTCAGATAAGACAGCTTTTATTTTTTTCAAATGATAAAGTTAGTGATAATGTAAATGTTCAAGTAATATAGAACATTATAACGAGAAATTAAAAAGTACCTGGAATCCTGCCACCCTAGTTTGTCATTCACCTACAGCCTGCTCTGTGTACATGTGTGTGTACACAAATATAATTTTACACAATACATTTTTACGTATCACATAACACATTATTTGAACTTCATTTTTTTCATTTAATAGTATATCAGGTTTTTAAATAATGTCCTTTTTAATGTCTGTATTAAATGTAATTATGTGTAAACCACATATTTTTTAAACTAGTCTCCTATTGCTGGACATGAGTATTGTTCTCAGTTTCCTTTGCACACTTTTTCTTTTTTTTTTTTTTTTTTTGCGGTACGCGGGCCTCTCACTGTTGTGGCCTTTCCTGCTGCGGAGCACAGGCTCCGGACGCACAGGCTCAGTGGCCATGGCTCATGGGCCCAGCCGCTCCGCGGCATGTGGGATCTTCCCAGACCGGGGCACGAACCCGTGTCCCCTGCATCGGCAGGCGGACTCTCAACCACTGCGCCACCAGGGAAGCCCCTCCTTTGCACACTTTTTTGTGTATATCTTTGTGTAGTTGACTTCCATAACTGTGGGTGCAGTAAATGCTTGCATCTTGTCTGTTGTAACTCTTGTTGCAGGTCAGTTGTGTTGAACATGGGGAGGGAAGGCAGGCATTTTTATGATCCTTTTTAATTGCATCCTTTGTCATTTAGTTATTGTAAACTTTATCAGTCCTAATTCATATACATGAGAACTATCATGTAACTGATTCTTAAAGGTAAAGTTTCATTTTTCAGGTATATTTATCCTAAATAGAGTTATTTGTATTGAAATTCATAGCTCCTTCACATTGCATGAAGTTCTAAGCAGAATCTCTCTTCAGTCTGTGTTTCATTTTAGCCAGTTAGATTGAATACTGTTTGATTAGAATTTCACTTGCATTTGCAATTCTTGCATATGTTTGAAATCATGTTTTTTCCAGTATGTAAGAATATTGAGGGCAGAGTTAGTATGTTAACAATAGATTAGAACTTCATGGAGTGTGAGTTTAGTTCTTTTTGAACTGTCAGAAGAATCCATGGAGTACTTCTGATGTACCCCCACTTCTACCTGGAGGCTCCAGATTTGGACTTCAGTTCAAGGCTTCATCATTTTAGAGAGGCTGTTAACCTAAGTAGGAAGGCTTCGTATCATAGTGGCCTTGGAGTCCAAGACTTGGGTTTGGATTGGGCCTTCATCGTTTACTAACTGTGTCTTAATCTCTTCAGCCTTGCCTCAGTTTTCCTTATCAGAAAAATAGGTATAATGGTACTCATCTCACAGATTGTGAGGGTTCAATGAAATCATGAATATATATGGTTTGGTATAGCCCCAGGCACATTTAAACCTAAACAGGAGTGGCTACTATTGTTTTATTAATCTTTGGTTTAGGAGCATACTGATATGTGAAACAGATGTTATAGGTTGGTGGTCTTTGTTTCTCTGATAAGTGGTTTTCCTTCCCTTCATTTATCTACAGTGCAAATTGGGTATAGTGAAATTCATAGAAGCTGAGCAGGTGCCTGAGCTCGAAGCCGTTCTCCACCTGGTGATTGCTTCTAGTGACACACGCCACAGTGTAGCCACAGCGGCGGACCTGGAGTTGAAAAGCAAGCAAAGGTAAACTGCTCCCCTTTTAAACTTTCGAAATTAAAAAGAGGCTAGATTTCTAAAAGCTTGCCTAGCACATATTGGTTCATGTTGGGTTTTGTGTAGTGAGACATTCAGTTGATGAGATTGTGAAATATACCTAATTTGTATGAAAGACAGTTTGCTAAAGAGCAGAATTCTGTATAAAACAAAGAAGAAAAGCTGTTTGGAGAAGTAGTTTAAAATTGGAATGGGTCAGGATTATAACCATAAGAATTGAAACCTTTGTCTAGGTAAGTGAACTTAAAGAACTGATGTTAAGAAAAATGTCAAAACCCGGAAGTTATTCATTTTTGATTCTTCCTCTAGCTCAAATTATTTGAGATGGCTTTTAATAAAGGGTATGTAGGTATTATGGTTAATATGATGAAAATCGGGTCCCCTGAAAAGAGGTGTTGAATAGATCTTAATTTACACAGGAGGAAATACATATAGTAAACAGGCTCATAGAAAATATTGTGTTTACGAAATCAAATCATGCACAAAAAGGCAGTGGTATGCCAGTTTGTACCCATTGGTAAATAAAATTGTGCAACATTTGATTACTCCATTTAAGTTTCTGTTCAAACTGCTATTCTTATACCCTGTTGATTGACACTATAAGTTGAAATAATTTTTGGAAAGCAGTTTGTAGTAGGTAATGAATCATAAAAATATTTACAATCTTTTATCTGAATCTTCTGGGAAGTTATCCTAAGAGAATCATTCAAAGAAGAAAAATATTTAGAAAAATGTTACAGGTTCATTCATTATACCATTTCCTGTAGTTGTTCAAAAGAAAGGAAACAAATTCAGATTTCCACAATAGGTAAATAAATAAATTATGTGACCTCTATGGAATATTATATATCTGCCCAAATAATTATAAAAATAATAAAGCAACATGTAAATTGCCTCCAAGTAATAGCAGATGAATAAAGCATAATGCAAAATGATATACGTACTGATTTTAATAAATGACATGTGCAAAGACTGGAGAATACATGAAAAATTGAACATACTTCGTTAAAAAAATCAGATTATGGAATAGTTCTTTTTTGAATTTAATGCTAAATGTAGTTAACAAAATGGGATATCTCTAGGTCCATCCACGTTGTTGCAAATGGCATTATTTCATTCTTTTTTTATGGCTGAGTAATATTCCATTGTATATATGTACCACATCTTCTTTATCCATTCATCTGTTGATGGACATTTATTTAGGTTGTTTCCATATCTTGGCTATTGTGAATAGTGCTGTTGTGAACATAGGGGTGCATATATCTTTTTGTATTATTGTTTTGTTGGGATATATGCCCAGCAGTGGGATTGCTGGATCTCACTGGCAACTCTCTTTTTATTTTTTTGAGGAACCTCCATTCTGTTTTCCAAAAAATCTTCCTTTAAAACTTCTCATTGTGTTTGAACTGACTCCATTCTTTACACCATACAGTAGATTGGATTTTTGGAACTATAAATGTGGTACTGAAGTATTCTAATAAGTTTTGGTTTTGTTTATTAAAACAATTGTATTTTCCCAAAAATAGCATAACATTGTTAAGAGGTAAAAAGTGAGTTGAGAACAATATGTAGGTATCCCATTTTGTTAAATAAAAGTATCTCTTCAAGTGATACGTCTGTTTCTTTATCTACGTGCCATGCCCATCCAACTATTTTACATGCATAGGAAAGAAGTGTAGAAAAATATACACCAAAGTTAGTTGTTACTGAAAAGGAATAGAGAGGGTTATGGTGCAGATTATAAGGAATTTTATTTTCTGTGTTATTCATTTCTGAATTTTCACAAGCATGTAATCAGGAAACTAAAACTAGAAAGGTAGCAAGAGGAAAAGTAGAAGAAACAGTGAAAACTATCCTTATTAGTTAATCACTATTAAGTTTTTAGTTTGTTTTACTAAAGTGTGTGTGTGTTTTGTCAAAAATCTCTAAACCTGAAGTATTTATAGGAAGGAAACAAAGATGGAGCTTGAGGATTAGTTAGTAGCAATCAGCTGAGGAAAGATATAGGTAAATAATAAGTAGAATTGTAGAATGTCTTTGAGGCTAGTGGAATTGCGGATATCCAGACAAGAGGTGGATTGATAAGCTATGAAAGAAGAGATGGATTAGAAAAACAGTCAAAGCAGCATGATAAATTATGTTTGCACAAATATAACATAGTTTGAAAGCAGAATCAATGTCAAAAGAGAATAGAGCATGGTTAAATCTCACTAATCAAGTGAAATGCAGGATTGCATTATTGCTGGGTTTATAAGATGACTGGCAGGGGCTGCTGCAGAGGGTGGGTGCCCATCAATAGTAAGTCACCTTATTGTGGTCCCCAATTAGGAATAAGTCTTAGTGACTAATGGCAGCAGGACTGCTCTGTAGAATTAGGTGCTAAAATTGCAAGTGGGTGCTGGGAGATAAGAGGGGGGATACTGGGGATCACAGTGACATGGTATTTAAGAAATGCCATGGGTTGAAAGCTTCCTAGGGTTGTGGCTTTAATGGGTAAAATGTTTTTTGTCACTTTCTGTATCACTTTTGAATTTCCAAGTGGCTGAACAGAAGAATCATGCCTCAGGGCTCTTGGAACAAGTGTAGTATGGCTCTGCTGTGTTGTAACTGCTCTGTGGCATTGGTCCTGAGAGTGGAAGACAGTCCAGATTTCTTGAGTAGTACCAAATTGGGCCACTGGATACACTGATCTATCTTACGTTGAATCATGGTGGGATAAGTGACTTTTTTTTCTGTTTGAAAACTAACTTTGATAGAAGTTAATCCCTTTCCTTCTCTTCTTTGATGGGCAGTGTCAATTGCCCATTTCATTTGTGATTTATAATATTTTTCTTTGGTAACACATATTGAGGCTATGATTTTTTGAAATTATTGGAGTGGGAGAAAAAAATAATAATTTTAACAAGCTTTGTTGCAACCTTCTGTAGCTTGATAGACTGGAATAATCCTGCCATCATTAATAAGATGTACAAGGTATACCTTGGAGATATACCACTGAAGACAAAAGAGGTAGGTTTTTTTTGTTTACTCTCACATCATCATAAAAAGCATTTTATTGACATGGCTCTATGTATTTGAACATTTTCTACAGGTTATTTTGATTTAAGCTGAACCTATGCTGTGGGAAATATTGATACTAGTTTTAAGCCGTACTAGTCTAGGTGGATTAAAATCTCCTGGTACCTTTGTTTGCCTGATCTGGTGTTTTCAATTCAGGTGCTTAAATAACGATTGTCCAGATTATGCCTCGATGAACGTTTTCTGTAAATATTTTAGGCTTTATTGGATATATCGTTCTGAGGCTGCAGCTGCTCAACTCTGCTGTAGCATGAAAGCAGCCATAGGCAGAACAGAACTGAATGAGCATGGCCGTGTGCCAGTCAGGCTTTATCATTACAGAAATTTGAATTTAATATTATTTTCATGAAATACACTTTTATAAAATATTGTTTTTATTTATTATTATTTTTATTGTTTTGATTTTTAAAAAATCATTTGAAAATGTAAAAACTACTCTTAACTCACAGACCTTACTAAGATAGATGGTAGGCCAGATTTGGCCCATAGGCTGTAGTTTGTTGACCCGTGGTCTAGAATCTAGAACAATAGGTGGGTTCTTCTGAATTCTGGAAATAAGATGTTTGCTTAATAACATAGGTTCTGTTTAGTTAACTTGTTTAAAAGTGTTCCAAGTAGAAACCTAGACTCTAATACAAGATTATTTGTTTGCTTTCTAAACCATTAATAGTTGTTTAAAAAACCATATTAGCTCCAGGGAAAACTGGACAGCTACACGTAAAAGAATGAAATTAGAACACTTCCTGGCACCATACACAAAAATGAACCCAAAATGGATCAAAGACCTAAATGTAAGGCAAGGCACTATAAAGCTCTCAGAGGAAAACATAGTCAGAACACTCTATGACATAAATCACAGCAAGATCCTTTCTGACCCACCTCCTAGAGAAATGGAAATAAAATAAAAAATAAACGAATAGGACCTAATGAAACTTAAAAGCTTTTGCACAGCAAAGGAAACCATAAACAAGACAAAAAGACAACCCTCAGAATGAGAGAAGAAATTTGCAAATGAAGCAACTGACAAAGGATTAATCTCCAAAATATACAAGCAGCTCATGCAGCTCAATATCAAAGAAACAAACAACCCAATCCACAAATGGGCGGAAGACCTAAATAGACATTTCTCCAAAGTAGACATACAGATTGCCAACAAACACATGAAAGGATGCTCAACATCACTAATCATTAGAGAAATTCACATCAAAACCACAATGAGGTATCACCTCACACTGGTCAGAATGGCCCTCATCAAAAAATCTACAAACAGTAAATGCTGGAGAGGGTGTGGAGAAAAGGGAACCCTCCTGCACTGTTGGTGGGAATGTAAACTGATACAGCCACTATGGAAAACAATATGGAGGTTCCTTAGAAAACTAAGAACTGGGCTTCCCTGGTGGCTCAGGGGTTAAGAATCCGCCTGCCAATGCAGGGGACACGGGTTCGAGCCCTGGTCCAGGAAGATCCTACATGCTGCGGAGCAGCTAAGCCTGTGCGCCACAACTACTGAGCCTGTGCTCTAGAGCCCATGAGCCATAACTACTGAAGCCTGCATGCCTAGAGCCCATGCTCCACAACAAGAGAAGCCAGCACAATGAGAAGCCCTCGCACCGCAACGAAGAGTAGCCCCCGCTCGCCGCAACTAGAGAAAGCCCACGCGCAGCACCGAAGACCCAACACAGCCAAAAATAAATGAATAAAAATAAATAAATTTATTTAAAAAAAGGAGTAGAGAGGCAAACTCTAGTTATTGAGATGGGTATTTGGCATGTATTTTCTCTTTTAAAATGAAAAAATGAGGCTTCAAGAAAGCAGTTAACATGCTTTATTGGCAAAGATGAAAGTTGAACTTTTAAGCAAAAGCTAGAATTTTGGGAAATTTGTATTCATCACGATGAGCTTGACAGCTTGTCAGTGCTTACAGACTTTTCTGATGAGATTGGTTATGATATTAATGTGATTTTTTTGTGTACGCGTTTATGTTTTGTAATGAAATATTTGCTTAACTCGGTGAGCCAGTATTTTCCAAATGACCAGTGATGGTACAGAAGCATACAGGGTAAGGGAGCCATTCAGTATGCAGATAGACTGGTGGAATTTAGTAGAACAGTATGCAGATGTTCCATTGATACGGTTTCAAATCCACATGGCAGTTAACCTTTAAGAACCTATTGCATATCAAGTTTGGGGGTTGCATCAAGTATCTGAAATTACCTGAAAAGGCTGAAACCATCCCCACTTTTCCGGTCACATATCTTTGTGAAGCTGTTTTTTTTAACATACTTAAAACAAAACAACATATTACAACAAATTAATTGCTGACAAAGATATAAGAATCCAGCTTTCTTTTATTAAAGTGGACAGTGAAGAGATTTACAGAAAATATAAAACAATGCCACTGTCTCAGTGCAGTTTTTTGTTTTGGAAAATATAGTTTTTTATTTTTCTTAAAAATATTATTTATGAAAGTATATAATGGGTTTAATATTATTATTATTATTTTTTTTTGCGGTACACGGGCCTCTCACTGTTGTGGCCTCTCCTGTTGCGGAGCACAGGCTCTGGACGCGCAGGCTCAGCGGCCATGGCTCACAGGCCCAGCCGTTCCGCGGCATCTTCCCGGACCGGGACACGAACCCTTGTCCCCTGCATTGGCAGGCGGACTCTCAACCGCTGCGCCACCAGGGAAGCCCAATTTTTAAATGAATAAGTACTTAAAATATTTTCAGTTTTAATTTCTAGTATATTAAATATTGATAGGTATTCAGTATAAACAAAAGCTCTTTGGAAGTTTCAGTAATTTTTAAGAGTATAAAGGGATCCTGAAACAAAAGTTTGAGCGACCATTGATTTAGATGATCTCTCATGATTTTTTTTTCAATTCACAATAATTTTGAAGTGCTGAGCTATAATCACACATATTTTCAACAGGGAGCAGTTCTGAAGCCAGAGCTGAAAAGGGACCCAGTCAGTACAAGGGTTAAGTTAAAGATTGTCCCCCACCTCCTTCGTTCTAGACAAGCTGCTGAAATGTTCCCGGCTAACATTCAGGTAACTCATTCTTTCCAGAGAAAAATGGCCTGTTTACAACTTTCATGTTTGTTTAACTAGACAAAGAACTGCGTTAATGGATATTCAGGAGGTAGGTTGATATGTATAACAAGATTAATGAGATTCTTTCTCAAGTTGAGCTGCAGAAAATACTTTTTAATTATAGCTGTAATAAAATATATATTTTATCAATATATTAATATATATTATATATAATATAGATTATAAATTTTAATTATAGAATATATGCTGTATATGGTTACCATTCTCCCTAAATGTATGGTGATAATTCCTTTCAAACTAGTGCTTTTCTGAGTGGCTTTTTTCCAAAAATGGTAGCACCAGAAACTCGGTCACTTAGGTGGAAAAATGAGTCATCCTTGACTGGAATCCCTCGTGAAGGCAGCGGCCACAGCCTCTGGATGCTGCTGCCTCAGTGTCTTCACCCTCGTCTGCCGAATGCTGATGTTAATGGAGATTGTCACTTCTTGTTCTGCTTGCCACAGTCGTCTTCCTTGTTGCCCTGCCTCTAGTCTTCCCCACAGCCAGTCTGTTTTCTGTGTTGCCACCAGAGTTATTTTTGCAGTTGGAAATCCTTGTACTTTGTTGGTGTGGGATATGAGCCCCTCCAGAAAAGCTCTTGCCTTTTGGTCCAAGTAATGAAATGACCAGCTCAGTTCTGGAGACAGATTCATTTGAGCATAATTTTGTCATTAGTTACTTACTTTTGATCTTAAATAAGCCTCAGGGTTTTTCCTGTTTTTCTTTAAACATAAAAAAAGTCTGTAAAATGGATGTAGTGATAGCAGCTACCTCATAGCAATGTTGTAAAGACTGAGTGGGTTAGCAGGTAGAAGCTTTAGAGCAGGGTGGCTAGTACTCATTCAGTTAGCAAGTTCTCGGTAAATGGTGGAAAGGCAGCAGTTATGTCCCTTCTGGTCTCGTATCTCACCATACCCTTGCCCTGTACCTTATGCTCCAACAGAGATTGTTGCTGTTTAAGTATGCTGTTTTCATGGCTCTGTGTCTCCACTCCTGGCATAGTGGCCCTCCCCCCTGTAGCCCAGTAAACATCTACTCCAGTTTCAGGAGTTGCTCCGGTGTGCCCCTTGCTATCTGAAATGTTCCCATTTCCTGCCTCTCATCTCTTTCAGTCCCAAAGTAAGAACACTGTCCTCTTGCTCCCTGTATGTGTGTGGTGGACATTGGCTTCTGCCTTCGCATCTCTCCCTCTTAAGGCTTATTTGTTTAAGTGGCTGTTTCCTCCTTTTAGATGATACAACTTTTATTCCCAGTATCTGGCTCTCTAATATTTGACTGATTTCAAGTACTCTGTTCTGTGTTTCCATAAACATAAAATAATCACAGAGCTTCTTCTATTTCACTTTCCAAGCACTGTTTCCCTGACAGTGTTTTGATAATTTTGGTTCAGAAAATTTGGTTGTAGTAACACTACATTATATAATAAGCAGCTAGAAGTTTGTGGCAGAATATTCGTAGACATCCTGTAGGTGTACACTTTATTTATAGTTATTTATGTTTTCAAAATGAGTCCACATGTAACCTAATACCCCCAAAATAATCTTCTCTGCTCACGTCCCCTGCATGAGAGTGGCAGCCCACTGCAGCGTGAACTCTGTGTTGCTTCCTAGTGGTAGCCCCACGAATTTTGCAGACTTGTAACATCTACCATTGTGTTTGTTGTTACTCCACAGACTGTTAATTGAAGCTACTGATTGGCTTCCTAAGGCCGTCAGCTAAAATATTTGTATGAAAGAGAACTGCATTAATTTCGAAGAACAAGGCGTAGTGCAAAAGACCTACTGTTGAATACTTAATAATATTTGAAGATAGTAAATTGCTATTCTTGTTAATTGGTATTCTTGACGTTTGTTCCTTTTTCATAGGTGGTGTATGATGGGCTCTTTGGTACAAATACAAATTCAAAATTAAGAACATTATCCCTGCAATTTGTGCATCACATTTGTGTAACGTAAGTTTTTTGAACTATTTATAAAGTCTTCAAGCTGTTGGAGTGATGAAGTGATGCAAGTATATCTTACCTAGAAAGAAATCGTGTTTGTTTATCTTAAAATATTTCATATTTTAATAGATTATTTAAATTTACTTCAGTTATGTCTCTATTTTAAGTAATAATCTGAAAAGATATGTAATTATGAGATTCTTATATCTTGCTTTGTATGTGTTATTTTTTCAAAAAGCTGTCCAGAAATCAAGATTAAGCCATTAGGTCCAATGCTTTTGAATGGCCTCACCAAGCTAATCAATGAATATAAAGAAGTAAGTGACTTGTTTTTTTAAATTTTTGTTAACATTTTAAAGTATTTTCTGTTATAAACTTTGCTGGTCTATATGTTGATGTAGTTAAAGTTTGCTGTTGCTCCATCATTTCTTAACATTTTTAATTGAAGTGGCGCAAATTTCAGAAATTACCACCATCTTTTGCCCTGTTTTTTTTGAAATAAGTATTAAAAACTGATACGGATCTTGAGGTTGTCTTATCATTTCTTTAAATAACATTTTAAAAAGCTAGTACATTTTGTTTTACTTTTAGGCACTGTGCAAAAATGGAATGAAAAGAATTAAATTTTACTTTATGATTTATTTCCATATAGGTCTATTTGGATTTGCTTGTTTTGAGAAACAGTGTTAATTCTTAGGGACTGAGATTTTATTGATTCAAAACTCTGTCAGACTACCAAATACACTACCAAATGTAAAATAGATAGCTAGTGGGAAGCAGCGACATAGCACAAGGAGATGAGCTCGGTGCTTTTTATCCCCTAGAGGGGTGGGAAATGGAGGGAGGGAGGGAGACGCAAGAGAGAGGAGATATGGGGATATATGTAGACATATAGCTGATTCACTTTGTTATACAGTAGAAACTAACACACCATTGTAAAGCAATTATACTCCAATAAAGATGATAAAACAAACAAACAAACTCTGTCAGAACATGCATTCAGTAAATTTTTGATTCCTTAAGCTAAGTGGAATGAGGATTCCTTGGATTGTAGATTTTCAAATCCTGATTTTCCTTGCTGTATTACTCGTACCATTTCTAGTATTTCAAGGGAATTTGCTAAAAAAGGTAAGGTTTCAAGAACTCTAGTCAGTATTTCTTCCTTAGTCAGTATTTCTTCCTAAGTCGTAGCTAAACGTGAATGCATGTTTGCAGTAGTATGGTGACCAGTATTTTGCCATTTGGATTTAGAATTGAGTTTGAATTCTAGTTTTGTTCCTTGGTGAGTTACTTAAATTCTTTGGACCTCTGTTCTTTATCAGAAAAATGAGGATAATAGTATCACTTCATTGGATTATTGTGAAGATTAAATGAGATAATTCATGTAAATTATTCAGCACAGTAAAGGCATATTAGTAGATATTATTAATGAAAAGCTATTTATTTGTTGTGCAGCTGTGCTTTGGGGCAGTGTTAGGCCTGACTCTCCTGTCTTCTTCTGTTGATTGAATAGAGCTTGCATGGTTCATAAGGCCTTGGGAAACTTTCAGATTATTTTTATGGCATAGTCACATTCTTTGGATGGCTGGTAGAAATAAAAATGCTTTGGGGCTTCTAGGGGAGGAACTGTATATTTGAAGATAGGTTAGAGAGGCCAGATAAACTACAGGGCTGTAATCCTTTTACCTCCAGATGACACTGCATGTCTTCCCAACAGATGAGTCTGTAAGAGTGGCCATGTAGGTGTGTGAATCCTATGTTAAATGTATAAACTTCAGCTCATAGAAGTGTTGCTATGTTCTAAGTAATGTCAGACTATTGGTTTTCATAAAACTACGTAAAATTCTATCTGTATCTTGAGTGGGAACCTCATTAACTCACCCGAATACTATGATCCCTTTAATTTTTTATGGTGGAAGATATGAGAAGAAGCTGTTTCTTATGGTGCAGATTTTTAGACAGTTGCTCCCCAGCTTACTACAATTTTGGGTGAGAGAGAGTGGATCCTAGCCTGTTGGGCAGGTGAATTTTCTAATAAGTTAAGCTGTTTTCCTAGTACGTTGGTGGTGAATTTTGGTCTTTGCAGGTTATATAGTATTGAAACTATCCTGAACTTAGCACCAGCTAAGAGAACCTTTTCATATGTGACCACTGCATTTTCCTTTTGGAGTGAGTTGGGGAGGTAAAGTTTTGTTTTGTTTTTCCTTTTAGTAGTGTGATGCATTCTGGGTTTGGACATTTTTGTTTTGTTCAGATGCTGATATCATATAGTTAGGCAGGGTGAGACCTAGGTTTAACAAGGAGTAAAATAATGCATTTAATTGCAGCAAAATGGTTTTGCTGTTTACTGTTTTTTGTTCTGTCTGCTTTTTGTTCTTTTTTTTTTTTTCCCTTAATTTCAAGGACCCTAAGCTACTGTCAATGGCATATTCAGCTGTTGGAAAACTCTCCAGGTGAGTAAACTCTTTTTCAGTGAGAGATATCCTGTTGGTAAACTAAGAAAAATTGTGGCATTTAATAATGGATGGAGAATAAACTTATTATGATTCTGAAAGGGTCATAGGTTGTTTAGCATTGTCTTCCTTGTAGAAGGATAATGAATGTGAGACATTTTAACTTACATCTGAAGATGTGTTACCATATTAAATGGCAGTCTTGAAATGAGATTTTGAACTGGATTGTGTCATAATTTGTTACAGTTTTCTTGTACCCTAGAGACATTTGATTGACCTTAAGTGTTCTTGTTGCTACTTACTACCAGTGTTTATAATCTCTATAATCAAGAGTTTTTCTAGCGATTGTCTTTTCTGATAGCATTATATTATGATTCTGAGCGGCCCTGTTTCCAAAGTTGGATTTTTTTTCTTCTGCTTAGTATGGTTTCCTGTACCCAGTTCCTCCTGGTTTCTTCTTCCTTCACTGTATTTCAGAGCAGGGAGATAGAGGAGCAGCATCCTTAGTGGTACTAGGTGCTGCTTACACCCTGGTACACACAGGCTCTGTGTTGGCCTGTGTAGACTAGGTCTTGCTCTTCTGCACTGTGTAGGGAAGGAGTTTGGGGGCTCAGAAGACAGCCACTTCAGATCAGCGGATACAGCATAGGGTTGTCAACAAACCTTGTCCCTTGTGCGTTGGCATGAAGTGACAAAGCTCCTTGTCACCAGAGTCATTAGTTTAAATAGCATTTAGCCTCGTCTGTTTTCTTTATTTTAAAATCAGAAATGTTAACTGAATGCATGGAATATTCTAGTGAGAATATCTGGATAACAGGTATATTAATCTAGAATTACATTATTAGACAGTTGAAGAATTAAATATTTACTTTAAAAAGTGTTTGGTTCTTTGGGGGAGGTAATCCAGTGATGCTCACGTGGTTCAGAAGTGAAAGTGCAAGTTTAGGAAAGCTTGTGTTTAGTTTCTTTTTTTTTTTTTCCATCTTATGGAAATTTTTGATAGTAATGATGACCTCATATTCTCTTACAGTCGAATGCCCCATTTATTTACTAAGGATATAGCTCTTGTGCAGCAGCTCTTTGAAGCCCTATGTAAGGTAGGGAAACACCTGGCAAGTGTATGCTTTCTGTTTGGATGCTCACTTGGAAACCCAACAGGGAGGGAAACACTGTTTTTATCATTTTCATAGGAAGAGCCCGAGACGCGACTCGCTATTCAAGAAGCACTATCCATGATGGTTGGAGCTTATAGTACTTTGGAGGGAGCACAGCGGACTCTCATGGAGGCACTTGTGGCTTCGTACTTAATAAAGGTAGGTCCAACTATGGGAACTACAATGGCTGGTGGTATATGCATTTTACGTTTTCTTTTTAAACATATTTTTTAAGCTATCAGTTTTTTTTTTAAATTTATTTATTCATGGCTGCATTGGGTCTTCGTTGCTGCGCGCTAGCTTTCTCTAGGTATAGTGAGTGGGGGCTACTCTTCATTGTGGTGTGTGGGCTTCTCATTGCGGTGACTACTCGTTGCGGAGCACGGGCTCTAGGTGCATGGGCTTCAGTTGTTGTGGCTCATGGGCTCAGTAGTTGTGGCTCACGGGCTCTAAAGTGCAGGCTCAGTAGTTGTGGCACGCGGGCTTAGTTGCTCCGTGGCATGTGGGATCTTCCCCGACCAGGGCTCAGACCCGTGTCCCCTGCGTTGGCAGGCGGATTCTTAACCACTGCGCCATCAGGGAAGTCCTACATTTTTTTTTTTTTTTTTTTTTTTTGGTGGTACGCTGGCCTCTCACTGTTGTGGCCTTTCCCATTGCGGAGCACAGGCTCTGGACGTGCAGGCTCAGCGGCCATGGCTCACGGGCCCAGCCGATCCGCGGCATGTGGGATCTTCCCAGACCGGGGCACGAACCCGTGTCCCCTGCATCGACAGGCGGACTCTCAACCACTGCACCACCAGGGAAGCCCGCCCCCCTACATTTTTAAGATCAAAATTTGAATTGCTTTTTGCCTTAGCTCTCTATAATGAAGAGGAATATTTGCTTTCACTTGGACTGTGATTTATGATCTGCTTTTAATTCTTCGTTATTGGAATCTGATTTTAGGGAAGAAAGAGTAGTGATATTCACAGAGGCCTTATGTTTAAAGCCTTCCTTGTTGGAAAACTGTTCTTAATGTCATGCTCTCCCAGTTGCAAGTGTTTTGTTTTAAGTGGTAGCTGAGCACTACAGTCCACTGAGGTGGAGTTCTGTAGGTAACATTGGGGGAGAAAAGCAGAAGGAAAGAAAGACAATTTATGGATCAAAATGAGTCTGTAGGAAGTAAGCCAGTACCATCAAACATACTCTTCTTCCTTCTAGTCCTCTTCATTTGCCTGCCATGGGAGTTTGCAGGAGAATTTTTAATATCTGTGGTTATATACACATATGTATACATGATATATAATATGCAATATAAAATAATACATTATGTATTTGCTTTAGTCAGTTCTTTGTCCTCCATTTCTAGGAGTAGAGAGGGAGATTAAAGAGGGAATGATGTCAAATATTGGTGAGATTAATATGAATTGCATCTTAACTGAAATTTGGCTGCATTGGGTCTTCGTTAGGTCTTCAGCCATGTTTATTAACACATTTATATCGAGGAATTATTAAAGGTTCAGAAAGGTATCTGGTTTCTGTTGAAATATGACAGGATAATTATGTACACTCAGAAGGCTTATTATATATAGTGTCCCACTGTCAAATGCTCTTGGTGTCCAGTGTACCTGGTTCATGATCATAGAACATGGACAAAGAAGTATAGGCTTATTTGGAAGCTCATTAGAGTCAAATACTTAAAACTTTTTGTAGGTAACCTTACAAGGAAATGGAATGCTTGTATAATGCACATGGGTGCTGGTTATACTTATGCAGATCAAATCATGTAACAGTATTACGAAGCCAAAGGTAATTTATTTTCTTTTCTCAGACTACATGTGAGGCAGCCAGACCCTGGGCTAAATCATATAGACTGGTCCTTAATATCATTGCCCTTTACAGTAGCTCCAGAAGTGCTAAAGAGCAAGAACACCTGAATAAACGAGGTAGTACATGTTTCTAAGCATCTCTCATCTCACTTATGTTGTGACTGGAGGAATGACCCAGGGGGAAGATACATGAGAAAAAAGCTTAAGCATCAGTAGACTCTACAACTGCTTTTCTGCTTGAACTTCCTATTCGTAGATTACAGTCTTAATCTATTTAAGTTAATTGGATATATTTATGTAGTTGAAGCTTTGCTTTGGAGTCAGTTTTAATTTAAGAGCTAATCTGAAAGCGTTGGCGGTATTTTGCTTTAAATTTGTAGGGATTCCGAGTGAGCTCTGTTTGTGTTCCTTGCAGAATATCTGAATTTCACTCATGTGACTGAGAGTTTAAGAGTTGGAGAAGCAGAGGTGGTGGCTAGAAACTGCCACAGTGACCTTGGTCTGATGGTTGGGCTGAGGATGTACATCTACAGAGAGATTCTCTGGTTATGGTCTTGGTGGGGTTTCCTGCTCTACTTGGAGTGTCCTCTTAGATCATAATAGTATTCTTTAAATAATGTCATTGTCCAGAGACTTTTAAAACAACATGATTAAAGATCTTGACTAAATGATGTTTTATTTATTTAGATATATTTATTGAAATATCAACTTAAATTTTGATTGTTTACAATTAAAATGACTCGACTGGAATGAGTTGTTGGTAATTGAATTCTTTTTTTTTTAATGTGTGTGTGTGTGTGTGTGTGTGTGTGTGTGTGTTCGTGCGTTTATGTGTCAAATAGCCTGAAGTTCAAGTTCGACAAGTGGCTGTGAAATTTGCCAGCACGGTGTTTCCCTCAGACCATATACCGTCCAGATATTTGCTCTTATTAGCTGCAGGAGATCCGTAAGTTTCAAAGGTGTTAATTTGAATTTGGGTTCGTTTAAAATTTAGTTGAAAATTGAATAAAATTTATGTTGTTTGCAGTGTTCGTCTGTGGAACTTAGGAGCAATTTGTTAGAGTTAAAAATATGGCTCCCTTGATACAATATATAGACCTGTAGTCATAGCCTGTCTTGTTTTTTTCCTGTGGGTAAAATTCAAAGATGAAAGCCACATGACTCTCCACATCTAATGAAATTTCCAAAAAGAAGCGATTGCTTATCATGTATTTTATGCCTCTTTGCATAGATAGCCAAAAATATATTTAAGACAGATGACAAATAAAATTGCTGTTCTTAGTCTTCATATGATCATTCTCCAGTTGGTGAAATTTATTTATGTTTCTTATTTATCTTTCTGAAAGACGGGAGGAAGTTCATGGAGAGGCACAACGAGTTTTAAGGTGTCTTCCTGGTAGAAACAGAAAAGAAAGTGCTTCTAAGCAGATGCCATCTTTCCCAGAAATGGTGTATTATATCCAGGAAAAGGTATGGTATTTAACTTCAGATAATAGTTTAAGTCATATAATGAATGATGAAAATAAACTTACATTTTTTTAGGTGACACATTTAAAAATGCTAATCACTAAATGTTGAATGGTTAGTAAAGTTTCTAACAATGTTAATACAATAAGAGGAAGGTACGAAGTGAGGAGAAAAATATAAATCTCAAATGTAATTAATCTGCTTTGCCCAAATCTAAATTACTTACAATTCCTTTTATGTTTTTCAACATTTTGGCTGTGTTTATTTTATTTTTTATTATTAGTATTTAAACAATTTTTATTGGAGTATAGTTGATTTACACTGTTGTGTTAGTTTCTGCTGTACAGCAGAGTGAATCAGTTATACATAAACATACATCCACTCTTTTTTAGATTTTTTTCCCATATAGGTCATTACAGAGTATTGAGTAGAGTTCCCTGTGCTATACAGTAGGTCCTTATTATTTATCTATATTATACATAGTAGTGTGTATATGTCAATCCCAATCTCCCAGTTTATCTCTTCCCCCCTTTTCCCTCCTGGTAACCATAAGTTTGATTTTTACAACTGTGACTCTATTTCTGTTTTGTAAATAAGTTCATTTGTACCATTATTTTTATTGGCTGTGTTTAAAATTTTTCCCCTTGGCATGACATGCTTAAAATATACCTTTTTAATTTTTAAGGGCGTTATTTAGGGCAGCATAAGTTTAAGAATGCTTCAGGGAGCAGTTCAGACTTTTTCCACCATGATCATAAGAGAGCATTGCATCTGCTTTTGCAAGTCTCCTGTTTTTGCTGGTAGATCAGAGTATTGACAGTCATGACCCCCCACCCTGACACTATCCTACTTTTTACATTGATGTTTCTCTTAGTGTGCTGGGGGGATACCTTACAGCCTTTCACTTCTACTGGTGGTCTTAGCTTTTGGCTTAGACAGACATCTTAAGGGTGCTGGAGGTCAGTATGTAGCAGCCATGATTCTCTTCTCCATAACACTGTCATATTTGTGGGCAGAAGATGCTTTTGTGCTAATATTTTCCTTCTACCTCTATTATTAATGAAAATAACTGGAATGCAGTGCCCTGGGGTGACTGTCAGTAGATGCCTGGAGTAGGTTTATTCTTTTTATTTTATTTTATATTTTTTACTTGCTACTGCGTCATCTTTGCAGCTTTTTTCTTTTTTCCTTTCTTTTTAAAGTATAGTTGATTTATAGGTGTATTCTTTTTTTTTTGCGGTACACGGGCCTCTCACTATTGTGTCCTCTCCCGTTGCGGAGCACAGGCTCCGGACGTGCAGGCTCAGCGGCCATGGCTCACGGGCCCAGCCGCTCCACGGCATGTGGGATCTTCCCGGACCGGGGCATGAACCCATGTCCCCTGCATCGGCAGGCGGACTCCACCACTGCGCCACCAGGGAAGCCCAGGTTTATTCTTTTTAAACAAGCCAGTCAAAAGGCAACACATCTATAACTTAGGGTTTGAGGTCCATGCACAATCAAGCATGATTAATGGAAAAATGTTTTGACTAGAAAAAAAACAGTAACAGACAATAATTTAGCTAGAAATACAGTTATTTTTGAGTTGAGAAAGGGTACATGTGCTTTGTTTTCCAGTAATTGATTTTTGGGGGTTATTTTTATTAGGCTTCCCATCGAATGAAAACGCCAGCCAAGTACATGACTGGGACCACTGTCCTTCCATTTAACCCAGCAGCCTTTGGAGAGGTAGGACTGATATATATTTCTATTTTGCTTTCACTAAAGGTTCTTAACGATAATGTCACAGTCAAAGAGATGACTGTGAATTTTTTGTGTTCTAGGTAAACCCATATAGTGACGTCATTGTTTTATACCAGGTTGTTTATTAGGAAAACAGTACTTAGTAATTGGTATTATTTTAAATCATAGTGGAGTCTAGAAATACATTTGTCTCAGTGAGATTCTCTTCGTGAAAGAAGTAGATGCTCTGCCTTGATTGCTATTGGGAATTTACAGCAAATTAGATTTGAATTTTAAAGCCAACAATATATTGAGGTTATTTGGATTATCCAGTTTTGAAGGTTGGAGAATTAGATTAATTTATCTCATTTGCTAAGGGAAATTCTATTGTTTTAGTCACTGATTTGCACTAATTAAATGGCAAGAGATAATCTTGTTCAGAGTAAGAAGACTCATGATGAAATTACTGCCTGTCCTGTTCTAGCTGTCAAGGAAAGAGCTTCCAGAGGACTCCTTAGTAGCTAATTTATGTCAGAGGTTTTTAATGACGTTGTAGCTACTCTTCTGTAGATGATTTGAACCCATTTTTTCAAATTCTCGTGTCAGTGGAGATTAAATGCAGCTCAAGTTCCACAGGAACAGATCATTGGTCCCGGGTTTCTGCCCAGTGTCTGTCTGTCTGTCTCTCTCACATACATACACACACATCTTTAAAAAAAAATAATGATTTTCCTTGTTATATTTTAGACTTTAAAAGTGGAGTTTGTGTTTTAACTCCATTAAACTCTGTTAAAAAGCACTCTTTGGATTATAAAACTGGTTATATAAATTCTGCTCCCTTGTGATAATTTCAGTTAACACATTGAGTCATGTTTTCCATCTTCTGTGAGGGTTGTTGAATAGCTTTTGAAGGAAGGTGGGGAATCAAAGCTGGGAACTGTCACTTTGAAGAACATCTCCTGCCTTGATTTTTTGAGACGCTTATCTGGTGTCCTTCTTCCTTCTGTCTGTAGATAGTCCTGTACTTGCGCATGTGCCTGGCTCACAGTGCGGGAGTGGTGCCCACCTCTCAGAGTTTGGCTGATATGCAAGATCACGCCCCAGCCATTGGACGCTATATACGGACTTTAATGTCGGGCAGCCAGGCGACACCCTCCTCGTCTTCTTCCAAGAGTGGGGAAACCAACCCTGTTCAGATCTACATCGGCCTGCTTCAGCAGCTGTTAGCAGGTGTTGGAGGTAGGAGGTCATGCCGCTGAGGATTAGACTAAAGCACTTAAGCAAAAATCTAATTTTAAATTCAGCTGAGAATTTATAGCAAAATGATTTTCTGTCTTCTCTCCTGCAACTGAACATGACTCTCTGTTTCTTTTCTAAACTTGCCTGAGTTCATCTTTGATACACTATTTCTTTTTTCAGAAAGAAATGCTTAACAATAGGTAATACATTTTTACTTTGGAAGTGGGTGTGAAGAACAGGGCATCTTTTTATAGACAATAAGTCTGTAAATTTGTGGATAGAATCACATACTGTATTTAGGTTAACTTTTGTTTTGTAGAACTGGGGAATGCCCCCTAAAGCTGTAGCCTTATGCTTTAAAGGAAGTTAGTGATCCCTGTGCGTTTATTGCTTTTCTTGAAATCAGAATGGTTCTGAATTCCTTCTTATTTAGGTTTGCCAGTCATGTACTGTCTATTGGAAGCTGTCTCAGTGTATCCGGAAAAGCTGGCTACCAAATTTGTAGACAAAACCGAATGGATAAAGGTATATCCTGTGCATGTGTATTTCTTTTTGATTCTGTATATTTTAAACTTCGGTCTCATGATGTCGCCTTCCTACCAGTGTTTCTGTGGCCTTTTCTGCCTTTAGGTCATTTTGAAACTCTCATCATTAAACACTTACTGGGCAGCGAGTAGGTCCATACATTGCAGTGATCCATTTAGGTGAGAGGGGGAGATGAATTGGGAGTCTTATAAGTAAGAAAGAATTATTTTTCTGTTTTAAAAGTTTAAAAAAGTAATAAATATATATAACTTAAGTAAACAATTATGTAAGACGTCTCCTTTGCATAGTCTCTCAGCTACCCAGATCCCTTCACCTTCCTGCCTCTTCCTCTCTCACCTGACAGACATGCATAGGTTATCACTTATTTGTATATGGTGTCCCTTCTAGAGTTTACTTATGCATATACACACAAGTGAAATTAGCATTTTTGAGTTTTCTTCCTTTTTTCACACAAAAGGGTATTATACTTTTCACACTGTTGTGTACCTTCTTTCGCTTAGCGTTAGAACAAGGAGTTATTCCTGTATAACTACAGAGAGAACATCCTCTTTGTTTTAACACCTTCATTGTTTCCCACTGCATGAATGTGCCATAATTTATTGTAGGTCCTTATTGATGGTCATTTAGGGTACTTCCAGCCTGCTGCCATGGACAGTCCATCATTTTGAATATGAGTGGGTATATTTTTAGGTAGATTCCCCAGAAGTGGAATTGAGGACACATGGATGCAATTTTAATAGATAATGCACATCCTCCATATGAGTAGTTCCAATTCACACTCCCACCGGCCATGTTGAAGAGTATTTTTGTCCCGTGATCACACCAAAAGGGTTACCAGGTTTAGCAAATAAAAATGCAAGATACTCAGTTAAACTTGAATCTCAGATAAACAGTGAATAATCTTTTTTATTACAGGTCTGGCTCATATAGTTTTGTACCTTTTGTGCTACATAATGTAGTTCTTTTTGGAAAATGCAGTTTGAATTATGGTAAAACGTACCAATTATTTAAGTGTGAAAGCATGAAGGTAATTTACCAAGAGGAGTGAGTTTTGTACTTTTCTGGAAAATCTAGTCTCAGGAAATTGCTTCTAGTTTAAAAAGGTTTTTTAATTCTTTGTGAATATTTGCTGATTTTAAAATGATCTTAGAGTTTTTGACCTTTGATCTTGTAGATCAGGGGTCATTAACTTGTGGTCCATGTACCAAATCTGGCCCGCCTCCTGTTTGTATGGGCTGCAAGCCAAGAATACTGTTTACATTTTTAAAGGGTTGGGAAAAAAATTAAAAGATGAATAAAATTTCCTGACATGTGAAAATTAGAGTGTCTGTGAAATTGTACTGGAATCCAGCCACACCCATTTGTTGTCTATGACTGCTTTTGCACTACAATAGCAGAGTGGAATTGTTGCGATAGATTTGGCTCTTTACAGAAAACACATGCTGACCTCTGTTTCAGATCAGCTGTGTATTAATTCCACCTGTTTTATACTTTGTATCTTTGATGAAAATGCACGTAAGATTTTGGTCTATATCTCCGCTTTTATTTCGTTTTGAAATAATAGCTTGTTGCGTTCTTTTCTCATAGTTACCAGTAGATTGAACATTATAACGTTTTAAATGTTAGACGTTGTCAGCAGGGAGATGATCATATATTATGTGTGTATTTCTTTTTCTACACCGCGCAGAGTCTGATGAATAGCAGTAAAGAAGAGATGCGTGAACTGGCAGCATTGTTTTATTCTGTGGTGGTATCTACAGTGTCAGGAAACGAGTTGAAGTCAATGATAGAACAGCTTGTAAAGACTACAAAAGACAATCATGTATGTTATCAGTTTTCTCTCTGTCCTTTTTTGTGGGAAATAGTTTTACAAAAGCATCTAATATATTTTTAGTTTTTGTGTTCTCACTTGTAAAACGAACTCATAAATTTCTTGCCTTTATGATTGTAAAGATTAAATGAGATAGATAATACATGGATTCAGTCAGTTCAGTCAACAAATTTGAGTGCCTTGTGTCTCATAGGCATTGTTTTAAGCTCTACGAATACGGCAGGGAGTGGATACATGAGAAGCTGTAGTAGTGCTTGGTGCTCAGAAATGTTAGTTCCTTTTTCCTCCCCATCTACTGCCACCTCTCATTGTACCTGTCCCGTTAGGAAACACTGTTGAAACCATGTGCTTTCAAATATTTTATTTGCATTTGGAGGTTTTAGCAATTAGAAATAGGATCCGTTCATTGTATTTTGTTGGCAGTAGAGGAAAATTATGCTTGAAAGTTATGACGGTGTATTTACCTAAGTGTTATTTATAAGCTAGAAGAAAGTGTGGGTGCTTATAAGAGCATGCAATGGAGTCACCTCACCCATAGTTGGAGTTGGGTATGGGATTAAGGAATCTAAATCCAAGTGAGTCAGGACTCAGTTTAACTTCTCAGAATTCTGTGTTTGAAACTCAAGTTTTCTCTTGTTCCCTAACCTATTTATTAACATCCAGTGGAACCTCACATGATCACTTTATTCTTTGGCCTTATATTTTATTGGGGAGATGACTGTAGTAAACACACAGTTATTTCATTGCATTCACGCACGTGTGAGAGAGACAGACCTACGGTATTGTGTTGTTAAATCCAGAGCCCGGAGATACAGCACGGATCCTTGCTTGCATTGGGATTCACAGTAGGAAGATATTTGGCTAAGAAGAAAATGAAAATGGCAGAGCAGCAAGACGTGGAGACAAATGCTGATTTTCTGCCCGAACAAGAGGAACTCATTCAGAGTGCCACAGAAACTATCGGTAATTAATGTGTTTATGCTGATTTGGATGTCAGCATAAGTAGGTTACAGTTTTTTTGAATTAGGTTAAAATTTATTGTAACATTTTAATTTCTTTTTATAGCATTGCACTCTAAATACACGAGGTTTTTCCACAGAGTCTTGATGCGGAATAAATTCTTTGTTTTTAATAACAATGCAAGTACTGTAGTTTTTGTATATACATATTTTTCTATATGTTTCTATTTAACAGAGATGATTCCATTATGGGAAAAATTGTAAACATTAAGAAAGGACATGACTCTGGTGTTTTATTACTAAAGAAATGCTAACAAATTATCAACTGGAAAATATGTTGTAGACTTTGATTTTGGTTTGCTGTCTTTAAAAAAATCTTGAGTACATTGCTGGTTGCTTTGGATTCCAGGGGTAATGATATAAAATTCTTTTGTGTCTAAATGTGTTTACAGGCTCATTTTTGGACAGTACATCACCCCTCCTGGCAATTGCTGCCTGTACAGCCCTGGGTGAAATTGGCAGAAATGGTCCACTCCCAATCCCCAGTGAGGGATCTGGCTTTACTAAGTTGCATCTTGTGGAAAGCCTGCTAAATAGAATACCCTCCAGTAAAGAAACAAATAAGGCAAGTCTCTTCCTTTTATCCTTTTTCTCTGAAATTCTTTCTGTTTATAGATAAATAAATGAATAAAAACAGAATCATAGTCAGGATAGATGGCATTACAGCTGGAGGAAGGACTGAATGTGAAAAAGAGTGGTAAAGAAGAAAGTCTAGGTGACTGTTTAATTTTGAGTTGGGGATGATTTGTGCACTGCTTTCGTGTGTGTACTGTTTGACCCAGTTACTCCAATTTAGGCCCAGAACTGTTAAGATTTGGGTAAATATTAAATGCATCAGGTAATTCTTTTGCCATGCAAAAGGGGGGTAATAAAGTGTTAAATAGTTTAACGATTTTTGTAATTTCAGACCAAATCTAAATCTTAACTTCCTATACTTAGTTTGGTTTTAAGAAATCTGGGCATTCGTAAGCAGTGTGAGTAATCTCTGAGGAAAAGGACACTTATGTTTTTTTTAGTTTCAGATAAAAACTTTCATAGACTTTAAAAATTTTCTTTGGGATAAGAACACCTCAGTGTTGAAGTGTAAGATGATTTAATGAACAGAAAAATCGGTTTACTACAAGTTTAATAAATATGTAATTTTATTCTTGATCTAGGGACTATTTAAAACTTTCTGAGATCACAGTAGTTTTTATTAGATGTTAGCAACTACTCATTACCATCCATTGTTGAGCACTTGCAATCTGCCAAGCATATGCTGAGTGCTTCACATGCATTAATTAATTGAATCCCCAAAAGATCTAGTGAAGTAGGTACAGTTGTCATCTCTATTTTCAGAGATGAGGAAATAGCGTCACAGAGAGGCTAAGTAACTTGCCTGAGGTCACACAGTTGTAAAGGCTATTAAAATGGTCGAGCTGTGACTTAATTTTAGGTCCTCTGGGCCCAGAATTTACATTTATAACTGTTATAGCTTGTAGGATAATGAACTAGTTAAAGACTTTGTTCTTCCTTCTTTTGCAGCTGTGGACCCTTAATGAACTCAGTTTTATGTCTTTCTACCTCCAATGTCTTATAGACATAATTCTGTAAAATTGGATACTTAAAAAAAAAAAAATTGTGCTGATGCATTAGTTAGACAGACTCCCCCTCCCTGCTTTCTCATTTTGGAAACATTTTTTCTGGGACCAAGCTGTTATATACTTCATTTAAAAAAAAAAAAAATTCTGTGTTCTTCCAGATGAAAGAAAGAGCTATCCAAACACTGGGGTATTTTCCAGTTGGGGATGGAGATTTTCCTCACCAGAAACTCCTCTTGCAAGGTCTGATGGATTCTGTGGAGGTATTTATATTGCTATCTGGTTGTTAGTCATTCAAACAAAAGGCATTTTTCTTAACTTGGAATTTTGCATGCTGTGAGGTTTTAAATTAAAACTTTATTCATTTATTCACCAAGTACTTACTGAGTACCATCTGTGGGTCCATCACTGGTAATCGTAGCATTGACTAAATCACCTCTGTGGGGAAGTCCTTTTCTCATGATTTTTAAAAATAAATTTATTTATTTTTATTTATTATTTTTGGCTGTGTTGGGTCATTGTTGCTGTGCGCGGGCTTTCTCTAGTTGCGGCGAGCGGGAGCTACTCTTCGTTGCGGTGCGCGGGCTTCTCATTGCGGTGGCTTCTCTTGTGGAGCACGAGCTCTAGAGTGCAGGCTCAGTAGTTGTGGCATGTGGGCTCAGTAGTTGTGGGTCATGGGCTCTAGAGCACAGGGTCAGTAGTTGTGGTGCATGGGCTTAGTTGCTCCGCGGCACGTGGGATCTTCCCGTACCAGGGCTTGAACCCGTGTCCCCTGCATTGGCAGGCGGATTCTTAACCACTGCGCCACCAGGGAAGCCCTTCTCATCATTTTTGAGTAAAGCGTGGTGCAGTGTAGGTAGAAGGGGAAACGTACCTATTCAGCTAGATGTGGGGAGTGGGTGCCAGTGTTCTGGTTGCCCTTGAGTCTGATGACTTTGCTTCTGTCTTCTAGATAAATGTCCAGTGTGGTGGACAACTGCTAGCCAATATGATGAGTGACCTAACACAGTCTGATGTGGCCCCTGATTGGGCCTTGGTTCTTGTCACTTACTCACCAGCCGCTGTTGTTCACCAGCCTCTTAGTCCTTCTTTGCTCCGAGCTTTTGACAGACCCATGCTTCCTTCTTTCTCAGGTTGTTGCTATAGGTCTTTGAAAAGTTTCCTGACCCTTCAGACTAGAGTAGATTTCTTTATTTATTTGTGCTTTCATGCTGCTCCGTACTTTGCTTCACAACATTCATCACAGTTGCTAATTGCCCACTAGGCTGAAGGCAAAGGCTGTTTTGCACCCCCATCCTCACCCCCTTATAAAACTGGGGCCTGGCAGCGTAACTGGTAGTTGCAGGACCTCAAACATTTTTGGAAGCGTAACTGAATGAAGTGACGTTTGCGTGTAAGGCAGTGGACTCACGAAGGCGGGCGTGAGCACTTCTGTCTGGGGGAGCTGGTGCACGTGTTTTGGTGGCAAAGTCGCTGCTGGGCCTTGAAGGAAGAAAGGGAGGAGAGAGGAGAGCTGTGGTTGAGGAATAAGGCAGCTGAGTGATAGAGCCGACATTAGGATGCAGGTCTCTGGATTCTTGATGGAGTATTTTTAAGGTGACATTTTTTGACAAGAAATTATAACCATATCTCATTCTCCCTGGATGTCACTGACATTGTAACGTCTTGGGGAAAAGCTTGTGATGTCTCCTTTCTCATCTTTTTTCTTTTTATATATCTATGATAGAGATGGGTTTCTTCCAGTTTTGTTTAAATGAATGAAGGTTTGTCTCGGTTCTCAACTTGCTACTGAAGACATTATTTTAAGAGTTTAGGAGTACAGAACTATATGAAAAGCTTGAAACATGCTAGAGAGACTGAAGGAGGAGAATTTTAAAAAAGCAGGAATCAAGAGAAGCAAAAGATCTTCACAGTCATCTAGGACAAAGTCCTAAAGGGTTTTTTTGTTGTTGTTTCTTTTAACTTTTTATTATGGAAAATTTCAGACATGCACAGAAGTAGAGAGAATAATAATATAATGATCCCTATTTATCCACTCTTTATTTCTAGAATATTTAAAGCAAAATCTGGATATTATCTTCACAAATAGAGTTAGGGAGTTTTGTTTTTGTTTGTAATGCCAACTCTGTTGTTATTAACATGTAAACAGGTAAAAACAGGCACATAAAATGACTCCCTAATACGGGATCCTCTGTGTTGAGATAACCTTTTCTCAGCTTAGAGTTGCCAAGAGAAACTTTGACCAGGAAAGCTGTAGGACTGAAGCCTTCAAATACTTTTTCTCAGAGTAGGAAGTGTGTGGTATCAGCACTTAACACCTCAGCAAGCCTAGAGCATTTAGTTGATTAAGCTTGGAAATGGCTAGACTGTTGTCTGTATGCTTTACAGTGTTCTCCCAAAAGTCCCATATTCCCATACCCCTCATATTCTCTGTTCTTCATTGTCTTCTTACTCTCCTATTCTTAGGTCTTTTCTGATTCCCAGCAAACATTAGAGAAAAATGCCAAAGGGAGCTGAGGCTGGTCCAATTCCATATTAGTCAGTGGTTCATAATTGTGAGATGTGTCAATTTCTAAATCTGATTTTTAGAATTTGAGTATGTAGGGCTTCCCTGGTGGCGCAGTGGTTGAGAGTCCGCCTGCCGATGCAGGGGACACAAGTTTGTGCTCCGGTCCGGAAAGATCCCACATGCCGCGGAGCGGCTGGGCCCGTGAGCCATGGCCGCTGGGCCTGTGCATCCGGAGCCTGTGCTCCACAATGGGAGAGGCCACAAGAGTGAGAGACCTTGCGTACCGCCAAAAAAAAAAAAAAAAAAAAAAAATTGAGTATGTATAGTTTAGAATTTTTTAAACTTTTGATTTTTGAAACAATTCCAAATTTACAGTGTGGTTGTCAGAATAGTGTAAAGAACTCCTTTATACCCTTTATCCAGATTTACCAGATTATAGTATTTTACCACGTTTGCTTTGTCATTCTCTGGTTTTTTTTCTGAACCATTTGAGAGGAACTTGCAGATATCATGTAATTTAAGCCGTGCAGAGAGGAGGAGGTGTTAGTAGATGATAAAGGCCGCTGTTAAGGGTGCAGTACTACCAGTCAGATGTCTACTAGGTGCTTTATGTACGTTAACCTCGTTCAGTCCCTACGGCCTGACGAGGTGGATGATGGTATTATTTATGCTCATGTTACAAATGACAAAGTTGAGTCTCAGAGTTTAAATAAGTGTATGTAGCTGGTGAGAAACAGAATTTCTACCAAGATCCATATGGCTTCACAGTCCATGCCCTTCTCCCCCAAGTAAATGGTTCCATTCTTCCAAAGATTAAAAAAGTCCCTGCTTAGTGGTTCTCTGCTGAGGGTGAAGAGTGCAACACAGACTTGGGAAAAGATCCTCAAGTCATTCTTGGGTTCTCTGTTCCCTCACCCTGCCTCACTTTCCAACCATCCTGTTAGCTGAGAGCATTGCAGGCAAAAGAGTGAAAACAAAGCATGCCGAGAAACAGGACAGTAAGCAGGCTTTTTGTGGAAACGGATGTTTTGGGGCAATGTTCTCTCTGACTCCTCACTTTTGTCCCCTTCATTGCAGGCCAAGCAGGTAGAGCTTCAGTTCACTATCGGCGAAGCCATCACCAGCGCTGCGATAGGAACTAGTTCTGTGGCCGCCCGGGATGCCTGGCTCGTGGCTGAAGAAGAATATACGCCCCTTGCCGGTACCATATAGTCAGCTAATCAGTTTATTACCACCAAGTAACCCTCTTCTGTTCTTGTTATCACCTTTGAGCAAAAGAAAAAAATGTATACATTCCATTTTAACTCTCTTTCCAATATTTATATATGTATTTATCAGTTTGGCTCAGTCGAGAAAGATAGTTGGTTAAAGGAGACTGAGCACAAAATGAATGAGAACTGTTTCTTTAGTCCTTTGGCAAAGCAGGCAGGGGAGTTAGCTATCGATTACCTTCAGACTTGTGCTCTATTCGTGAGGACTGGTGTGGTTAGCCAGTGTTAGAGGTTGAGGCCTAGCAGTTTCCAAGTTTTGTGTCCCCTAATCCTTTATCACACAGTGCAGGTCGTGCAGCAGGTGCCTCTTCACCAAGTCCCTCTGGCTTTTAGTGACCACATAGGTGAAGGGGCATGCGTTTTCTGATGACATGTTACAGGTACTGTGATTTCACATGTCTCATATGCTGTGAACATCCTACAGGGCACAGGATGGCTCTCCACAGCAGAGTGTCCTGCCAACCTCAGTAATGCCAAGGTTGAGGAACTCTGAAGTGACAAAGGAAAGGAGAACAATGGCGTAGTAGCTGGAGGAGGAAAGTGAGGTTAATAGAGGTTGGTTTGCCTGTTAGTTTTTAGATGGAGATGGGAAAGATACGGTAGAGAAAGAAAAATTGCTGACACTAGAAAGAATGGGGATAATTTTTAAAAATTAAGACAAAACTAATACAACATTGTAAATTAACTATGCTCCAATAAAAATTTTAAAATTTAAAAACAAACAAATAAAAGAAAAATATTTATTTTAAAAACTCCATGTGCAATTAAGATCTAAAAGGAAATATAAAGGAAGAGAAATACTTTTTTTTCCTGCTGTCACTGTTTAAATGAGTAAAATTACATTAATCATATGAGTATTAAAAAAACTTAAGACAGATTTTTAAAAAGAGAAGTTTTAGGTTCAGAGCAACATTAGGAGGAAGGTGCAGAGGTTTCCCACACCCTCTTCCCCTACACATGTCTAGCCTCCCCCATGAGAGTGATAATTTTTCATTCTAGGGAACTAAAGTTATCTGAGTACCTTTGAAAGGTTATTTAGTTTATGCTAGGTTCTGAAATGAATGATTCTCAGTTCCTTCAGCAATTTATTTAAACACCTTAGTCATTTAGATCTTAATATGTTGTAGGATTGTTGTATTGAGTAAATGTTGATTAAAATTTTATCTTTTTCAGGGAGCTCTATTCAGTTATGTTAATTGCTTCTTATCATTCTTTCCCTTTCCCTAGGAGCTAAAGTTAATGATGTGGTCCCCTGGGTGCTGGATGTGATTTTAAATAAACATATCATCAGCTCCAACCCACATGTGAGGCAAGCAGCCTGCATCTGGCTCCTTTCCCTTGTGAGGAAGCTAAGTACCCATCAAGAAGTGAAGGTAAGCCATTCTGTAAATGTGGTCCAGCTCTGTTGGAAACTGTTTATGAAGTATTTATAATAGAAAGGTGGTAGGAGGGGAAGTGTATGAGGGTGAGGGCCACTAACCAGTAACACATATTTTGAAATAAGCTATACATGAAGGAATGAAGGATGGTACCTGATTTATATGGGCTGGAAGATGATTCTTAAGTTGAAGGTACAATGTCAGAGGAAGTGGTGAGGATGGGGGAGGCTCAGACTGTGTGCGTTAGAGCACCTGTAAGTGCCACAACCTTCAGGTAATTTGGCCACCTTCCAAGATGAGAGCACAGCAGGGTTTGTGACTGCCTCTGGTCGTGAGACTTCACAGGGGTTGTGTACCCTGAGAGCAAGATTTTTATTCTCCCAAGGAGGTAGAGTTTCAGTGTTCCTGAATGCCTTTTTTCTTCTTTCAGTCTCATCTTAAAGAAATTCAGAGTGCATTTGTTTCTGTTTTGTCAGAAAATGATGGTAAGTAATTGGTAAATATTTGATTTCCAGACTTCTTTAAACTTGTATTTTTTTTTGTTTGTTTTTGCGGTACGCGGGCCTCTCACTGTTGTGGCCTCTCCCGTTGCGGAGCACAGGGTCCAGACGCGCAGGCTCAGCGGCCATGGCTCATGGGCCCAGCCGCTCCGCGGCATGTGGGATCTTCCCGGACCGGGGCACGAACCCGTGTCCCCTGCATCGGCAGGCAGACTCTCAACCACTGCGCCACCAGGGAAGCCCTAAACTTGTATTTTAAATTTTGAAAAACCTGGATTAATGAACGTAAAAGAAGGCTACAGGAAACTTGATTCTTAATGTATTTATTTATTCATTAGATCATTTATTCATTAGATCAGTTTTGCATTTAAAAGTGGAGCCGAGGCCTTCTTTAACTCGTACTTGTACCAAATAATAGCTTTCTTCTCCTAATACTTAGAATTCCTTTTCTCTCTGTGATTTAAGCCAGGAGAGGGTGCAAATATTTGTGTTAGACATTTAAATAGTAGCTTTGTTTTATTAATTGTTTTAAACATGTGGTCTAATGTTGACTTTTCATTTAAAAAATTGCACATGGGCATCCTTAAATCCTGTGATTACCTCTCATGTGTGCGACGTGCCTCCACTGACCCTTTGTCACCATGCACTACACACTAAGGCCCAGCAGGGTTGACTTGGCTTGTGAGTTGGATGTTCTGTGAATGTAGTTCTCATTTACAGAGACTTGCTGGTGTCATGTCCACTCAGATGATTTAGTATGTTTTTAACAAAATAGGCAGGTTGATTATGTTTTCATATCTTTACTTTGATATCATTTTGGGTTAATGTTACAAGTTTAACTTTTTTTTAACTTGATGCCCAGAGGACAAATTTTTCTTAAAAGAATATTGTTTTGTCTGACTTCTGTGTAGAACTTAGCCAAGATGTTGCCTCAAAAGGCCTTGGGTTGGTGTATGAACTGGGCAATGAACAAGATCAACAGGAGTTGGTTTCTACTCTTGTAGAAACACTGATGACTGGCAAAAGGTACAGTGAACTTGAAAATTTCAGATTTGAACACGCAGGGCAAGTTTTGCACATACTGAGAATATGAAGTGGAGGAAGGAAAGTTCAGCTTGTGATTTTCCTGTTTATTAAGCCTTTTCTAAATTGCAAATCATCGATTGTTATGCTGTGGATAGCAGTTTAATTATCCAGTGTATACTGTTTAGAAACAGGCCAGTAATTCAGGCTTCGAAAATTGAATGATCTTGGGACAGGTAAAGCATTGGATTACAGAAGTACCGTAATTACCGTTGGCTAAATGGAATGAAGATGTGGAGAGGAAGTGTGTCACGCAGGTCCAATCTGTGAAGAGGAAGAGGCGGGCAGTCATCCTCGTAATTGGTTTCTGCTTTATGATACTTTCCTTGTAGGAAGAATAGTTCTCAATGTGTGACCACATTTAACTCAGTGTAACTTTATGTGGGATGTCTTTTATATCTATTTGTTCTTCCTAGACTTCATTTTACAAAATTCTCTGGCTGATGGGAAGGGTTAGTTGACTTTTACATCTTGCACACTGTAGATACTTGATAGGGAATTTGATTTTATCAGTTTACAGATGAAATGTATGCATTAGTTGAATGGTGGTATGAAAAATTCGAGGCTAATTTAAATTCTTGGTGTTGTTTTCGTTTAGAGCTAAGCATGAAGTTTCTGGAGAGACAGTGGTGTTTCAAGGAGGAGGCCTTGGCAAAACCCCTGATGGGTAAGTGTGCCGGATCCATTGATCAGTCATCAATGAAGATGTAGAGATCTTCTCTCCGTTGGGAAGGGTGCTCACCAGGTTGATTTCCACCCTCGTGGGAGGTGTTGTGTGTTAGTGGAAGAAGAAAATGTCAGTGAAAAAGCCTAGTGTTTTAGATTGGGTTTCCTGGGGGAGCAGACTGAGATGGAGGTGTGTGTGCTGGAAGTTTATTGAAGGGTGCCTGGAGTCGTCACCCTGGGGGACTGAGGAGGCAGGACAGGTCCAGTGGCCGAGGAGGAGGTGACCTGCTGCCTCCGCTTACGAGACCGTGACCCATCACGGAGCTCTGGGACTGGGCTGGGAGGGCCTGCAGGGAGGTCCTGCTCTGTGTCCCCTCCTCAGGTCTTTTCACCCCCTCAGTGACTAGCCGTTGGTGGTGGGCTGCTCTCGGGGAGGACCTGACCTTGGACTGAGGGCAGTTCTGTCAGCTCCCAGCCAGCGGGTCCTCAGGGAGGAATCAGCACGCACTGCACCTAGTGTTTTGGAGGGGCATCTCTACTTGGTGCTGTGGAGTCCACCAGCTGGGCATTTCAAATTAATTCGTAGAGCCTTACCTCTTTTGTCTTATCACTATTCCATCATGGTTGTACTGTTGCTTCTCCTCTGAAAACCCTCAGGTCCAGCTGCAGCTTGCTGGGCCTCGCTGGGGAGTCCCCAGAGCCCTGCCTCAGGCTGTCTTTCCCGTAGCTCCATGTTTTCACACTGAAGTTGTTTCATTCCACTTACCCTCCCTCTAGACTCCCTCTGAGTTTTAAAAGAAGTGCTCACTTTTCACAAAATAATGAAAAAGATCAGGTAGTTGAGCAAATACAGAGGGAAGTTAACAGGACTTGAAGAAGTTGTTATCAGGATAGGGACGCTGTAGCTTAGAAAAGGTGTAGGGAAGACAGAAGCTGTCTTCAGACGGCTCTCGGGATCCTGAGAGAGGCTGGTGCACAGTGCACCGAAGAATTATTGCTGTCTCCTGAGGTGATGAGGGCTCCACCCTCATGGGCATCACAGGTGCCTTAGGTCATTTACCAGCCATTGCTGAGAACTGAAGTAGGCGACTTTTTATATTCTCGTCACCCTGGTTCTCTGCCTCTGTGGTAATGAGATAACGCAATATTGGAAATTTAGCGCAAACATTATTTTAAAATGCCCTAGTAATACTGGTAATGTAATTTTTAATAGTCTGGAGGTGGAGAGATACATTACAGCATACTTTTCATCTTTGTGTTCAAGCCAGGGCCTCTCTACTTACAAGGAGCTTTGTTCTCTGGCAAGTGATCTTAGTCAGCCCGACCTGGTGTATAAATTTATGAATCTAGCCAACCATCACGCAATGTGGAACTCTAGGAAGGTAAGTGGCTATTGCTGGACATTTTATTTTTTTCTTCCCTCCAAATCAAACCTCCTGCATTGGCAGACGGGGACAACTGTTATGCAGTATGTTTTGTAAAAGTCTGTGATTAGAGAGATCTAGATCACCACATAGCTGCTATTACTGATGGGTAAAGCCGGACACCCAGTAAATCAGGCTCTATTCAGGGACAAGAATTTTGTGATTTTTCATATGTGGATATTATATCTGAGCCACTTTGTTATTATTTTTTTAGGGTGCTGCTTTTGGTTTTAATGTAATTGCTACCAGAGCTGGAGAGCAGCTAGCTCCTTTCCTGCCTCAACTAGTTCCTCGTCTTTATCGTTACCAGTTTGATCCCAACCTTGGCATTCGACAGGCCATGACAAGTATTTGGAATGCGCTGGTCACTGACAAGTCAATGGCAAGTATCTGTGAACCCTTGTCCCGGGCTACACATGGCATGTAAACTCATGCTCATCTTCCTTTCTACTTTGTGTACTTTTTTGTTTAAACAAACAGACTTTCTTTCATCCCTTGCTTTCTTCCTTCTTTCAAGGTATCAGAGATGCTCATGGCAACATTTATTGAAATCTCAAAAATGGAAACAATCTAAATGTCCATTGGGTGGATGGTTAAGGAAGTGGCAGTGTATCCACACAAATGGAAAACTGTATGTCGATAGTTAACCACTGATGTAGTGGAGAACAGGTCGTGGTTCTTGCCTTCAAGGAGTTCACGTAGTTGGGGAGGTAGATAAGGAATCAGGCAATTACCATATTTGGTTTTTTCTCATCTGGCTGCTTCTCATATTCTCCTTCACTGTTAGATACTAGAATTTCTCAGGGCTTGCCTCTGAGTACCGTTGACTCTCTCCACTTTCTCTTTTTAGATCAGCTCCTCAGTTCCAGGGCTTATGTGTCATCTTGATTGTGATGGTTCCCAGTCTTTACTTATGGCCCAGGCACGACTTGTGCTCCTGACTTGTCTATCTCACTGCCTGCTTGACATTATCACTTGGATGTTGTTTCAAGATACCTTAGACTTAATATGTCTAGAATGGGACTTAAAAAAACAAACTTCCCCCTCTCTTCTCCTCAGCGTTCATTCATTTACCCCAGCTGGGAAACTGGGCATCATCCTTGATTATTGTCTGTCTCACCCTCACCCTCAATTGAATCCAGTAGCAAATTCTGTTGATTCTGCTTCCAAAGTATTTCTCCCTCCCTCCTTTCCCTTCTTCCCTTCTTTCTCTTTCTTTTTCTCTGTTTCTCTTTCTTTCTCTCTCTCTCTTTCTCTCTTTCTCTCTTTCTTTCTTTCTTCCTCCCTTCCTCCCTTCCTTCCACTGTGTGGCTTGCGGGATCTCAGTTCCCTGACCAGGGATCAAACCCGGGCCCACAGCAGTGAAAGCGCTGCATCTTAACCACTGGATCTCCAGGGAATTCCCTCCAAAGTATTTCTTGAATCTATTCTCTTTTTTCCTTATTCCTCCCTGATGAACAGGTTGTCACCTTTCTCTTCTCTTTGCCTTCTTTCATTTAATTACCAATAGTAAAAGTGATTTTTAAAAATGCAAATTGGATTGCATTTTGGGTTAAAATCCTTTGTTGGCTTCCTAGTTCACTTTAAATAAACCCCATGACCCTTACCCTGTCTTTCCATGCCTGAGCATGATGCAGCCCTTTCCTGTCTCCAGCCTGATGCTGGTGGGCACTGGAGGGTTCCACCTTGAGGGTTCTGTGAGTTCTGTTTGCTCTAGGAGAGTACTTGGTACCACTGGGTCAACTTGAGATCTAATAGGTCGAGTTCAGGGCCCAGGCTTAGGCTCGCAGGATGTGAGTGTCACCTCTGTGTGAGTGGAAGGTGAAGCCACAGATGTGGATGAGATCACTGTGGAGACTGTCTAGAGACATGGACATAGAAAGACATCAGTTTCTTAAATCTTAGGTGAGTTATTTCCTCCCTGTCTTGGTTTTCTTAAATGTAAGTGAGGATAACAAAACCTCTCCTACCTACAAGAGTAATAGTGGAAAAGCCATAAGTTTTGAAGTTCTTCGGATTAGCATAAAAAGTGAATCTACTATCGGTGTGTGTAGTTACTACCAAATGGATAAGTGTATATCAAAACTAAAGAGGCTTAAAAGATTAAATTCGTCTTCATTCTGAACAATCAAGTGCTTCTTTATGTGCCAGACGTGGTGCAGGCTACCAGGGAGGGAAGGACAAGTGAGACACTGTCCCTGCCCTCGAGGTCTCAGTGTGAAGGGGCAGGACAGTTACTGTGCTGTCTGATACAGTGTGCGTAAGAAGGTGCCGTGGGAACATAGGGCAGAGTAGGCCAGTCCTGTCTGCGAAGGTGATGCCTGATTTGAATCTTGAACAAGTAGGAGATGGAAAAGGTAGAGGTAGTGTGTGCTAGGGAGTGGAGGTGAGGCAGGACATACAAGAACTTGGGAGCTAGATGGTCCCAGGAGGGCTTCGTACCCACGCCTGGGTGATTGGACTTTATTCTCATGCACTGAGGAAAATAAGAGGATCATGTTTGCATTTCAGGATGATCAGCTGGGCAGCTTCCAGCAACTAAAGTGGGGAGAGAGTTGTGGACAGAGAGGCCTAGGGAGACACTTAGGCTGTTACGTACAGAAACACAGTGTGGTAGAGATGAATCATTTGATTATTGATGGATTTTGCGTTCTCAGTTTTATCCTTTTGTTTTCATTAGGTGGATAAGTATTTGAAGGAAATTCTTCAAGATTTGGTTAAGAATCTAACCAGCAATATGTGGCGAGTTCGAGAATCCAGGTACCATTTTTGGAAATATAAGACTAGTCAAATAAAATTGAATTTTTTTTCCCTTCAAATTTCCAAGTTTTATACTTTGGGCAAAAGGAATAAGTTAAAACCACTAAAAAGCATATTTCTGGTTGGGTTAGACAGTTAATGAGATTTAAGCTCTAGTCAGTGGTTTTCCTAAGTTGTCTTAGTTTTTGTAAGTATGAAATAACAGAAGTAGATCACTTGTTAAATTAGACATCAACATACATTTATATACTCTCATGACTTTGTAGGGTAGCATTTATTTATACATATATAATTTATGTTTATTCAGTGCCTGCTATATGCTTGGCAGTGTGCTAGGCCCTGGAGGTATATTGGTAAGTAAAAAATGATGTATCATCTTGAAGAGATTATATTATAGTTGTGGGAAATAGACATTTGATGAGTGTACATGCCATATGCCTGTGGTATATTTGAGGCACCAAGAAGAGAGTAGTCATTGCCGTTTTGGGGTGAGGGGGTTAAGACTAGAAATATAGGCAGAATCCATATTCTTGTTTGATATGACTGTTTCATAGTAAAATATTGAGCTTTCTTGATCATATATTTGAAACCAAATTGTTTATTTTCAGCTGTTTAGCTCTGAACGATTTATTGAGAGGAAGACCCCTAGATGACATCATTGATAAACTTCCAGAAATTTGGGAAACTCTCTTTAGAGTACAAGATGATATAAAGGTACTATATACATAAATCTGCATTTATTTATAGAATAGCATAAATTGGAATTGTTAAAATATGTATGTTACATATTTCAAAATTCAATATCCAGACAATTTTTTTTAAAAGACCAGAATTTTCCTCCAAAGTTTCAGTTTTGTTTTTTTGGGGTTTTTTTGCGGTACGCGGGCCTCTCACTGCTGTGGCCTCTTCCGTTGCGGAGCACAGGCTCCGGACGCGCAGGCTCAGCAGCCATGGCTCACGGGCCCAGCCGCTCTGCGGCATGTGGGATCTTCCCGGACCGGGGCACGAACTCGCGTCCCCTGCATCGGCAGGTGGACTCTCAACCACTGCGCCACCAGGGAAGCCCCAAAGTTTCAGTTTTGATGTGTGTGTGAAGTGGCAAGTTTAGGTATCTTTAGATCTAAATTTAATTAAAGTTAAAAAAAAAAAAAAAGAAAAAAGGGTAACTACTGCCTGATTTTCTTTTAGTAGAGATCTTGTGATGCTGTTGTGAGGAACAAATAACAGTCTAGAAATAATCCAAAATAACTCTACTTAGATCAGCTTCGTAAGTTGGATCAGTCATTCCCAAATAACGTGACCAGTTTCTCTTTTGCCTCGGCAGTCTAAATTTAAAATTTTTCCATCTTACCATTAAAATTAGGCACTTCAGTTTTTTGCTTTATTTGTCAGAGTTTTTTTAAGTCTTTCAGAATCTTCACATAGATCTCTATATATTTGCTTTTATAATATATTTAGTTTCTAAACTGTTATACTTAATATCCATATTTTTGTAAGGTCAAAACAGGTTGTATCTAATTTAAAAAACAGTAGTATGGAATGGTAATATGTTCCTTGATGGGCAAAGAGCCTAGTGAAACACCATTTTTTACCTAGTAATGAAAGTAGGATTTTTCACCAATTTGTGTAGATTTGGAGGCAGTTTAAATACACATTTTGGGGTAGATGAGAAGGAAACTCTGACGTTGTATAATGTCATATTCTTCTCATTTTTAGGAATCTGTACGAAAAGCAGCAGAACTAGCTCTGAAAACGCTGAGCAAGGTGAAAACTCTAGTCTTATACTGGGGGGTGAAGTGGGTCAGGATTCTATGTGACAGTGAAAATTATGACTTATTTTTTTGTCATATAAAGTGACATTTAGTTGCAGTGTAACTGGCTTCATGTTACAGCCCACTTCTTAACAATGAATGGGAAACTGGTTGCTATTATGTTAGAATGCTAGTATTTTTAACAAAGTGTGTCTCTGGGCTCTTTAAATGGAGAGCTTTCCTAGGCCTTTATATAAGATAGGACTTTCTCTTGACCCTGAAGTACACATTACATTTAGATCAAGCAACATCTATTCTCTTTATTATTGCTATGTTTATATGTTAATCTGCCTTTCATACTTCTGAGGTTGGCAACCTTTTTTTTTCTTTTGCGGTACGCGGGCCTCTCACTGCTGTGGCCTCTCCCATTGTGGAGCACAGGCTCCGGACGTGCAGGCTCAGCGGCCATGGCTCACGGGCCTAGCCGCTCCGCGGCATGTGGGATCTTCCCGGACTGGGGCACGAACCCGTGTCGTCTGCATCGGCAGGCGGACTCTCAACCACTGCGCCACCAGGGAAGCCCTGGCAGCCTTTTTGAAACTGGTTCCCCACTTGAACTTGATTTCGTGGTATATCAGGGCCTTCTAATGTGTTAGAAGGTTTTAAATCCAAGTGTTTCTTATTCCACATTTGTGTTCTTGACCTCTGTGTTATGCTGCCACCCAAAGTTATTGATAATAATACCTTAAGCCTTCTTCAGTGCTTTCTAAACATATTCTCGTTTCATCTTCAACTGTTTCCTGTTTCACAAATTAGAAGACCAAAGCTTAGAAAGTAAAATGCATTACCAAATTTTCTGTATAGTTATTGGCAGACATAGGACTCAATCCCAGATCATGAGATCTTCTTTTTCTTCCTGTGATATTGTAGAAAGTAGAGTCACTTACCCTTTTCTATGGATATAGGAAGTAGGAAGTATTTTGTCAGATGAACGCGTTATTGGGTGAGAGGTCAGTTTCACTAATTTCCATGCTCTTTGTATGTGAGGTTTGTGTGAAAATGTGTGACCCTGCCAAAGGAGCCGCTGGCCAGAGAACCATTGCTGTCCTCCTGCCCTGCCTTCTGGACAAAGGAGTGATGAGTCCTGTGACAGAAGTTCGAGCCCTCAGGTTTGAATCAGCTGATGAAATTGAATGCATTGGATTTACTTAGTTCTTAGCCACCCAGTAGAAATTGGGTTTCTTTGAATGTTAGATTCTTGAAAGAGTGGAGAAATGAGTTGAGAATCCAGTGGGGTGACCCAATAGCAAATGCGAGAAGTGGTGAGTCAGAACATTTTTGCAGAGACATTCTCGTGGGAGCCTTGCTTTTGTCCAGCCTTCTGCCACTCTGCCTCAACCTTGAGTAAAGTGTGTTTGTTATTTTCTTGTCATTGGCCTCTGCCCCCAGCAGGCACATCGTCCTATTCTGCTGCGCCTCAGGTCCTTGAGAGCTTGCTTGTTGGTTATACCACTTAGTAATGTTTCACAGATCATTATGTTTAAAATAAACTGTTTACCGCCTGTGAAATATTCAAGTCGTACACATTTAGATATATATGGCTCTTTTAAGTTAAAATCAGCAGTGAAGGATTCTTTTTTTTTTTTTTTTTTTTAACCAGAGTGCTATCTGGGAACTTCATCTGTTCCATTTTTTATTTCCCTCTTGAAATTAGCTCAAATTAACAGTACCAACACTATTTCATGGTAACTAAATAGTTGCTATGGGAAAGCTCTTCTCTGAAGGATTCACCTAACAAATGCAAAGGAATGATAAAATTAGGGTATCACCATTTTGCTCTCCTCACTAGGATACTCCAGGTAGTGATCATAAGTGGCTCCTGAGTCCACTGGTAAAGGCTGACGGGAGGAGCATTATAATGGATGGTTGGTTCGTGCTGACCAAACTTGAACCTGCTGTTCATTCAACAGCACAAAAAAACATAAGCATCTTGATGTGATGAGACAGGACATGTGAAGACCACCCGTGAAAGATTCTTGTTTTAAAAAAAATTGAACTGAACTTGATTTTAGCCTGCAGATCTGTATAAGCTACAGAGGAACCTCTTAAGTGACACCATCAGAATACAAATCAATAGCTTAAAAAAAAGAGGACGGAGAGAGCACTGTTGAAAAAGATTCAAGAAATGCAGTAAATTGCAGTGTGTAGATGGACTCTGGATTTGATTTCAGCAAACCAACTCTTACGGACACTTGTGAAGCAGTCAGGAAATTTGGATATTAGATGATATGAAAGAAATTCTTAATATTTTTTAGGTGTGAAATGGTATTTTGATTATGATAAAAAATCTGGGTCTCTTCATGATACACGTAGAAGTTAGGGAATATGCTTCAAAATACTACGGTGGCAGGGGGAAAAGTATATGAATGGTCTGTATGTATGGTGGATGCCTAAGTGAGACAAAATTGGCCAAAGGTTGCTGCTTGTTGAACTGGGTGGAGAGCATACGGAATTGCATTTATGATTCTCTTTACTTTCATATATGTGTGAACATTTCTGTAATAAAAAGTAAAAACAAAAACCAAAAAAAAAACCAACACAGAGCTAAGACCAGGCTCTGTATCCAAGGGAGTATGTTCCTTAATGCAATAAAGTGCAGAAACTCCTCATGATTAGACCTGTAGGGCTTCTTGCTTTGTTAAAAGGACTCAGGATTTGTGTTTTGTGTGTCTGTAGCATTAACACCCTCGTGAAGATCAGCAAAAGTGCAGGAGCCATGTTGAAACCACATGCACCAAAACTCATCCCAGCTCTGCTAGAATCCTTAAGTGTCTTGGAGCCTCAAGTTCTCAATTATTTGAGTCTCCGGGCTACAGACCAAGAAAAGGTGAGTTGACAACACAGCCATATTGGTAATTATCATGAAGGGAGAATCCTGTTAAGATACTCAACAGGCCTTCCAGGGTCCTTAGACAAACTCCATGACTCAGATGATACTTTCACCACTCTTGAAACAGCTCAACTTCTATAACCACATGCAGTGTTTCTTTAGCGGGGCCGGAGAGGGCTCATACACTGTTATGTGAAGTGAATGAAAAATGACACTTCCGTCCAAAAAAATACATCAATACATTTATTTAACACGGTTTTTTGTACATGTTCGTTTATTTTCTAGGGGTTGGGTCTACACCCTCAGAGTCCTCCTATGGACCATTCCTGCTTTGCAAATCAAGAGGATTTGTAGGTAGACTTCTGCATAGTCCAAAATTATTCTGCTTTTTAGGTATACTCCAGTTCCCTAGTCTCTGATTAGAGTTTTGTTTTGTTCTGTTTTTTTAATTACAGATGAAACATTTATTGTGAAAAGTTAAAACAACACAGAAGAGTAGAAAGTAATCCCCTAGGAGTCCCCTCTGCTGTGGCAGCACAGTATCATTTCCTGAGGAGTACTCACTGTCAGCAGTTCCTGGGTCTTTTTTCAAATTCTTTTGTAGTCATAGGCTTCAAAATCAAACAAACATACTAATTTTAAAATAGAATCAGACTGCGAATATTGTTCTGCAACTTGATTTTTGTTTTTAACAAAATACCATGTGTATATATGGATCTATTTCATTCTTTTTAGTGCATGCAGAGTATTCTACAGTGAGGTTATTTTGAACAGCGTGAGAGATTTTGTGGCATCAAAAGTTATGAATGCTCTGTTTTCTCCACATCTTTGCCAACATTGAATAATACCAGTCTGATAAGCAAGAATCTCATTATTCTAATTTAGTTTCCTATTATTAGTGTTGTCCATTGTCTTTTCGTATTATGTTATCCATTTATAAATATTTCTTCTGTGAGTTGTATGTTTCTACTGTATGTCTGTTTTTCACTTGTTTATGTTTTTACATTTGTCTTTATTAGAACTGTCAAACTCCTGTTATATGATTGTAAAAGTTTTCTCTCAGTTCACTATTTGGTTTTTAACTTACCTAAGCTATTATATTCTAATCACTTACTCTGTTTTCCCTTTGCCTCTGATATTGCTGTTTCTTCTCCAGTCATCATTCTTTCCTCTTTCAGCAGTAATCTTGCCTTTCCTAGGTTCTCACCTACTAGGTGTTGAGAATTAGGAAACATAAATTCTAGTCCAAACTTTGCAGCCCTAGGCAAGGCACTTCTGTATGCCTAATTTTTCTCACTTACTATGTCTGGATAGTGTCAACCTCTCCTGTACCATAGTTATTTGATTAAAATGCTATTGTATCAATAGATAGGAGGGTCCTTTATAAAGTTAAAACAATACATGTATAAAATTAAAAATCGTGTATTAGATAGAAAATTATTTAGTCTGTTTCTTTATTTAATGGAGGGAGAACCTGAGGCTCAAGAAGGCTGGATAACTTGCTCAGAGCCATACTATGTTATTTTCTAACTGCAGTTAATTTCTAACTGTTGTCTGCATTTCTCACTTACAGTGAGATGCTGCCTCTACATGTATATGGTTGAGCGTAGAACAAAAGAAATTATTTAGACTTGTGTTTGAATTTGTTGTATCTATATATTATTTTTTAAAATATTCCTTAATTTGTCAGTAAAGCCCAATTTGAGTGTGTGGAGGTTCTTCTTTTATTTTGGCTGTGCCGTGTGCAGCTTGTGGGATCCTAGTTCCCTGACCAGGGATCAAACCCATGCCCTCAGCAGTGAAAGTCGCAGAGTCCTAACCACTGGGATGCCAGGGAAGTCCCTGGAGGTTCTTCTTAATTGATTGAATGTGCTTGCATTTGTGTTCTCAGGCTGCGATGGATAGTGCCCGACTCAGTGCTGCCAAATCCTCTCCCATGATGGAAACAATCAACATGGTAAGTGCCTCACGTAATGAGAACATTTACCTTTGCTTACCTTAGAGTGTAATTGTTCAAAGTCTTCAGGTTACATTAAATGAAGTAGAGGTTTAAGGGATGAGTCAAGGCAGCTGTTGTGACTCTAGTTTTTTCTTACTATAGTTCTTTTTTCTTTTCCTGTATTACTAAATGGAATACTTTCCCCAATACTAGATTGCATCAGTCCAGATTTGTGTTACACAGGAGAACAATATATTGAAAGGTCTGCCTATAAATCTATATCTGTATCTCTTTTGGCCTGCCTATTTAGAAAGTTCGGATACTTGTGTCTGCCTGAGCATTGTTTCTGGGAGGACCTAGGAAGGTGTAAGCTGGAGCTGTTAGTGAAGTAGGAAGCATAAAAGGTAGGGAGAGAGAACTGAGCAATGTTGGTAGGTTGTTCAGTTAAAGGAAGGGGATTTGCAGAAAAGAGCGCTTGGCACCAAGTTTCGAAATTCCAGTGTTTCTGGAATCATGGGTTAAAGAGTCTCTAAGGTCACAAAAGCTGACTCTGCTGTGCATGCCCTGGAGTGGTTAAATGAGAGCTTGTGAGCTACTGGAAATTGTTTTGATGGGCAGATCACAGGTCTAGACAAGAGAAGAAGGAATTTTTTTAGTGCTTACTGGGGAACTATTACCAAAATTTGGTCTAAGGATGTCTTCGTTGGATTATGAGGGCAAAAGAAAGCTTAAAGAAATAGGAATAGTTAGCAAGCACCTTATAGATAGGCTCATCAGTAATAGAATATATGTCATTATATTTTCAAAAATATATAGTATAGCAAATTCAGCTAAGAAGTCAACTTTAATAAGGTGGCTTGATAGGGCAGGACCACGGAAGAAGGTCAGTTTTAATCTAGGTCTTTTACACTAAACATGGATTGTTAAAGAAGAAGTAGGCCCAGAGAGATCCTCTCTTCTTGGGTACTCATTATTTATTTTCTCCTTTATAAATCAATGTTTTTTATTATTTTTGTTTTGTTTTTAATGTTGACCCACTGATGAATGGTTTTCTTGTTTGTAGTATGATTTTAACATTGAAATTGGAGCAAAATCAAACCAGTGGTTTTTGCACTTCATGTCAAAACCAGTTGGGTACATAGTTGACGTGGGCAGTTATTAATTGAAGATGCGGTACTGACTTAATTATTTGCTAAGGTTAACTTTTTATATTTATTCTCTTCCAAAAGTGCCTGCAGTATCTTGATGTGTCGGTGCTGGGTGAGCTAGTTCCTAGGTTATGTGAACTGATCAGAAGTGGTGTAGGTCTTGGAACTAAGGTAAGCAAGTGTATTTTTCATAAGAGGAATTTGCATCTTCATTCGTTTGGGCCACAAAAATAGAACAGCCGTCATGTGTGAAATTCATTTTTTTCTTAAAACCTGACTTTATTTTATGTTAACTATTTTGTTTCTATGACTGCACTAATAACTTAAAACATGTAATTCATTCAGAATATAAAACATGTGACTTATATTCAGTAAACATTGTCTTACTTTTTTAGTGGAATCATTTCTGTCCCCTGGTTGCCAGGTACATGCCCTCTGGGTCCTCGTTCATAATCAGTTATTAGTGGAAATGCTCATCCAGTTACCAAGTCATGGTTGCTTAAGGTGGTGATTAGTATTTTTCACAGACGAATCAGTAGGTATTTAGATGGAAAAATGTCTTCCTTTCCAAGATTTTTCAAGGATCAGATCCCACACCCTACACTTTGAAAACAAACAACTCAACGTTTATTTCTCCTGACAAAATTAACATTTACTTGTATTTTAAAATTTTAGCATTTATAGATCAGGAGAAAGTTAGAAGTTGTCTGTTAGTTTACCACCCATGGGTTAATTGCTGTTGATATTTCAAAATGTTTCCTTCTGGTCTCTTTCTGTGCATGTGTCTTCTACGATGTCCTCTCTAATGGCCATATACTCTCTCATGTGGCTGAAACATCATTTATTTTAACCCATCAAGGAATACCTGATTTGTTTTCAGCTTTTTTGATACTAAACAAAGCGCTGTGATGAATGGTTTTGGACACATCTGAAGCTGCTTCCTTTGGTTAAATTCCTAGAACGGGAAATGTTAGAACAAGGATGGACAGGATGACATGTTGCCCTCCCAAAAGATTGTACGAGTCTCCTCCTCACTTGCAATGTATGAGAGCAGTGTATACTTGCAGCAAGACCTCTGCAGGAAGTCTTGAAGGAAATCTTTGTGTTAATAATTTAAAATAAGAGTTTTACTCTTTCTAGATAGAATCTTGGAGGGGCTGTAAGGCTTTGTGTATTTCTTTAAATCTTTGACTCCTAAAACCAAGGGTTTGATAGAACATTGTGACCATCAAATTTAGACCTTTGCCTTTGTAACCCTGTAGGGAGGCTGTGCCAGTGTCATTGTGTCATTAACCACTCAGTGTCCCCAGGACCTAACACCTTACTCAGGTGAGTTTGTCAAAACCACTGGGGTGATGTTTTTGTATGGCCATGTCTTGTGTGACAAGGTTTTAAAAGGAAAAACAGTGATCATTCAGACATGCTTGTGATATCGTGTACTTTTTCTTCCCTCAAACTCTCCCACTTCTACCTTTATCTCTGTTTGCAAGAGGTACAGGATGATCAAGCTTAGCAAGTTTTTACTGTTTTATAAGTGTTTATTTCTTGGTGGTATAAGGAGGTGAGGGTATCTGCTATTCTGTACTGTATAAATGGTTTATTACCATTTATATTTAATTTTACATCAGCATTTTTCTTTGCTTGAATTGGCTTCGAGATGGGGCTGATGAACTTTATGTACCTAACTCTTGTTTTTGCAACTGTCCCCATAATAGTCTAGATTAATTAATTAATAACAGGTTAATTTTTAATTTTATACCAGGCAAAGAGAAGCAAATGGATATACAAATGTAACATGCAAGGGTTCTAGACTACTATGGAATAAATCAGATACTAATTATAGGGTTAAGTTTGTTTTGGTCCTACGAACAGAGCAGAGCATTTGGTCAGCCAAGTATCAGATTTTTCTTCTTTGTTTCCACTAGGTAAACTCATGAGTGCTTTGCTTAGTGGCCTGACAGATCGGAACGGTGTAATTCAGAAATCCTGTGCATTTGCCATGGGCCATTTAGTTCGGGTGAGTTGAATTTCTTACTTAGTTAAGTAAGTATACTTTGATAATTATGAAGAACTGACCAGGATTGTTTCTCTTCCAGACGTCACGGGATAGCAGCACAGAGAAACTCCTGCAGAAACTCAATGGCTGGTATATGGAGAAAGAAGGTACCTTTTTTCTTCCTACTTAAATTATTGTTAAGTTAGATGTAAACAACCTAATGAAACAATACAAATCAGGTCTTACCCTTTCTGATTTTATGTGGTTTGCTAGGAACATTTCTGATTGATTTTACTGGTTTGTTTTGCTGTAGTACAAGTCAAGCAGTGGTCTGTTTTTTGTTTTTTTGCGGTACACGGGCCTCTCCCTTTGCGGAGCACAGGCTCCGGACGCGCAGGCTCAGCAGCCATGGCTCACGGGACCAGCCGCTCCGTGGCACGTGGGATCTTCCCGGACCGGGGCACGAACCCGTGTCCCCTGCATCGGCAGGCAGACTCTCAACCACTGCGCCACCAGGGAAGCCCAGAGCAGTGGTCTGTTTTGATCAGTTACCCTAAACACAGTAAGTGTCATAAAGATTGTTTTTTTCTGCTTCTCTTTAGAACCCATCTACAAGACCTCTTGTGCTCTGACTGTTCATGCTATTGGACGGTACAGCCCTGATGTACTGAAGAACCATGCCAAAGAAGTTCTGCCTTTGGCATTCCTAGGCATGCATGAAATTGCTGATGAGGAGAAAGCAGAAAAAGAAGAATGTAATTTATGGACTGAAGTATGGCAGGAAAATGTACCTGGTTAGTAAACAGTGCCTGTGAATTAAACCTGTTTCTTAAGAACCACAGTTGAAAATTTTAACTCATGTTTTTTTATTCATAAACTTCTGTAGTTACTTTCCCGGGACCTTAACAATGTGTGTCCCATTGGGTTCTCAGCCCATCCACATTTCCAAGTTCTCAGGTTGGCGCTCAGATCTCTTTTCTTTCCTCCCTCATTGCTGCCCATGTGAGAGAATAGAAACTGCCCAAGCGACGCAGAGCTTTGCTTATTTCAGTTGAGAATGAACAGTGATTTTCGTGTTGCCTTGAGTATTATTTTAGAGTAGTGCTTCTCCACTCTGCTCTTCATCTTGACACACGTTAATGGATGAGAGCCCTCCGTGGACATATCCAAGTTCATAACGTCCTGCTGTTGTCAAGATTGCTCTCCCTTTCAGAGAGTGATGTGATGTAACCATTGAGAATCACTGCTTTAGATTGATGGTCACTGACTTTTATTCCAGACTTAGAAAAGAAAAATCAGTTAGTTTACATATATATATATACACATATACACACATATATATATACACAGACACACACACACACACACACACACACACACACACGCACATATATATATATATATTTTTTTTTTTGGTCACTTAAGAGTTGCTTTTAATTTTGCTTTAGGTTCCTTTGGTGGCATTCGGTTATACCTGCAGGAGTTGATTACTATCACCCAGAAGGCTTTACAGTCTCAGTCCTGGAAAATGAAAGCCCAGGGTGCAATTGCCATGGCATCAATTGCAAAACAAACCAGCTCCCTGGTACCTCCGTATCTGGGAATGATACTGACCGCATTACTGCAAGGCCTAGCTGGACGAACATGGGCAGGAAAGGTAAAGGAACCATTCATGCCCAGTTAAATTTAAGGTATCCTTAAAGGATTATGACTTCATCTTTCATTTTCTATAAAAATTAGAATGTTGTTTTGTGGGACATCAGATGGGTTGTTGTTGTAAACCAGATTTCCTAGGCAGTTGGGAAGCTTTGGGTAAACTTTGCCTGATTAAATGTGATATTTCATCAAAGTATGACCCACGTGTCCTTGAATACTGCACAGTAATGCTGGAGGTTGGTGTTTATTTATCATGTTCAGCTTTCCAAGAGAAGTCTTAAGCCAAGTGGTCACCCTTTTGTCCCTGTTGACCTCATGAACAGATCAGAATTTGGGCATATGTGAAATTGAGTAGCAAGGCAAGCTGTATCTAAACCCCGGGCTGAGGATGCCCATCTCTGGGGCCTCTGAATTAGTAAAAGTCATTTTTTATACAAGGGTGATGGTAGGTTATACACAGTGACTACTCAGTGGGGAGCGCGAGACTGTGGCATCATACACAGTCTGGTTGACGTGGTAGAAGCCAGTAGTGGCCAGTACAGAGCTGTAGATGAAGTACGGGTCTAGGAGTCGACACAGTTCTGATTCCATTGTTGATGCTTCTGCCTCTGTGACCTTGGACAAGTTGGTTCTCTAGGCTTTATGAAATGGTGAGGAAGACAGTTATCCTGCTTCCGTGGTTTGGAGTAAAACTCTGTGGATGTGCTTGTTAAACAGTTAAGTGTGTCAAAGATATGGTGACTCTGGTTAATTTTTGTTGTCATAATTTTTAAAAATTTATGAGGTAATTATAGTCATGTACAGCGTATGTAAATGACACGTTTGCTTAATAGTATTTCCTCATCTTTCAACCCTTTAGGAAGAACTGTTGAAAGCCATTGCCTGCGTGGTGACAGCTTGCAGGTAAATGTTCCTTCAGTGAAGATGCCATTTCTTACACTGCACCTGAAAGCTGCAGCCTTTATTAACTGTTGTGATGCTTTTGTATGGATCCTGCAGTGCAGAGCTGGAGAAGCCTGTGCCCAGTCAGCCTGGCACCAGTGAAATCCTCCAGGCTGTTCTGAAGGAGTGTTGCAAAGAGAATCCCAAATACAAGATTGCAGCAATCAGCTGTGCAGGGGATGTCTTAAAGGCCACCAAAGAAGACAGATTCCAGGAGTTTGCTGACATTGTCATACCTCTCATCAAGAAGGTAATGATCGCCATATCCTTTCAGGTCTGCTTTATACTTTAAAAAAATAAAAAAATTTAAAAAAAAGAAAGAAGGAAGAGATTTTCCTGTGTCCTGTTTGCATATTTTAGGAGGACTCATGTAGCTGCAAATAGCAGAAAAATCCCCAAATACCATGGCTTCACACAAGGTAGACATTAGTCTCTCACAGGAGAGTTTAGGGAGTCTGGCTCTTTGCAGCTCCCGGCTCTGCCTTCCCTGGGGTGTGGCCATTGTCTTCACGGTCCACCGTGTATCTGCATTCCAGGTGGGTGATGGCAGAGGAGATGAAGAAAGGATGAAGGATCAAAGTAGGTATGTCAGTTCTCTCTTAAGGAGAGTTCCTAGAAGCTGCTACAGGGCCCTTTCACTTCTATCCCACTGGCCAGTGCTTAGCCGGGTGGCCACACCTGGCTGCAGGTGAGGCTGGGAATAGTAGTCTTCATTCTAGGTATCCTTTTCCCCTCCATGGGAGAAGGGTGGCTGCTTTTTATTTTTTTTAAAAAAACAAAGCAGAATGATGAGTTTATTGCAAGGGTTTCATCCAGCGAGCCGGGAACCTCAAGGCCGTGGGAGCGGTGAGTTCCCGAGAGTGGTGTTGGAGTGGGCGAACAGTCCCTGTCTTGCTGCTGATACGCTCTGCCTTGAAAGCGTGTGCTGCAGCCACCCCGGGCACCCCAGAGTGAAGATAGACTCTGCCACATGCTGGGGGACTTTGATCAAAAGCAGACTTTGGTTTCATTTGGAAAATGAAGTGCTCGTTTTTAAAGGTTGGGCACTGGTTCAAAGAAAGAAGAGTATGGTTTACCTACTTACTTTTTTGTGAAACATGAAAATTTTTAAATAGCATTTTCATTCTGTTTCTTGTGTTGCTGCTAATTTGCTGTTGTAAAAAAGCTGTTTAAATAGTTTCTGTTAAGAGGGAGGGGATCTGGGGATATGTGTATTCATATGGCTGATTCACTTTGTTGTACAACAGAAACTAACACAGTACTGTGAAGCAATTATACTCCAATAAAGATTTGTGAGAAAAATAAATTCAAAGTAAAATAATTAACTATCAAAAAAAAATTTCTGTTACATACATAATGATAGTGTATGACTTTGGCAGTCTGTATCATCAGCTTGCTGGACAAGTCACTTCTCTGCCTGTTTCCATATCTTATTAAGAAGGAGTTTCGATTTAGATTATTACCGGGTTCTTCCTCCTTTAATTCTGTGATTCTAATGCAAGTCTTTTTTATGTTGTGCTCAAAATACTACATATATGGTATTTTTTTTTCACCTTTGCTTACAGATTCCTTTAGAGGATTTCCGAAATTTATTGGAGAGGTGTGGTACTCCTGTTACAAAATCTTTTTACAAATAGGAAAACTCATGGTAGAGACTGTAGCATTTAATTCTTGGTTAACATCTCCTACTCTGGTACCCTGATTGTTTTAATAGTATGCCTGTAACTTTGAAGGAAAAAAAATTAAAATTTGCTTTCCTTTTTTTTGACATGTCCTAGAACTCACCTGAAAGCATTGGAGTCCAGACGACCAAAAATGAAGATGAGAATGAGAAGGAAAAGGAGCTCCAGCTGGAATCTCTGCTGGGAGCCTTTGAGGGCCTGGGCAAAGCCTGGCCCCGAAATGTGGAGACCCAACGTAAGCAGCAGAACCTGCCTTTGAAGAAGTGCTGTGGCCAGGGGTTACTTCATGACAGCGAAGGAGTTCCGTGTGACGAGTTATAGCTGCCGTTTCTTGTAGAGCCAGACTGATTAACGGCAAGAATCATCCAGTATAAATTTTACTCCTACGTTGGCAGATAATCTCATTGACTGTTTGTTTGCTAGGGCTGCTGTAACATATAGTACAACAGACTGGGTGACTTCAACCAGGGAACTGTATTTTCTCACAATTCTGGAGACTAGAAGTCTGAGATCAAGGTGTCAACAGTGTTGGTTTCTTTTGAGCCCTGTCTCCTTGGCTTGTAAATGGCCGTCCGTGTCTCTGTGTCCAGTACGTTCTTATAAGGACACCTGTCGTCTTGGGTTAGGGCCCACCCTAATGGTCTCTTTAAAACCCTGTCTCCCAACTCAGTCATATTCTGAGGTACTTGGGGGTTAGGATGTCAACATGTGAGTCTGTGGGACACAGCTCGGCCCATAACAACCATGATACGTTTTATGTAGATAGTTTGACTACAAAAAGAATTCTTTCACTCTTCTTTATGGTGCTGTATTCAGAGGAATCCACAGAACTTATTAGTGGGGTCTCTTCATCTCAGAATTAATGGCCTTGTTGCCAAACCTTCAATAAGCAAATGAAATCTGTATTTCCCTGAGAAACTTGAAACTTTCTGAGAGTTTTTCAGAATTGAACATATCTTTCCGAAGGATTAAGTAAATAAACAGTAAGCCTTTACTGTTGGATTGGGTTGTAGTTAGTAGGAGTTTGCCTTGTGTTGGTTCCTGCAGGGCATCCTACATCTTAATATTCATGAATGTTATGAAAAGTATTGTTGGCTGTGATTGGAGGTTTCTAAAATCAGACTTAAAGGTTGTCTCTGAGCCTTGCCATCCTTTGTGTGAACTTCAGAAAGTATATTTGCTACGTATAGGGAGGGTTTTCCAAAAGATACAGATTTGTAAGAGGCCTTATATCTTGGTATTATGTTATGGACTGCAGTGGAAGTCCACTTATTTGACATCATTAGGACTACTAACTTTTGCTTGATAGGTGGAAGAAGTTAAAGTAGGGAATTATATAAAAAGATGATACATACACAAAGCAGTTTTAGTATAAGGAGCAGAAATGTACCTTTGCTGGATTGGTTGTCATCTGGGGGAATGGCCAGGGCCTTTGAGGATTTGTTCCACACTGGCTTCTCGTATACATCTTACTCATAATGTATCAGTTTCTCGTTTTGTATCTTTATAGTGGAGAAAGAAATTACAGTCTCTTAGGAAGCAATTCAAGTGCAGAATTCTAGATTTTTTTACCCTCATCCATCTTTACATTTGTGAACCGTACTAAATTCTGCAGCATTTAAAAAATAACTACTTTGTTGAGTTTTATACTCCTGTTTCATCACTTAGCATAATATTAATTATATAATTATAATAACAAGTGCAGTTGGCATAACAGGTTTGGATAAAGCACCGTTGACTCTTGCTAAGCCTACAGCATGCAGAAGCTTGTGAGCCTCCAGAGTTCTGCTCTCTTTGGCTGTCATTCAGGGTGTTTTATGGGGAAAAGGCAGTGTGGTTTAGACTCTGTGTCAGTTCCTTAGAAAAGGCTGTTGCCTTGACAAAGAACACTTATGAACAGATATATAGGATTTTGGGGGGGGGGTGTTTCTGATCAGGGAAGTTTGTGGGAATTGGGCATAAAGTCATGCTGAAGTGTTTCCGAAATGTCATGGCTTTAATTAAAGGCATTTGTTGTTTTAATTTTTCCTCTCCCCTTCCCTCTCTCTCTCCGTCTATCCCTCTCTGTCCCTGTGTCTCTCTGTCTTCCCCTCACTTGCTCTGTCTCTTGCTTCTTCACATGCTCTGACCTGCTCTGCCCCATTCCTTTTTTCCAGGTTGTTATCGTCAAGAGCTTTGCAAACTGATGTGTGACCAGCTAAAACTCAGCACATGGAAAGTGCAGCTGGGAGTCCTACAGTCAATGAATGCCTTTTTTCAGGGGTAATTTGCTTCATAGTTCAGTCATTTATTTAACCTTCCCCTACCCCTTAGCATTTTATGTATAATCAGTGGAATTTTTCTCTTTTTTTAACATCTTTATTGGAGTATAATTGCTTTACAATGCTGTGTTAGTTTCTGCTGCAGTGGAATTCTTTTAAATTTTAAAACTAAAAGCTAAAGTGACATCATAAAGCAATATATACAGATAGAAATTGTTTGTGCCAGAAAGGTTTTGGAATGTTTCTTAATTACTAGTATTGGTATCTTGCTTTCTGATTTGTACAGATTAATGCTTTTAGAAGAAGAACATGCAGATCCTGAGGCTCTGGCTGAAATTCTCCTTGAAACTTGTAAATCAATCACCTATTCTTTAGGTGAGTGGTAAATTGACATAGATAAGGAGTGTTCGTTCTAAAGCTCAAGGAGTTAAGCTTCAAACATTCCCTGCCTTGTGCTAGGAACTAAATTTATGGAACAACTACTGAACTCTCCTATTTAATATACTCAATATGTGCCCCCAAACTGGAATGTATTAATCTGGAACTGTAATTTAGGATTTCAACACCTAGATTAGAAAAACCTTTGTGACCAGTATTTTTTAAAAACCTGTACTTGGAAATAATTTCAAACTTACAGAAAAGTTACAATAATAATGCATGTAATACTTGTATGTCCTTTAGCCAAAGTCACCTGTTAACATTTTGCACCACTTACTTTATTACTTGCACTTCTGTATACATACTTTTTCCTCAACCATTTGAAAGTATATTGCTTACATCTTGCCCCTTTCCTCCTAAATTCTTCAGTGTGCCTTCTTTTACATACCAACTTTAGATAGTATAACATTGATGCAATATTTTTTAACCATTCATATTCTAGGTTTTCAGTTGACTCAGTAATATTCTTTTTTTTTTTTTTTCGCGGTACGCGGGCCTCTCACTATTGTGGCCTCTCCCGTTGTGGAGCACAGGCTCCGGACGCGCAGGCTCAGCGGCCATGGCTCACGGGCCCAGCCGCTCTGCGGCATGTGGGATCTTCCCGGACCAGGGCACGAACCCGTGTCCCCTCCATCGGCAGGCGGACTCTCAACCACTGTGCCACCAGGGAAGCCCCAGTAATACTCTTTATATAATTTTTTCCTCTCCTCCATTAAGGAATCCAGTCCGGAATCATTTAGTGAATTTAGTTGTCGTATCGTTGTAGTCTCCTTTAATCTGGAACACTTCCTCAGCCTTTCTTTGTCTTATGTGACATTGACAATTTTGAAGAAAAGCCTCCCCCTCCCCACATTTAAAACTAGAATGTTTCTCATTTGGTGTTTGTCTGATGTTTCCTTGTGATGAGATCCAGGTTGTGAATTCCCAGTAGGGCTGCTCTATAAGTGATGTTATGTCCTGTCACATCAAGAGGCACACAGTGTCCACCTGCCCTCGTTGGCAGTGTTAATTTTGATTACCTGGTCAAGGTACTACTCAATTTCCTCTGCTGTATGGTTACTATTTTTCCCCCTTCTGTCTGTTAAGCAGCCTGTGGAAACACACTTTAAGACCATTCAGATAACCTGCTCCTCATCAGAACTGGGTCTACTAAGCAGTCTGGGAGAAGACACTTTAAGCCCATGCACATATACTGCTCCTCTTCAAAGTGTCTCTTCTAGACTTAGCATGCATTGATGGGTTTTTCCTGAACCAGCTTTTACTAAGATGATTTTCCAACTCTAGCACTTCTTCCACATTTACCATTTGTGACAGTTGGCATCCTCTCATAAGCAAGGTCCCTCCCTCTCTTGAACTCTTTATTTATCTATTATCCATATTGATTCATGGATTCCTTTATTTTCCCCTTTGTTTATAATTATTTTCCTTAATTAATTTGTTGCTCAGATTATCCCAGATTTGGCCAGTGGAAGCCTCTTCGAGCTGTCTCCTGTGTCCTGTTGCTGTCTCGCCACCATTCTTTCAAGCATTTGCGTACTTCGTAGCATGACAGCCTGTTATAAGCTCATCTTTTGCTTCCTTTGTCTTGGGTCTGGTTGAGTGTTAGTTTTTTCAGTAAACAGTTTCACTGTGAACAAGATGCAGTGTCTAGAGTAGACACCAAGGAAGCGTATTTCAGTTGTGACTCTTGGAGGTAGCCACATGCCTTTGGATAAATAACTGGCAGCTGAGAAACTAGTCTTTACGGGGTCGGGTCGCAGCCGGGTGTCCCTGAGTTGGCCTTACCCCTGGGTGATGTAATGTTCTTGGGTAAAATGAAGAGGTCTTGCAAACCTAAAGACCTTTCTTAGGCAACTTCTAAAATGGGTCCTTTAAATATTGCCATTTGTTACGGAGATTGGTATATTTGGCTGACAGCTTTTTTTTTTTAAAGTAAGGAATGTGGACATATAGCACATTTCAAGTATTTGATGATAAATTGGCTAAGGGAAGCTTACTTAGGAGCACATGTATCTTTCCCTGAATTTATAATTTCCGAACATCTTTCTTTCGGTAACACTAACTTAATCTTAGATGTTCTGTTTGTAAGGCATATAAAACAAATAATGTGAACTATATGATTTTCTTCCTAGAAAATAAGACCTACTCATCTGTGAGAACAGAAGCTTTATCTGTGATAGAATTGCTGCTTAAAAAACTTGAAGGTGAGTTCTTGATACTTCTCATTGGAGGACAGGAAAGCCAGGAGACTTTATGGCATAGGTTTTAGCATATACTCCAAAATGTAAATTAATATATTTGTACATGGAAGTGGAATATACATAGCTAAAACCTTCCAATTTTATGAAGTGTTAAATTTGGTACTCTTTTATTTTATATACGTTTAATGCATTATGAAGCTGTGGTTATCTCAATGAAGTTTTGGTTTCCATCGTGAATCTTGAGTTAATCTTGGTTAATTACAGCAAGAGGCTGACAGTGGCAGAACAGAGCTCACTATACATGTGTAAATAAACAGAATGACACACTGAAGAGTGGAGTTAGGAGAACATTTAACAGTTATCTACCTGAGTTATCAAATTTGATAGCAGTTTTCGTAATCCTATTTTTTTTTTCTGTTTTCCTTTTTCTAAACCATCTTACAAAGAAGCAGATTTCGTCTAATGGTTTGTTCTATCACTGGTAAAAGAAGACTGTTAGCATTTTCTCCAGTGGTGTATCTGTTACTGATTTCAAAAGGAGGCCTCTTTTCTTTTTTCATTTCCCTCTTTTTATTATTTTAACCACGTGGATGAAGAATGGGGAATGTGGAACACTTTTCTCTAGAGCATTGTGTATCTGCTGTTTCTCCTTCTGTCTCTATCTTTGCTTAGCAATTAAAGCACCTCTCAGGGCTCCATAAAACAGGCCGTTTAGACTCAGCGACACTACATGTGTCATAATCCCTTTTTTCCTTGTTGAAGTAGAAGGGCTAGACACTTAGATATATCTCTGAATTCTCACAGTTTGCCAAATATGTATGAATATATTCTAGATGAGGAAAATGAAGCTAAACAGTGAGATGACTTGCGTGAAACCACATCACCAGGAAGTATCAGAACCTCATAAACAAGGTTTAGGATCTGATGTACTTTATGAATTTCTAACATTTTGAGTATGCCTGTAGTTCTCTGATGCTTTTCTTAAAGGAGTAATAAAGTGTCATCTGTTCAAACTGGCTTTGCAATTATGAAATTTATTGAGGACTTTTTTTTACTGAGCATATCTTACAAAGATATAGTCAGCTCAATTGCTGAAGTAGCTTTTTTGTTACTGTGTGCCCTGCCTCGATACTTCCTGCTTCCCAGCTGGCTTCCGGCTCCCTTCATTCTCTTTGTCCCACCAGCTCTGGGGACAGAGGATGAAACTCCCTGATTGGCCCTCAGGTTATTGTCAATAATTAGGCTTGGAGACAACTCTTAAACCTGTGATCATTATATACAGAACTGTTACCACGGGGTTGCTTTGCATTTATTTTGGGGATAGGATGTGTGGAAGAAAAGCAGAAAGAATAGTTTTGGATTCTCTGCTTGCTTCTTCTGTAAGGATTCTTTTGTTGCTCTTTCTCTTTCCATTCAGAATCTAAACAGTGGGAAAGTTTGACATCTGAATGCAGAGTGCTCCTGATTGAGTCTTTAGCAACTATGGAGACAGACAGCAGACCTGAGCTGCAGGAGAAAGCATCGTTACTGAAGAAAACACTTGAAAATCTGGAATAAATTAGAAGGGGAAGAAACAAACAAGTGCCATGTTCATTGGGGGTTGAAATGGTGGTATTCTCTGTGGGGGAAAGTAAAGATTAATCTGTAGCATGCATCATTCCTTGGCTGAAATAAAAAAAAAATGCCTTAAATTTTGTTCCTTATTAGCTTTATTTTACTTGATGTTTTAAAAGTATCTGGGCTGAATAAACTAAATGGAACCTTGGATATTTGAGAGGTGGTTGTAGGTGAAACTGACAGAAATAGCTGTTGAAAGAGCTAAAGGTGTTAATAAAGGAAGAGACAAAGTTGCAGAGGAAGCTGCATAAAAATCTTAGAACTGCATCCAAATTTTAAAAAGTTATTTCAGGAAGGGGCTGTATCGACTACTTAGTTTAACCCCCTTCTTTACATCTGAAGAAACAGGTTATGAGATGACGTAGCTTCCTTGCGGAGGCCTGCGCTGAGGCTGGAACCTGTGTGATGGATGACCTGCCCAGGACACTTTCTTTTACAACCTGCTGCTAATCAGTGCTAACCCTGGCCTACCTGAGAAACTCCCAAGATGAGATGGTACAGCAGTCCTGGCACCAGAACTGAACTGACCCATTATGTAAGCATCACTGGATTCTTGAAATTCAGAAGTTGAACATTGTCTTGTCATTTGTTTAGATGATTGGTTTTTAGAAAATGATTATCTACCAACCTTACAGGTTGAAAGGGAGGGAAAATTTGGTCTCCATGTAATCGTCCTCCTTTTATAAGCAGATGAAGGTAGATTAGGACAAGATTGTTCATTTTGTCTCTTACGTATTTTGCAAAACACAAACCAACAACGAAATCGTGACTGCTTGGTTTAGACCATTCATAATCTCAAAACTGTAAAGACAAATTAAAATTTTCTACCCACTTTTATGCTTACAGTCACGACTATGGGATAGAAAGGAAAGCATTTTAATTAGCCGTCTGGGAATAACCTGATACCATTCAAAGTAAATAACTGCAGCTGTAGGGTTTCTTCCTTTCCTTATGCTGCTCAGGCCCCTGCCTGAGGATGTGGGGTAAGGGGAAAAAACAAATTTAACACAAGTGTTTATTCAAGTAAAAGGAGAACTCTCTAGCTCACCTTGGATTACAAGCACAAAATTGGCGTACACTCAATACTGACCCCTTACTGACATTAACACCAGGGTGGAAACTCCGTGTTATTATTTTTTGTGGTCTCTATTAACCAAAGTATTTAAAATTTTCTTGACTGTGACCCATAGTAAAACTAACTTTTTTTCATCATGACCCAGAGCAATGTGTGTGGGGTGGAGGGGAGGGAGGGAGGGAGAGAGAAACAAAGAATGAATATAAAATCTTTAACTGAAATAAAATGTTTTGTGAAATGGTACATTACTATGTGTGACCTGCTTTGATCCCTCCCCGCCAACTCCCCACCACCGTTCTGAATGCTCTTTCAGACCCACTAAATTCATTTCCTGACTCATAAATGGGTTGTTATTCAGTTTGAAAAACACTGCCATAGATAGTACCTAAACCTAGCTGCATATGCTATGTTCTGGGGTTGCTTCTGTTTGGAAAAGGGGTTTACAAATGAAAATTTAAGTGTTTATTACCAAAACATCCTCTTAGCTGGTACTAAATATAATTGTGAGTTTTAGCAGCATCATGAATTTTAAGTAAACTATCATGGACTTCCACTTGAGAGTGGTGTTTGCTTGGGGAAAAAAAATCAACTCTGGGTGTTTTTCAGAAAGCTTGCGTCCTCATAGGACTTGGTGTTTTCCAGATCTGTATTTCCCCATCCATGAAGTGCTGTCTGACTTTCATTTACAGTACCTGGGATACTCTTCCTAGGCAAGAGTGCCATGTAGGTCAGGTATTGTTGGAAGGTAAGAGTGTAAGGGCAAGAATTGTGCTCTTGGCCTGTATCAAGTTTAAAACCTCATCAGATTTTATGCTTTTTAAACTTTTTGTTATTCAATATTGGGAATTTCCCATGGTGCTGAGAGAGGTGCTAAGATACTTGAACCTTAGTGCTTAGTGCTGTTGAATTAATTTGTTTTAGTTTTCTAAGCACATTTCTAAGTTTTACACTTAACTGCCTTCATCTTGACCAGCCAAGTCATTTGTACAACTAGTAACGTTAACTATGGTCTCCCAGTGCAGCTTGTGTTGGTGTGCATGGGCACACGTATTTATTTAAAAGAGTTAATAACTGAGAGTTTGTCATTGTGGAATGTTGATATTAGTGAACAGATGGCAAAAGGACCCGTGAACATTTATATCTTTGGCCTTCATTTTCCAAAGCTATGTGGAACAGATTTTTATTATTTTTTTCCCTAGGAATATTCAGTGCTACTTGTCATATAGGCAACTGATTTAGAGAGTCTACTGAATTCCTTATTCCTGGAATATATATCGTCACAAATTTATTGATATGTGAAAAGGAGGTACCTGAAATTTGGCAATTGGAAATCAAAACAAAGTATCAAATTGTCTTTTTGGTGATAAAGAGCAGCCATTTCTTTAATGAATGTTTGTGTCTAATTTACAATTGCCGGTGTGTCTGCCTGTAATACAGTGTACCTGCGCAATAAAACTGATTGCCACCAAATCCCCACTGCTTTACCCTTCCATCTTTTACTTGTGTATTTACTAATGAGAAGAGAAAAGAAAAAAAGATGTGACCTTGTTGGTCTGTGCTCTAGTAGCATTTGCACTGTATGAACACTGTCTGCCCGTTGGGGGAAGTTTCTATCTGCTGCTGCCACAATATATTCATGCTGCTTGTGAAGTACAGGGAGTTATTTTGACATTGGCACTCATTGTAATGTACAAACTGTTGTTAAATGGATGTATATGTAACAGATTTTTGTATTTTATATGCAAAGTCTTCATAGAATCCTCTGCAATATGTACTGAGCTAGCTAAGCATGTGGTAGTCTTGAAAGGAAAACTCCTTCCCATGCCCAAGAAGATATTAAGTGGTAAATAAAAGCTGCATGATCAGTTCTTTGAAGTGGTGCATTAATTTTTACTGGTTCTCTGGGAAAATAGTTAACTTCCAAGGCATTGCCTGGTTATACTTTAAAGACCAAAAAAAGCCCTACTGCGTGCAGTATTCTGAGCTACTTCTACCAAACAGAAATTGTTGGCTTAAGTGTCTGGGAGTTCCAAGGCAAAACACAAACAGAGGCAAGGCACCTGAATAATTACTGTTAAATGCTTAGAGAGAAGCAATCATTGAAAGATTGGATTTTTTGATATAGGTAATCCCTGATGAACACATAGAAACAACAAGCAGTTCTGCTTTTGGTTAAGATTAACATACATGGCTATGCACATAAAACATCAGAGCTCTAGGTACATCCTATGTTGTAAACAGCCAAACAGATTTTAGGCTGTGGCTTTTTGTCCGACATCTCAGCGAGGCGCAGTGGGTAGCAGCTGCTCTCCCGGCTTCGCTGTGTCGCCCAAGGACGACAAGAAGAAGAAGGATGCCGGAAAGTCAGCCAAGAAAGACAAAGACCCAGTGAACAAATCTGGGGGCAAGGCCAAAAAGAAGTGGTCCAAAGGCAAAGTTCGGGACAAGCTCAATAACCTAGTCTTGTTTGACAAAGCAACATAAGACAAACTCTAAAGAAGTACCCAAACTATAAGGTTATAACTCCAGCTGTTGTCCCTGAGATACTGAAGATTTGTGGTTCCCTGGCCAGGGCAGCCCTTCAGGAGCTCCTTAGTAAAGGACTTACTAAACTGGTTTCAAAGCACAGAGCTCAAGTAATTTACACCAGAAATACTAAGGGTGGAGATGCTCCAGCAGCTGATGAAGACGCATGAACAGGTCCCACCAACTGTATATTTTGAAAAATAAAACTTTATTAAATCAAAAAAAAATTTTTTTGTCTGTGGAAGATATGCTTGAAGGTGAGAGATACCTTGCTTTTTCTCTCATAGCAGCTAAAAAGCCTAAGCTGCTCCCTTCTATGCTTTTCCTCCTTTTTCCCTTCAAGCTAGTACCAGATTATTTGATTAGAATAACAATTGGTTTTTAAAAAGTGGAAAACCCACAACTAGAAATATGAAAATCACTAAAGGAAAAATCTTATTGGTAAAGGCAAATATACAGTGAAGATAGTAAATCAACCACATATAAAGCTAGTATGAGCATTAAAAGATAAAAGTCGTAAAATCATCTATATCCACAATAAGTTGAGGGATACACAAAACAGTGTAAAATATGTCAAAAATAGTAAACGTGATTAGCTCTGATAGTTTTCTCGTAGCATCTTTATTATAAAGCAGAATCTAACACACCATTGTAAAGCAATTATACTCCAATAAAGATGTTAAAAAAAATGTAAACGTGGAAGTGGGTAAAAATGCAAGGATGTTAAAATGCATTCAAACTTAAGAGACCTGCAACTTAATCACATATATATATATATATATATATATACAGATTGCTATATATAAACCTCATAATAACCACAAACCAAAAATCTGTAATAGATACACAGAAAAGAGAAAGAAATCCAGGCATAATATTAAAGATAGTCATCAAATCACAAGGGAAGAGAGCAAAAGAAAAAGAAAGGAACAAGAAAGCTACAAAGACAACCCCCAAACAAAATGTCAAGAGTACATACCCATCAATAATTACTTTAAATGGACTAAATGCTCCAATTGGAAGACACAGAGTGGCTGCATGGATACAAAAACGAGACCCATATATATGTTGCCTACAAGAGACGCCAGATCTAAAGATGCACACAGATTGAAAATGAGGGGATGGAACGAGGTATTCCATGCATGTGGAAACGAAAAGAAAACTGGAGTAGCAATAGTTACATCAGAAAAATTGACTTTAAAACAAAGACTGTGACAAGAAACAAAGAAGGACATTACATAAGGATCAAGGGATCAATCCAAGAGGAGATGTAACAATTGTAAATATATATGCACCCAACATAGGAGCACCTCAATACATAAAGGAACACCTAATACATAACATACACCTAAAACACCTAACATAGGAACACCTAAATACATAAAGTAAATCTTAGTAGATATAAAGGGAGAAATCAAGAGTAACACAATAATAGCAGGGGATTTTAACACCCCGCTTAATAATTTTCATATATAACGTACAGCAGTGTTAATTATATTTATATGTTGTACTTTATATTCCCAGTACTTATTTAACTCATAACTGTCAGTTTGTACCTTCATTCAATTTTCCTACCTCCCAGCCCCCACCTCTGGTAACTACATATCTAATCTCTTTTTCTGTGAGTTTGTCTTTGAAGTAAAATTGACCTACAACACTATGTTAGTTCCTGGTGCACGGCATAATGATTTGGTATTTCTGTACATTACAAAATGATCACCAGGATAAGTCTGGTTACTATCTGTCACTGTACAAAGATGTTATATTGTTATTGACTTATTCCCCACACTGTACATTTTATCCCCATGACTCATTTATTTTGTAGCTGGAAGTCTGTACCTCTTAATCTCCCTTACTTGATTCTCTCATGCATCCAACTCCCGTCCCCTCTGGTAACCACCTCTTTGTTCTCTATATCTGTGACTCTGTTTTTGCTCTGTTTGTTCAGTTGCTTTGTTTTTTAAATTCCACATGTAAGTGAAATCATACAGTGTTTGTCTTGTTCTGTCTGAATTATTTCACTTAGCAGCATGCCCTCAAGGTCCATCCATGGTGTTGCAGATGGCAAGATTTCATTATTTTTTAAGACTGAGTAATATTCCATTGTATTTATATGTATATATGTGTGTATATATATGTATATATATACATATACACACATATACGTATATATACATATCACAGCTTCTTTATCCATCTGTTGATGGGGACTTAGGTTGCTTCCATATCTTGGCTCTTGTAAATAATGTTGCAATGAACATGGAAGTGCATATATCTCTTTGAGATAGTCATTTAGTTTTCTTTGGATATGTTCCCAGGAGAGGGATTGCTGGATCATATGGTAGTTCTATTTTTAATTTCTTGAGGAAACTTCATACTGTTTTCCATAGTGACTGTACCAGTTTATATTCCCACCAACAGTGCACAGGGTTCTCCTTTCTCAGTATTGAATTTTTTTTAATAGATGGTGAAATGTTCTAGGATTGATTGTGCTGATATTTGCATGACTCTGTGAATACACTAAAAAAAAATCATTGAATTGTACAATTTAAATGGGGGCAATTGTATGGTATATGAATTATATCTTAGTAAAGTTGTTTTAAAAAAAAGACAATCCATTGTAACTGGGTCATTTTAGAGTATTTGTAAGTTATAGATAACGAAACATGTACTGATTATTTTTCCATACACACTATTTGTTAAAATATGTTAATAAATTGTGTTCCCTAACAAAATGAAGCACAAGATACCTCTAGATACCCATGGAAATGGCTAAAATCAAAAAGAGCTACAATACCAAGCATTGGCACAGATATAGAGTAACAGAATTGTCATATATTACTAATGCAGTTTCAAAATGGTACAGCATCTTTTTAAAAAAATAAATTTATTTATTTTTGGCTGCAGTGGGTCCTCGTTGCTGCGTGTGGGCTTTCTCTAGTTGAGGCGAGTGGGGGCTACTCTTCATTGCAGTGTACGGGCTTCTCACTGCGGTGGCCTCCCCTGTTGTGGAGCACGGGCTCTAGGCGTGTGGGCTTCAGTGGTTGTGGCATGCGGGCTCAGGAGTTGTGGCTCACAGGCTCTGGAGCGCAGGCTCAGTAGTTGTGGCTCACGGGCTCAGTTACTCCGTGGCATGTGGGATCTTCCTGGACCAGGGCTCGAACCCGTGTCCCCTGCATTGACAGGCGGATTCTTAACCACTGTGCCACCAGGGAAGCCCCCTCGTACAGCATCTTTAAGAAACAGTTTGGTATATCATATGAAGTTAAGCATATACTTGCATTATGACCCAGAAATTTTACTCCAGAGTATTTACCCAGGAGTAATAAAATAAAAACCTATGTTTGCACAAAAACTTGTAAGTGAAGAGCAGAATTATTCATAATAGCTCAGAATTGAAAACAATTCAAATGTCTATCAAGTAGTGAATAAACCATTGTGACAGATTTATACAGTGGAATACTACTCAGTAATGAAAAGAAATGACCAATACAAATATAAAACATTTTGCTAAGTGACAAGGCTGTATATTATATAATTCTATTTATAGGAAATTCTAGAAAAGGAAAACTATAGTGACAGAAATCAGATCAGCAGTTTCAGGCATGAGCTCAGGGGAGACTGACTGCAAATGGGCACAAGAGAACTTCTTAGTTGTTGGTAATATTCTATACCTTGATTATGGCCATAAAACAAATTATGGGGCTTCCCTGGTGGCGCAGTGGTTGAGAGTCCGCCTGCCGATGCAGGGGACACGGGTTCGTGCCCCGGTCCGGGAAGATCCCACATACCGCGGAGCGGCTGGGCCCGTGAGCCATGGCCGCTGAGCCTGCGCGTCCGGAGCCTGTGCACTGCACTGGGAGACCCCACAACAGTGAGAGGCCCGCATACCCAAAAAAAAAAAAACAAATTATGGCTCTCACTTATTTAAAACAGCTCCCCATTGTCCACAAAATTAAATTTAACCTACTTAGTCTGGCATAAAAACCATTTATGGGGCTTCCCTGGTGGCGCAGTGGTTGAGAGTCCACCTGCCGATGCAGGGGACACAGGTTCGTGCCCTGGTCCGGGAAGATCCCACATGCCGCGGAGCGGCTGGGCCCGTGAGCCATGGCCGCTGAGCCTGCACGTCTGGAGCCTGTGCTCTGCAACGGGAGAGGCCACAACAGTGAGAGGCCCGCGTAACGCAAAAAAAAAAACCCAAAAAAACCCATTTATGATGTTATTACTGCCTAGTCTTAACAACTTGTAAGTTTATGCTTCTGCCTGACTTTTGTCAATCAAAACAACTTTCAGATGCAAGAATGTGCTAATCTAGAAGTTCTGTGTTTAGAAAATAAGGCTTCTTGAGACCTCCTTGTTCACCAACAATTCCAGTGTGTGCCTGGAATCTTTTTTGAGTCATCTGTGGAGAAGCCTCCATGGGCCCTCTGTACATTTCTGCTCACATAATTCCGTCACGAAATGTATACAATCTGAGTGCTTTTAGCTGTTCTTTTTTTATATGTAGCTCCCAATATTACACTTTAAATTTCTTGACAAAATAACTTTCTCTTTGAATCCCTAAAGAATATTTACTCACAGAATGTATCCTATCTTTTAATTGATTTTACCGAGGCTTTTTAGTCTGAGATCAGCTCACCAGTTCTGACCGCAGCTTGAATAAACTCCTGCCTAAAGGAAAAAACGTCTCAAATCCAAAATCCTTACCAAGTTCACACTACACAGTCTCTCACAAATATTACCCTTAAATAGTCTGAATTCCTGACCCAGACTCCATGGGATATGAGAAAATGGCTATTGTTTTACGGCAATAAGTTTTGGTTACTTTGTTATGTAGCGACAGGAAACTGATACTTCTGATAGTAAATTTTCATACCATGTTGGGAAATCACTTAAAATCTACTAAAGGTGGGCTTCCCTGTTGGTGCAGTGGTTAAGAATCCGCCTGCCAATGCAGGGGACATGGGTTTGAGCCCTGGTGCAGGAAGATCCCACATGCTGCGGAGCAGCTAAGCCCGTGCGCCACAACTACTGAGCCTGTGCTCTAGAGCCCGTGAGCCACAGCTACTGAGCCTGTGTGCCACAACTACTGAAGCCCGTGCACCTAGAGCCTGTGCTCTGCAACAAGAGAAGCCACCTTAATGAGAGGCCTGCGCACTGCAACGAAGAGTAGCCCCCACTCGCTGCAATTAAAGCCCGTGCACAGCAACGAAGACCCAATGCAGCCATAAATAAATAAATAAAATAAAATAAATAAATATATAAAAGCTAGAGTAAATATTAAAAAAAAATCTACTAAAGGTGACTTAAGCGTGTTCTATCACTTATTGCTTTCACTCCTAAGTATAAACTCATGCACAGACATGAACCAAAAGGTACACATGCAGGTTTGTAACAACATTAGTTGAAGTAGCCAAAAGGTGGAGCGAGCCAATTAAAATGTCTAACAACAGAACAGTGGATAAAGTATGTTATGATCATAAAATGGACTATCATATAGTAATAAAAACTGGACAAACTGCAGCCACATCAACGTGGATCTTGCAAGCATACTGTGGAGGGAAGGAAGCCAAACATACCACAATGCATAATCTGATGGCATAAAATCAGCAGGTAATGTTCTGTGTGTCCTCGAGAAAAATGTGTATATGTATATTTTGTTGGGTGGGTGTTCTATAGATCATGTGAAATCTGGTTGGTTTATAGTGTTGTGCCAGCCTCCTATATCCTTGTTGGTATGCTATTTAGGTTTTTTTTTAACCAATTATTGAGAATTCAGTATTAAAGTCTTCAACTATTATTGTTGAAATGTCTAGTTCTCCCTCTTATTCTGTCAGTTTCTGTTTTGAGTGTTTTGGGGCTCTTCTTTTCAGGTGCATATATATATTTATTTTATTTAGGCTTTAAAAAATTTATTTTATTATTTTTTAAAATTTATTTACTTATTTGTTTTTGGCTGCATTGGGTCTTCGTTGCTGTGTGCAGGCTTTCTCTACTTGCGGCCAGCGGGGGCTACTCTTCGTTGCGGTGCATGGGCTTCTCATTGCCGTGGCTTCTCCTGTGGAGCACGGGCTCTAGGCGTGCGGGCTTCAGTAGTTGTGGCTCGTGGGCTCTAGAGCGCAGGCTCAGTAGTTGTGGTTCATGGGCTTAGTTGCTCCGCAGCAAGTGGGATCTTCCTGGACCAGGGCTCGAACCCGTGTCCCCTGCATTGGCAGGTGGATTCTTAACCACTGCCACCAGGGAAGTCCCTATATATATATTTATAATTGTGTGTCTTCTTGATGGGTTGACCTTTCTATCATTACTAAATATGGGCCATATTTTCCTGTTTCTTTGCATTCATCATATTTTGTTGTTGAAAACTGGACATTAAAAATAATATTTGTGGCAAATCTGGAAATCAGATTCCCTTCCCATTCCAGAACTTGTTGCTGTTGGTGTGTTCTATTTTTAGTGATTTCCTGAACTAATTCTGTAAAGTCCCAATTCTTTATTGGACCTGACCAATGAAGTCTCTACTCAGTTAGCTGAATGGTCAGCTAATGACTGGACAGAGATTTCCTTGAATACACTGCACCAAGAAGCTCCCCATTCTGGCAGCTACTCCTGTTCCCCCATTAGCCAAAGCTCAATTATCCAAGAATAATAATAGAGAATAGCTAAGACGAGCCAACACCCTATAATTCAATTTGAGCTATCACTATTTTTTTTTTTTTTTCTTTTGCGGTACGCGGGCCTCTCACTGTTGTGGCCTCTCTCCCGTTGCAGAGCACAGGCTCCGGATGCGCAGGCTCAGCGGCCATGGCTCACGGGCCTAGCCGCTCCGCGGCATGTGGGATCTTCCCGGACCGGGGCAGGAACCCGTGTCCCCTGCATCGGCAGGCGGACTCTCAACCACTGCGCCACCAGGGAAGTCCCTATCACTATTTTTATAGATCCTTAGTCTTCCCACCCAGACCCTCAGTGCTCAGTCCGTCTTCCACCCTTTGTTGAGCAGCTTCACTACCTCATCGTAGATGATGAACACGAGGGCCACGTCCAGGCAGGTTCGGCCCCGTAGGGGGACGATGCCACTGCAGAACGCTTTGAGCTCCTCATACCTCAGGACCTGTGAGCAGCCATCCGTGTTCGGTGTTGCTCCGCCTCCCGGCCCTGCATCCGGTCTTGACCTAGTCCAGAGGTGTGTTCCCAAAGACGCTGGCTGCGCTCGCGATAGCTTGAAAACCCCGTGATCAGCAATTTCCCGGGCTCGCCGGAGCTGGGCGCTGGGTACCGGTTGTGCAGGGAGCTTCTGACCAAGAAGCGGACGGCCCGGTGGGATCTGCCGGCTGGCGGCCCTGGTAAGTCCTCTTCAGCCCATGTTCCCGAACAATCTCCCTGACCCCGTGGAGGAATCCTCTGTACTGTGGGTTTAGGGGAGATCTGGTCGTGTATGAACTTCACCTGGATGGTCTCCCTGGGCGCACAACCACCACGGCCTCGGCCTCGCGGGCGCTCAGGCCACACAGCAGCACACGTGCTGTCCAGCGGCCCCTGGGCATCCTGCGCGTGGGTGCTGAGGGCTGCGACCATCTGGACGTGATGGCTGCTTTGGGGCTGGAGCCGTAGAGTGGGGAGGAGGCCTCGGTGCGGCCCGGTGCACCAGGACGGCCGACCTCCTGCCATACTCAGTCCCAGTGCCCAGGGACCCGGCTGTGCGAACGCGCGTAGGGCTGCACCTGTGTCATCATGTACCCGGTGGGGAAGGTGATGCAAACTGCGATCCGGCCGCTAGGGAGCCTGTGGGGACCAGGAACCCGCTCCTGAGAACCCCGCCGCCCCGCCTCTGCGGACTTTGCTGCGTCTGAGCCGCTGGGAGGCCTAGCCGGTCCCCACGCTCCACCTCCGTTTTCCTGGCGAGGCACGGCGGGGTGACACACAGGTCAAGCCCCTCCGGAGTGAACTTGTAAAAACATTTATGATTAGGCATTTAGGTGCCCCAAATATAAAAATATTGTGGAGATTCTTGCAGCCATTGATAATTCAGTGACTAAAAAAGTTTAATATTTCTGTAAGAAAAATACCTTAGTAAAAAAAATATTAAAAATTTTTTTATTTTATTGAAGTATAGTTGACTTACAATGTGTTAATTTCTGCTGTACAGGAAAGTGATTCAGCTATATATATATATTCTTTTTCGTATTTATTTCCATTTTGGTTTATTGCAGGATATTGAATATAGTTCCCTGTGCTCTACAGTAGGACCTTGTTGTTTATCCAGTTTATATAATAATAGTTTGCATCTGCTGATCTGAAACTCCCAATCCATCCCTCCCCCACCCTCCTTCCCCTTGGCAACCACAAGTTCGTTCTCTGTGTCTGTGAGTGTGTTTCTGTTTCATAGATAAGTTCATTTGTGTCATATTTTAGATTCCACATGTAAGTGATATATGGTATTTGTCTTTCTCTTTGTGACTTACTTCACTTAGTATGATAATTTCTAGGCCCATCCATGTTGCTGAAAATGGTATTATTTCCTTCTTTTTTATGGTTGAGTAGTATTGCATGGTATATATGTACCACATCTTCTTTATCCATTCATCTGTCAGTGGACATTTAGGTTGTTTACATGAATTGGCTATTGTGAATTGCGCTGCTATGAATATAGGGGTACATGTATCTTTCTGAATTACAGTTTTGTTGGGCTATATGCCCAGGAATGGGATTGCTGAATCATATGGCAACTCTATTTTTAGTTAGAAAACATATTTTTTAATGAACTATTTAAGGATTAGTTGGAGGATAAGTCGCCCCTTTAATAACAAATACTTCAGTATTTAACAACAAGAACATTCTCTTACATAACCACAGTGCAGTTATGAAGATCAAGAAATTTAACTTAGGGACTTCCCTGGTGGTCCAGTGGTAAACAATCCGCCTTACAATGCAGAGGATGCGGGTTCAATCCCTGGTCAGGGAACTAAGATCGCACATGCCGCGGGGCAGCTAAGCACACGTGCCACAACTACTGAGCTCGTGTGCCTCAAGGAGAGAGCCCACGTTCCACAAACTACAGAGCCCATGCGCTCTGGAGCCCACACGCCACAGCTGGAGAGAGAAAACCCGCATGCCACAACTAGAGAGAAGGCCGCACGCCACAACAAAAGATCCTGCATGCCTCAGTGAAGATCCTGCATGCCACAACTAAGACCCAACATAGCCAAAAATAAATTAAATAAATAAATAAATCTTAAAAAAAATTTTAACTCAAAAAAAATAAAAAGAAAAAAGAAATTTAACTCTGATGCCATACTGTTATCTAATTCACAGCCCATATACCAATTTTGTCCATTGTCCTAATAACGTCCTTTAGAGCTGAATTTTTCCTGTTCTAATATTCAATGCTGGGTCATGCGTTGCCTTTAGCTGTCATGTCTCTTCAGTCTCCTGGAATATTTCCTTAGCCCTTTTGTTTTTCTGTTTCTCGACCTTGACATTTTTGAAAAGTATAGGCTGGTTATTTTGCAGAGTATCCCTCAATTTAATTTTGTCTGGTTTTCCCTCATGATTAGGTTCAGGTTATGTGTTTTTGAGAGGAATCCCACAGAAGTGATACTGCGTCCTCAGTGGAGGCATGTGGAGTCAATATGTCCCATTATTGGTGATGTTAAGGTGGCTCTCTGCTGTAAAGATATTATCATCTTGTTTTTGAAATTAATAAGTAGTTTGTGGTGAGATACTTTGACATTATGTAAATATCCTGTCTCATCCAGCTTTTACCTATGCAACTATGATATTTACATCTACCTACTGTAATATTTTACCTATGATAATCTATTACTATAACAACTTGAACCTTGATTGATGATTTTCTGACTATATCATTCTTCTATGTTTATATTTTGGCATCCTAGTGTAAGGCAGACCCCTCCTTTCCCCTCCCCTCCCCTCCCTCTCTTCCTCCCTCCCTTCCTTCCTTCTAAAAGAATTCATGCATTCTTATTTCAGTCTATGGACTATAATCCATTTTTACCATTAATTATTTTGATGCTCGAAATTATCTGTCCCAGACCTGGCCAATGGGAGCTTCATCAAGTGGGCTCCTATCGCCTTTTGAAATATCCCAGTTGTTCTTTGCATACTTCCTTATGTTCTAGTGCAATAAGGTACTCCCAGCTAATCTTGTCCTGTTCCTGCTCTAGTCTTGGCATCAGCCATTTCTCTAAGGAGCTACGATATGTTTCCTATTAGTTGCGAATTGCATTCATTTAGAAACCAAGGTGTGGGTGGAGGTGTTCCGTTGCTTAAACGCCCTCTCAATATGTGTAATTGAATAAAAGTTCTGATCACTTGTTGGGACAAGTGACTTAACGAGTAAACTTTCTTCCTTTAATCTCTGAAAACTAGAGAGCGGTTTCACAAATGAAAAAAATACATGTCTTAGAATTCTAAGGATACCTTTTCTCTATATACTGTTAAGTATTCTACACTGTAATCTTTCAAGAAAAAATCTTGATATAGCTAGCTTGGACAGGGAGGAGTAGAAGACTCTGTTTTTATGAGTTCTTTGAAATTATTTTGGGGGAACTGTGGTTCACTCTGTCTCAATTTTTAAAAGTTTGATATAATTGGATCTTTGGGACATTATCCCTGAAGGAGCCGAAGTTTCAAACCTGTGCGTATTATAGCTGCTGAACTATTAATTGTTCAGGGAGAACAGGTGTTTCCCCCAAACAACAGATGATTTAAATTTACATAGTATTTCAGTTGTTATACTTTGGTATTTTTAGTTACTGAGGTAACAGTCAATACTTTTTTTTTTTTTTTTTTTGCGGTACGCAGGCCTCTCACTGCTGTGGCCTCTCCCGTTGCGGAGCACAGGCTCCGGACGCGCAGGCTCAGCGGCCATGGCTCACGGGCCCAGCCGCTCCGCGGTATGTGGGATCCTCCCGGACCGGGGCACAAACCCGTGTCCCCTGCATCGGCAGGCGGACTCCCAACCACTGCGCCACCAGGGAAGCCCAACAGTCAATATTTTTGAAAAAAATGAATTGCATTGTTGACTTTCACGTAATATGTTTAACATTTTTAACATGGATGCATTCATTCTTTCTTGCACATAGCTACCTTTATGAAATATATCATAAACAATATTTTAATTGGAATTTGTGACAGGGAATTGAATTTTTCTTGGCTACTATTTCTAAACAGTGGAAAATATCAAGGTGCAGGCAACGGGGCTGATTTTTCATTCTAAAAAAATTGTGGGAGTGTCCTGTGAAGAGCTTCAGCACACGTCCCAAGCTAAGGTGTCGGCTCAGCCGTTTCACGAGGAACTCTGGTCTGAAGGGCAGGGGGCAAGGCTTCTGCACGGGGCCCGCTATGAGCAAGTGAAACAGACTAAGCACAAAGGGAAAAAAGGTGATGGGCTAGGCTTGAAGTCAGACTGCCAGATTTATGTCCTTTCCAGAAGAAGTGTGGATCCTCTAGCAACAAGAGGTGTGAAGAGAGAGGAACTTAAGGATGGCGGAGGAGTGAGACGTGGAGATCACCTTCCTCCCCACAAATATATCAAAAATGCATTTACATGTAGAACAACTCCTACAGAGCACCTAGTGAACACTGTCAGAAGACCTCAGACTTCCCAAAAGCTGTGTGGCTGACAGGATCTTGGTGCTCCGGCTGGCTGTCAGGCTTGAGCCTCTGAGGTGGGAGAGCTGAGTTCAGGACATTGGACCACCAGAGACCTCCCGGCCCCACGTAATATCAATCAGTGAGAGCTCTCCCAGATATCTCCATCTCATCGCTAAGACCCAGCTCCACTCAATGACCAGCAAGCTCCAGTGCTGGACACCCTATGCCAAACAACTAGCAAGACAGTAACACAATAATAGTAGGTGACTTTTTTTTTTTTTTTTTTTTGTGGTACACGGGCCTCTCACTGTTGTGGCCTCTCCCGTTGCGGAGCACAGGCTCCAGACGCGCAGGTTCAGCGGCCATGGCTCACGGGCCCAGCCGCTCTGCGGCATGTGGGATCTTCCCGGACCGGGGCACGAACCCGTGTCCCCTACATCGGCAGGCGGACTCTCAACCACTGCACCACCAGGGAAGCCCTAAGATAATTTTTAAAGGGAGTTTAATTTCTGCGTTTTCTGGATCTTCATGAGTTTTAATGTATAATAAGAGTATTGCCTGGGTATAATTTTTAGAACTATTTACATACAAAGGTATGGGTCCCAATAATGAATGAAACTGTACAGGGGATGTAATAGTGTTTAAATGAGGTGGGTTATTTGACATGACTTGTAAACTGGCTCTTACATAGAATCAGAATGGGTATCTACAATGCTTCAAACAATGTCATCATTTTTGAAACAAGTGTGTGGACCTCTAAGCTGTTAGCTGGAAAGGACAGAGTTCATTTAGACTCAGAACTTCATAGGTGTTAGTATAAAACTCATTTATTTCTTCCTTACAACATTCCTCCTCTTCTTCCACTGAAGATCATTACTGGTTTTTATTTTTACAAATGTGCTTTCTTTTCCTCATTTATTTGACTTTTTCTAATTAGTGCTCAATAGCTTATTCAATGTTATTTCATATTTTTTCATTACTCAGTACTTTCAAATCTTTACTGAAAACCTGCTGTGTGCCAAGCAAAGGATTACGAGCTGAGATTCAAATATTAAATTTGTTTATTCTTGTTTTCAAATTCACTCTTTTCTAAATTTTGTTTTGAAAGAAGGGCAAAGAAAACTGAAGAGACTTCTAATCTAGTGATTCTGCTTTTCAGACCCAACATCAAACTGGCTGAGCTCTAGTTGGTTCGTCTGTAAGTCGCCGACCCACCGCTGAGGGACACAGGCCAAACCTGTTTCCCCTCCTCTTAGATTGATAGATACATTGTCCTGTGATTTCTTATGGTAAAATTGTGCTTATAATAGCGAAAATAAGTTCGAAAGTGTTTTCTTAACTCAGTGAACATTATACTTTATCCCTCTCTTTGTGTCCTCAGATGAAATGAATAGAATAATATTAGAATAACTACAGGTAAAAGGAAGCAAATGCAAGGCGAAAATCTCACCAGTTGGAGGTTTTTTTTCCTGGAAGGTTTTTCTAGATACCCAAAGTTAGAGATTGTTCTCTTCGTCTTCAGCCTTGTAATGTGTCTGATAACCCTCTTGGGCAACAGCACTCTTATTTTAATCACTGTCCTAGGTTCATGCCTTCAAACTCCCATGTACTTGTTCCTTGGAAATCTCTCTTTCATGGATATTTGTTACACATCTGCTTCTGTTCCCACTTTGCTGGTGAACTTGCTGTCATCCCAGAAAACCATCATCTTTTCTGGGTGTGCTGTACAGATGTATCTGTCCCTTGCTCTGGGCTCCAGGAGCAATGCCTGCTCCTGGCTGTGATGGCATATGACCATTACGTGGCCATTTGCAAGCCGCTGAGATACCCCATCATCATGAACAGGCAGGTGTGTGTGCAGATGGCCACTGTCTCCTGGGTGATGGGCTCTCTGATAGCCCTGCTGGAAACCAGCTTCGCCCTGCAGATACCCCTCTGGGAATTTCATCCATCACTTCAAGTGTGAAATTCTGGCAGTGCTGAAGCTAGCTTGCACAAGGTCATTGGTCATGGACACGATCATGCTGGTGGTCAGCATGCTCCTTCTGCCCGTTCCAATGCTCTTAATTTGCATCTCTTATGTCGTCATCCTTTCCACTATTCTGAGAATCAGCTTAGCAGAGGGAAGAAACAAAGCTCTTTCTACCTGGGGTGCTCACTCAACTGTGGTGTTCTTGTATTATGGGGCTTCACTCTCCATGTACCTAAAGCCTTCTTCGTCAGGCTCACAAGAAATAGATAAAATCATCTCGTTGCTTTATGGAGTTCTTACCCCTACGCTGAACCCCATAACTTACAGTTTATGTGCTGTGAAAAAGTGCTGGGCCAAATAGACTTGCAACAAATACAGGAAAATCTCTGACTGGGGGCCTGCGGTTTCACCAGGGGTATGCTCCTGGCAGAACTCACCAGAGAGATTCAAGACAATACACTCACCCTTAGAACACTGACTTGAACTTGAGTTCTTTCATCTTACAGCTGTGAGATAGGTGTATACAGAGTGATTGTGTGGGCGATAATAGGCTCCAATTTGCATTTAGTAGTAATTTCTGTCTTTTCTGTCTTATGCTTGTGAGAAGTTTGGGGCTATAGGGTCATCACACATTTGCTCCAGAAGGAAACTTGTATGAATTTAGAGTCAGTGAATGTTGGTGCAGAAGAAACTTCTCTATCATTTCTGCCTTAAATCCTTTCCAGAATGAGGTGAGAGCATAAAGAAACAAAGAAACAATAGACATTGGCCTTGGTTACTTAAGCGAGAAAACAGAATCAGTGAAACAGAATCAATGAAAAATGAAAAGACTTGCTCAACATCACAGCTGTAGGACCAGAACTGCGACCCTTATCCTTTGGACTTCTTTGCCAGAGCTTGTTCTACACACTGAGTGGCTCCCTAATTACCCTTCCTCATTCAAAACTCCTCATTAAAACTCTTGACTCCCTGAATAAGGCAGCAATGCCTACTTGATTTGCTCAGCTGTCAACCTTGCTTTTCTAAGCACCTAGATACTTGCACAAATTGTATGCATTTCTATGCCAGTATACCACCCATACACTAATTAGGTCTTTTTTTTATGTGTGTTTGTCTTTTTTTCTTCATTGGATGATTGACTTCACAAAGTCATGGGTTCCTGTTATTTTGTACCTTTTGTTTACAGCAGTCATCCGGTAAACTAATAAATTTATAGCTTTCAACCAATTTCTTTATTTGAAAAGTAAGTACCATTTGTGAAAATTATGAAGAAGAAACAGCGTGGGCAAGGAGGTCAATTGCTTTGTTAATATCCAACAATTACAGAGACTATATTTACATTTGTTGTTTTAAATCTTTTATTTGTATGAAAATATTGCTTCTTAAAAATGCAGATTCTGGGTCCCTACTCTCAGATGTTCTGATTCAGTAATAATCTAATAGTTTCAGATTATTCTGATAAATCTGCCCTTATAATAGATCCCCAAGAAACTCTGAAATAGGTTATAAGATGACCATACATTGGGAGACATTATTTCCAGTGAAAACCTATCATTCCAACAGAAAAGTGGGAATAGCTCTAATTTATCCGTTTTTCCTTTTCCTTTTGTTTTTTCCCCCATTCTTTCTGCCTCCATGTGTCCCTTCTTACTTGCTTACCTCCACTTCTACAGTAGGGAAAGGGAGAGGGTTTTGAGTGGAGGAAGGTTAACCTACTTGAAAAATTTCAAAATACGAAAGACCTAAAAACTTCTAGTATTGGACGTTGAGTTCTGGATCGTTTAACTCTTAGACCATTCCCTTGGATCTGCGGCTTCCATTACATGTTCCTGGATGTGTAGCCCACACAGAGAGACCCTTGAAATAATCCCATGGCAAAATTCTGGTGATGGAGCAAGGGGGCAAATTTAGTGCCAGATGTTGTTGCCAAGAGATGTTTGATGGTGGGGGATGGAAACAAGCCCTGAGTAGGTGGTTTTAGGATGGTAGGGGAGAGCTGACCAGGAAGCTTTCATCCTAGAAGTAATTCTTTTTCTCTTAAATACCTCAGCCTTTTCAACCCAGCTACCACACTCATTTCCTGGCAATTTCGAAATCATTTTGAAGTGACATTTGATAGTAGGCTTTTATTAGAGTAGCAGAGCTGGATTTTATAGTAGAGTCGAATGAATTGTCTGCCTCCTAGACTTAGTTATAATATGTGTGGTACCAAATATAAACAGGAAGAACCAGAGTTACAGAAGTAGCTGAAATCTTTACTGCAAAGAATGAGCTATGAGAATTTGAAGACACAGAGACTGAACACCCTTAGTAATTAGTATATCAGCTTCGACACAGGGAACTGAGCATATTGATGGGTCACTGAAGTAGGTTATAAATGATCCTGATGTCAGAAGAGGACCCAGGATGGAACCCTGGCAGATACCTCCCTAGTAGCTTTTGGCTAAGAGATTAGGAGTTACAGTAGTTACAGTGATATGTTACATACAGTTACTGTGAAAAACAACAAGTGAATATAAATATAAATGTGTTTCATATATTACAGGCAATACTAAAGTTCATTATTGGCAAATGGTACATTCTGTCATTTGGGTTAGATTCCATCTCAACCAGTACTAATTACAGTCATTAGTTTTATAGATTGTCAGGTAAGGGATCCTTGTCAGGTATCATTAAAAAGAGGAATATATTTGACAGAGAAGGTAAAACCACCTCTGACAGAGTCAGTTCTTGAATGAATGATATGACCAGATTTATGCTTCAGAAAAATCAGATCCTGTCACTTCCCCGTTTAAATCCCTTAGTGGCTTCTTATTACCATAAGCTTGAAGTCCTTAAGATGACATGCATAGACTTTCATAATCTGATTACCCACTATTTACATCCTCTGCTCCGGGAACCCCAAATTCCTTTTAGTTCTGTTAAAGTGTTGTGCTCTGTCTTGCTTCTTTTATTAAGAGCACTTAGCACAATTTGAAATTTGATAATAATTTGTGGGTGTACTTGTTTAATATCTCTCTCACTAGTCTGTGGGTTCATTGAGGCAAGGACTGTATCAATTTCATTTTCCACTGTAGACCCAGAGCTTAGCGCAAGGTCTGGCGCAGGGAAGACATTCGGTGCATACTTTTTGTGAAGGACCAAGTGCTCAGTGAATATCTGTTGAATACAAATATGCATATAATAAACTTTTGACGGCTCTTCAAGTAGGTACTTGACCATTCCTGCGGTGAGAGAGATGAGGATGTCAAAGGTGACTTCCAGGTGTCAAAGAAGGCTGATAGGGCTTCCCTGGTGGCGCAGTGGTTGAGAGTCCGCCTGCCGATGCAGGGAACACGGGTTCGTGCCCCGGTCCGGGAGGGTCCCACATGCCGCGGATAGGCTGCGCCCGTGGGCCATGGGCGCTGAGCCTGCGCGTCCGGAGCCTGTTGCTCCGCAACGGGAGGGGCCACTGCAGTGAGAGGCCCGCATACCGCAAAAAAAAAGAAGGCTGATATGTCATTAACTGCCACAGGGGATACTTGAAGAGGACCAAGTTTGGGGGTTGAAGGGTAAACCATGAGTTTTAATTTAGACATGTGGAATTTGTCATGATTTTGAGATATGTAAGAGATATCAAGGAGTCAGTTGGATATGCTAGTGTGGAATTAACAAGAGAGATCAGCCTGGAGATATAAACTTGTGACATATTTGCATATATGTAATAATTTAAGTATTGAACATGGTTAACTTAACTAGGGAGAGAGTATACAGTGAGAAAATTGCCTAAGTGAAACTAGAGGAACACTAATATTTAAAGCCCATCAAATAAGAAAAACCAACAAAGCGACATTGAAAAGGAGCAACCTCTAAAGCAGGGAGAGGGCAGAAGCCAGAAGACAGATTCCAGTTTTGATCAAGATGAAATAAGCCCACTCTACCCTGCTTTTCCCACGGACTGCAATTAAAAACTAGACAGAATGCATGGACCAGTCATTTGAGGGCTCTGAAAAATAAATGGTAGCACACAGACCTGGGAAGGAAACTAGAACACAAGGTACCAACAAACTGATGGTGAATTTTTTTATTTTTTCTTTCTCTCCTCCACCCATCCAGCACCTCTTGGCCTAGACTCAAGGGCAGCCTGAAACCCAAACCTACACACTGGGTTCAGAGAGAAAGATAGAAGGAGCTCCAAGAGAAGCTCCCTTTTTGTGGTCTGAAAAGGAGAAATGGGGAGCAAAGGAAATTTCCTGTTATAAAAAAAATTATCTCTGGGCCAAACTCCCAGGCAATCCTGTGGTGACAGTGGCAGCTCCAGCAGTGGTGTCTGGGCAGGCACCTAAAATCCTTAGGAAAGAGAACCTTCTTCCTGCCTGGAGGAACTGTGGTCCCACGAGCTTGGGAATAGTTCCCACTGCTTTTTTTCTCTCTATCCTCTCACTCTTTCGTACCTGAGGCAGGGACTTCCAGCCTCCAGAACTATGAGAAAATACATTTTTGTTATCTAAGCCACCCATTCTGTGGTACTCTATTATGGCAGCCTGAGCAGACTAATGCATGGCCCTTGCCTCCATCTCCAAGGCCAGCAAAGATGAGTCCAGTCTTCCTCATACTGCATCACTCTGACCCTGCTTATGTCATCGCATCTCTTTCTCTAACTATCTCTTCCATCTCCTTCTTCCAGTTTTAAGGGCCTTTGTGATGACGTGGGACCAAGACAGATAATCTCTTTATTTTAAGGTTAGCTGATTACAACCTAATGCCATCTGCAACCTTTATCTTCTTTGCTATCTAATCTAACATATTCACTGATTCTGCATCCTGATTGGATGTGGCCATCTTTGGGACCTTTATTTTTCCTGCTACATCTTGATTTCAAAAGGACTGTGCTGTGAAATGGGAGCACTTTTGGATTCTTGGACATTCATGCAGATCTTACTCCAATTCCTAAAGACCCAGAATGACACTGCAGTATATATGTCAGTGAGTCTGCCTATGAATTGCAGGTGATTGAGATTCACTTCAGAGTTCACACATGGAAACTCTGAAGACAGCCCCATGGTTATTTCCTCAGTTTGCATGTAATATTTGGAATAGATATTATCAGCAAGTGGCACATCCCCACGTTGGCCCTATGAATTATGGAATAAGGAAGATTGTAGTCGGAAAATCCAAGCTGAGGCCCCTGGAACTTCTCTTTGCTACAAAATTATAACATTAAAGACCATGTTGCAGAACTTCCCTGGTGGCACAGTTGTTGGGAGTCCACCTGCCAATGCAGGGGACATGGGTTCAAGCCCTGGTCCAGGAAGCTCCCACATGCCGTGGAGCAACAAAGCCCGTGTGCCACAACTACTGAGCCTGTGCTCTAGAGCCCGCGAGCCACAACTACTGAGCCCACGTGCTGCAACTACTGAAGCCCGTGCGCCTAGAGCCCATGCTCCACAACGAGAGAAGCCACTGCAATTAGAAGCCCACATGCCACAACAAAGAGTAGCCCCTGCTCGCCACAACTGGAGAAAGCCAGCACACAGCAACAAAGACCCAATGCAGCCAAAAAAAAAAAAAGACCATATTGCATTCTTGGTGGAATCATAGAAATCAAAGGCTTGGCATAAAAAAGAACAAAATAATGCCATTTGCAGCAACATGGATGCATCTGGAGATTATCATGCTAAGTGAAGTAAGTCAGAAAGAGAAAGACAAATACCATATGATCTCACTTACATGTGGAATTGAAAATACGACACAAATGAACCTATTTATGAAACAGAAACAGAATCCCAGACATAGAGAATAAACTGGTGGTTGCCAAGGGGGAGAGAGGGGAGAGGGATGGATTGGGAGTTTGGGATTAGCAGATACAAACTGGTATATATAGAATGGCTAAACAACAAGGTTCTACTGTATAGCACAGGGAACTATATTCAATATTCTGTGATAAACCATAATGGAAAAGAATATGAAAAACAATGTGTATATATATATTTATATATTTTTATATATATATATTTATATATATATAAAAATATATATATATAACAATGTGTATATATATTTTTATATATATATATATATATATATATATAAAACTGAGCCACTTTGCTGAACAGCAGAAATTAACACAACTATATTTCAATTAAAGAAAAAAGGAAATCAAAGTCTTAGAAGATTCAAGGAGTGGTGATTTCTATCACATCCTCAACTTTCCAAATTGGTAGGTGCAAGAAGACTGACAGGTTTTGGGGAATGAAAATGAATTAAAATATACTTATTTTTATGGTGGTTCTAATTGCAGCTACTTTTCTAGACCTTATTAGAGTGGTGGCTTCCTTCCTTCCTCCCTGCCTCCCTCTCTCAAAAATATGAAAACAAGAAACCATCTGTTTTCACTTGGCAGAGTTAGCAGTATGCCTTTACCTCCACCAGATTACTTCAGGCCTTTTCCTCAATTCTCTAGTTCTAGTTAACAAATAGATATTGGGATATTGGTCTGTAGTTTTCTTTTCAAGTGATTTAAAAAATACTAATACATTTTAATTTATTTATTCATTAATTTAATGATTCAGTATATATTTACTCAATACTGAATGAGTGCGAGGTGCTTTTTTGGGTGTCATGGAGGATACAGACATAAGCAAAACATGTTTTTTTGTCCTTAGGAGTCCAAAATCTAACAGGAAAGACATGTGTGAAAAAATCTAAAAACCAAGGCAGAACAATCACTTCACATTATAAATAATGTTTTTATATTACCATACATCATGATGATAACAAACCTTTAGGTGATTTCTTTGTCTTGCTTTGGTTTAAGGGTAATGCTGGTCTCATAGAATGACTTAGGAAGTGTTTCTTCCTCTTCTATTTTTTGGAAAAGTCTGAGAGCATTGGTGTTAATTCTTCTTTAAATGTTTAGAAGAATTCACCAGTAAAGTTTCTGGTCCTGAGATTATCTTTGTTGTGAGAATTTTGATTATTGATTCAATATTTTTTACTAGTTATAGGTGGGTCCATATCTTCTATTTCTTCATGAGTCAGATTTGGTAGTTTGTGTGTTTCCAAATTGGAAAGGAAGAAATAAATAATCCTTGTTTGTAGATGACATGATCTTATGTATAGAAAATTCTATACAATTGAAAACAAACTCAGTGGTTGAAGATACAAGATCAACACACAAAAATCAGTGATATTTCTATACAATATCAGCTGACAATGCAAATAAGTTAAGAAAACAATTCCATTTGTAGTATCAAGAAGAGTAAAACACTTAGGAATAAATTTGATTTAAGAATTACAAGACTTGTACACTAAAAACTACAAAATTGTTGAAAGAAAATAAAGAAGACCTAAATAAATGGAAAAATATTTCATGGATTGGAAGACTTAATACTGTTATTAATTTTTAATTAAATTAAAAATTTAATTGTGGTTAAAAAACTCATACATAAAATTTACCATCTTAACCATTTTCAAGCATACAGTACCATAGTGTTAAGTATATTCACATTGTTGTGCAGCACATCTCCAGGACTTTTTCATCTTGCAAAACTGAAACTCTGTACACACTGAAAAACAACTCGCCATTTCTCCTCCTCGTAGCTCATGGCAACCATGATTCTACTTTCTGTTTCTATGAATTTGACTAGATGCCTCATATAAGTGGAATCAGACAGGATTTGTATTTTTGTGACTGGCTTATTTCACATAGTATAATGTCCTCAAGTTTCATCAATGTTGTAGCATGTGACAGAATTTCTTTTTTTAATGAGGTTGAAAAATATTTCATTGTATGTATATACCACATTTTCTTTATCCATTCATCTGTTGATTGACAGTTGGGTGGCTTCCACTTCTTGGCTATTGTGAATAATGCTGCGGTGAACATGGGTGTGCAGATATCTCTCTGAGATCCTGCTTTCAGTTCTTTTGGATATATATGCACAAGTGAGATTGTTGGGTCATATAGTAGTTCTACTTTTAGTTTTTTGAGAAACCTCCATAGTAGTTGTTAAGTTTTCCATACATCTACACCATATAACATTCCCACCAACAGTGCACGAGTGTTCAGTTTCCCCACATCCTTGCCAACACTTGTATTTTTTGTTTTTTGTTTTTCTTATATTAACCATCCTAATGGGAGTGAGGTGATATCTCATTGTGGCTTTGACTTTCATTTTTCTAATGATTAGTGATGTTGAGCATCTTTTCATATACTTTTTGGACATTTGTATATCTTCTTTACAGAAATGTCTATTCAAGTCTTTTGCCCATTTTAATTATTTTATTGTCTCTATTATGTCCTTAACTCTTCAATATGGGTAACTTGGCTCTTTTTTTTTCATTAAGACTTTAGACTAGTTTTAGGTTCACAGCAAAATTTAGGGGAAGGTACAGAGATTTCCCATATAATCCCTGCTCTTGCCCCCTTAGCCTCCACCATTATCGACATTCCCACCAGAATGATACGTTTGTTGATGAACCTACACTGACACATCATAGTCACCCAAAATCCATAGTTTACATTAGGGTTCACACTTGATGTTGCACATTCTATGGGTTTGTACAAATGTATAGTGACCTGTATCCATAATTATGTCATCAGAGTATGAAACTTTACAGTATTTGTAATTTATAAAATGGAGTAAATTTCTTAAACTTGAGCGTAATGCTTTCCTTGGACATTTTATGAGTACTCTGAAAACCTCCACCTCCAGTACTGCGCTGTTACTCATAAACAGAATCATTTCACTTTGAAGGCACTTCAAATTCCCTTAGGAAACTTTCTGAGAAGAAGAGTTCCCCTACTAATACGTCTCAATTGGATTTTCCCAAGTTCACTGCAAACCTATTGCCTACCCGTGGGGCTAAATCCCACGGTGTCTTATTTAACCTGTGAGCACCTCCAGGGCAGCAGGGCCACATGGGTTCTAAACCGTAATGGAGCCCAGGGAAACACAGCTCCCTCCAGGGCAGTCAGGACTGGCCTGTGACCTGTACTTGTGTAGTGGGAACGGTGTCATAATGAAGAACTGAGGTGCTATAGAGAAAGAAAAGCATTATGATTATCTTGGTTAGGTAAATTTTGTCAACAAAGGTATGTTCTAGTGCTATTTGGAGAGCTAAGTCAGGTAGCTGCTCCTCAGGGGCCATGGGAAGATCTTCTCCGAGGAGTTGTGGAGCATCTGGGATGAGAGAAGGACTAGGTAGAGCGGTGTGCGTGCATTTTACTGCTCCCTGAGCAAAGAAGTACCTTCCCAGTATGATTCTTTCTTCATCTTCTATTTCCTTTCCTCAAATGGGCCTTCAGATTAACCTATACAACATTTCCCTCTACAGGCAAACCTTGCTTTATTGTGCTTCACTTTATTGCACGTTGCAGGTAGTGGGTTTTTTTTGTTTTGTTTTGTTTTTTTACAAATTGAAGGTTTGTGGAAACCCTGTGTCGGGCAAGTCTATTAATGTCATTTTTTCCAACAGCATTTGCTCACTTCATGTCTCTGTGTCACAGTTTGATAATTCTTGAAATGAACTTTTTCATTACTATTATATTTGTTATGGTGATCTCTGATCTTTGATGTTACTGTTGTAATTGTTTTGGGGCACCATGAACTGTGCCCATATAAGATGGTGAACTTAATCCATAAATGTTGTATGTTGTCTGACTGGCCCACCAACCATTGTTCCCCCATCTTTTTCCCTCTTCTTGGGTTTCTCTAATCCCTGAGACACAATATTGAAATTAGACCAATTAAAACCTTACAGTGGCCTCTAAGTGTTCAAGTGAAAGGAAGATTCAAACATCTCTCACTTTAAATCAAAAGCTAGAAATGATCAAACTTACTGAGGAAGGCATGTCAAAAGCTGAGATAGGCTGAAAGCTAGGCCTCTTGTGCCAAACAGTTAGCCAAGTTGTGAATGCAAAGGATAAGTCCTTGGAGGAAGATTCACTACTGTAGTGAACGCATGAATCATAAGAAGGTGAAAACAGTCTTGTTGCTGAAATGGAGGAAGTTTTAGTGGTCTAGATAGAAGATCGAACCAGCCACAACATTCCCTTAAGCCAAACCTAAGCCAGAGAAAAAACCTAACTCTCTGCAATTCTATGAAGGCTAAGAGAAGTGAGGAAGCTACAGAAGAAAAGTTGGAAGCTAGCAGAGGTTGGTTCCTGAGGTTTAAGGAAAGAAGCTGTCTTTGTAGCATAAAAGTACAAGGTGAAGCAGCAAGTGCTGATGTAGAAGCTGCAACAAGTTATCCAGAAGGTCTAGCTAAGATAATTAATGAAGATGACTAAACAACAGATTTTCAGTGTAGACAAAATAGCCTTCTATTGGAAGAAGATACTATCTAGGATTTTCATAGCTAGAGAGGAGAAGTCAATGCCTGGTTTCAAAGCTTCAGCACACAGGCTGGCTCTCTTGTTAGGGGCTAATGCAGCTGGTGACTTAAGGTTAAAGCCAATGCTCATTTACCATTTTGAAAATCCTAGGACCCTGAAGAATTGTGCTAATCTACTCTGCCTGTGCTCTAGAAATGGAACAACAAAGCCTGGATGATAGCACATCTGTTTACAGCATGGGTTACTGAATATTTGAAGCCCACTGTTGAGACCTACTGCTTAGGAAAAAAGATGCCTTTCACAGTAAATATTATACTAATGCTCATTTGACAATGCACCCAGTCACCCAAGAGCTCTGATGGAGATGTACAATGAGATTCATGTTGTTTTCATGCCTGCTAACACAACATCCATTCTGCAGCCCGTGGATCAAGGAGTAATTTCAACTTTCAAGTCTTATTATGTGAGAAATACACCTCATAAAGCCATAACTGATGGGTCTGGACAAAGTCAGTTGAAAACCTTCTGGAAAGGATTCACTATTTTATTTTATTTATTTATTTATTTTTGCTTTATGCGGGCCTCTCACCGTTGTGGCCTCTCCTGCTGCAGAGCACAGGCTCCGGATGCGCAGGCTCAGCGGCCATGGCTCACGGACCTAGCCGCTCCGCGGCATGTGGGATCCTCCCGGACTGGGGCACGCACCCGTGTCCCCTGCATCGGCAGGCAGACTCTCAACCACTGCGCCACCAGGGAGGCCCAGGATTCACTATTTTAGATGCCATTAAGAACATTCGTGAACATTAAGAACATTCATGATTCATGGGAAGAGGTCAAAATATCAACATGAACAGGAGTTTGGAAAAAGTTGATTCCAGCCCTCATGGATGACTTTGAGGGGTTCAAGACTTCAGTGGAGGAAGAAACTGCAGAGGTGGTGGAAATCACAGGAGAGCTAGAATTAGAGGTGGACCCTGAAGACGTAACTGAATTGCTGCAGTTCCACTGTGGGTAAAATGCTATCTAACAGTATTGCATGCTACAGAGAAATCGTTTGTGAAAGAAAAAGTCAATTGATGTGGAAAATTTCATTGTTTTATTTTAAGAAATTGCCAAAGCCACCTCCACATTCAGGAACCACCACCCTGATCAGTCAGCAGCCATCAGCACTGAGGCAAGATCCTCCACCAGCAAAAAGATTATGACTCACAGAAGGCTCAGATGATGGTTAGCATTTTTTTAGCGCTTAAGTATTTTTAAATTAAGGTATGTCGACTGAAGAAAAATGAACAACCTAAAAGCTGTGAGTTAAAATTTATTAGGAGAACTTACTGAGGACTAATAGCCCCAGGGCCAGCCTCTCAGATGGCTCTGAGGAACTGTTCTGAAGAGGTAAGGAAGGAGCCAGGATACATAGGAGTTTTTGCTGAAAAAAAAAGGAACCGACAAACCCATGTAATCGAACATCAGAAGATTACTGCTAATAACAAAAACAGACATCTCAAGTTAATGATTTAAGTGCTTTCTGTGTATGGCAAGATGGAAGAGTCTGGGCTCATTGAAATGATTCCTTTGATATGCATCTTATCTGTCTAGGGCCAGTGTCCTGAGCACAGAATATTTCCTGTTTTTCTCCATCCTGAATTCCCCTCAGGGTGCACCGTGGTGTGGGGGAGGTTAGGGGGAGGGTCTGCAGTGGCTGATGGCTTGATGGTGCACAACATTCGGTATTTACTGGAATGGCAGGGACCATTCTGTTTCCACAGGTATGTACTTTCTTTTATTTATTTATTGATTGATTTTTGCGGTACCCGGGCCTCTCACTGTTGTGGCCTCTCCCGTTGCGTAGCACAGGCTCCGGACGCGCAGGCTCAGCGGCCATGGCTCACAGGCCCAGCCGCTCCGCGGCATGTGGGATCCTCCCGGACCGGGGCACAAACCCGCGTCCCCCGCATCGGCAGGCGGACCCTCAACCACTGCGCCACCAGGGAAGCCCTGTACTTTCTTTTAGACATAGTGCTATTGCACACTTAATAGACTACAGTATAGTGTAAATATAACTTTTATATTCACTGTGAAACAAAAAAATCGTGACTAGCTTTATTGCAATATTGACTTTTTTGTGTTGGCCTGGAACCTAACCTACAATATCTCCAAGGTATGCCTGTATCCTTATCCTCTTGACCCATTGTAAGGGAAGAAGGTTCCTTTGACATTGTATTAATAGTAGCACACTGCCCAGAACAAATCAAGTGCTAGTCCCCTCCTCCTGCATATGGGTCAGAACTATGTCTGCAATGCCTGTTAATTTTAGATGGAATGTACCACCTACTTTAGCAATTATTCTGAGCAGTCCTGGTCCAGGGGCGGCTACTTCCAGTATCAGGTTGCCTACCAGCTGTGCTTCAAGAAGAACTTTAGTAGCTCATCAAAATTCTTTAAAATTTTCCTTCTAGCATTTGTTGTTTTTCAGCCAAAAGGCAAAGGTTAGCACGGGATGGATGGAATTTACATCTGGAAAATGGCATTCCAACTTAAGAGAGACATTGAAAACAGGGGCTGAGTCATATTTTATGCAAATATTTTGTAAGCACATTATCCTTGAAAAAAAATTATTTTACCTTAAATTGCACAGTCAATGAATAAATATATTCTTGTAAAAACTATTAAAAGTGAAATGCTTTAGCAGAATTCTCCTTTGAATACATTCACACTGGTCCCAGACCCCCACCCCAGAGTTAATTCCTCTAATCAGAACTTTATGCAATACTATAGTAGTTCTTGAACTTGACTGTGCTTGAGAATCACCTGGAGAGCAAGTGGCTTGATTCCACAGCCCCCAACTCAGAAATTCTGGTTCAGTAGTTTTGGGGTGGGAAGTAAGAATGTGCTTTTCTAATTAGATCTCAGATAATGCTGATACTGTTAGTACACAAATCACATTTTGAATAACGCTACTATTGGCATATAGTATAGAGATATTTAATACAACTTTGTGTATATGGTTTTATGCAAATGTTATACTGTTTGCATTGTTGTATAATTTGCTTTTAAAAATTAACTATGTGTCTCAGCAATAGCATCATGGCAATACATAAAGATTTGCTGTATTTTTCTAAGCTCCTGCAGAATATCATATATTTTCTTCTAATTTATTGTGTGCTTTTATTAGAATTACTTTTCCTTTCTCGCACAATTTGTGTTCCCTAGAGTTAATACTTGCCTTTTTCATGCTTTTTTTAATGTTATTTTTAATTAACTCAAACCCAGACACCAGCCAGAGTGTATATTTTCTTTCAATATGTTCACATATATTAATTATTGTATAAATTTCACCTTTTGAAGAAATCTTTCCTCGGATACTTCTAACTTGCTAAGTCTTTACAGGCCACTCTTTAGACTTGGTATAGAACTATGATTTTTGGGTCTCTCTTTATATTAACTCGAGGGTTGCTTTTGCCTCTGACTATGGCTGTGTTCCCTGATTCCTGATTTGATGTCTTCCTCCTTCTTGGTTTACTGCCTTGTTTTTTTTTAACATCTTTATTGGAGTATAATTGCTTTACAATGGTGTGTTAGTTTCTGCTTTATAACGAAGTGAATCAGCTATAAATATACATATATCCCCATATCTCCTCCCTACTGCCTTTTTTTTTTTTTAGCAGAGGAGTATTTATTTATTTATTTATTTTTAAATTTATTTATTTATTTTGGGCTGTGTTGGGTCTTCGTTTCTGTGCGAGGGCTTTCTCTAGTTGTGGCAAGCGGGGGCAACTCTTCATTGCGGTGCACGGGCCTCACTATCGCGGCCTGTCTTGTTGCGGATCCCAGGCTCCAGACGCGTAGGCTCAGTAGTTGTGGCTCACGGGCCTAGTTGCTCGGAGGCATGTGGGATCTTCCCAGACCAGGACTCGAACCCGTGTCCCCTGCATTAGCAGGCAGATTCTCAACTATTGTGCCACCAGGGAAACCCCCCCTACTGCCTTGTTTTGATGACCATCTTTCAGTAGCTTCCCAGGAAAAGGTGCATAAGTGCTCATTTCTTTGAGACTTTGAATGTCTGAAAATATCTGTTCTGTTGATGGTTTGTCTGAATTCTAAATGTTTTGAAATTTCTTGATGATATGCCTTTGTATGGAGATTTTTCACTCATTGTGAGTACTACCTGGAAACTTTCGATATTAAAACCCACATCCTGGGACATTAAACAAAATACTTTGATGATTTTCTTCCCTTTATTTTCTCTGTCTATTTTTCTGGAACTTTTATTATTGTGTTGGAACTTCTGGATTGGTACTCTAATTTTCTAATCTTTTATCTCTCTTTGTGTTTTTGGTTTATCCTCTGGGAGATTTTCTTAATTCTGTCTTCCAAATTTTCTGTGTAATTTTTCCTGGTTTTGATCATATTTTTAGTTTCCAAGAGGTATTTTTATTCTTTGAATGTTCCTTATATACCACAACTTCTTTATCCATTCATCTGTCAGTGGACACTTAGGTTGCTCCCATCTCTTGGTCATTATAAATAATACTCCTATGAACATGGGGGTGCAGATATCTCTTCGACATAGTGTTTTTGTTTCCTGTGGATATATTCCCAGAATTGGAATTGCTGGACCATATGGTAGTTATATTTTTATTTTTCTGAGGAACCCCTATACTGGTTTCCATAGTGGCTGCACCGATTTACTCTCCTATCAACACTGTGCAATGGTTCCATCTTCTGTACGTCCTCACCAGCACTTATCTCTTGTCTTTTTGATGATAGCCATTCTAACAGATGTGAGGTGATATCTCTGTGTGGTTTTGATTTGCATTTCCCTGATGATTAGTGATGTTGAGCACATTTTCACGTACCTGTTGGCCATCTGTATGCCTTCTTTGGAAAAATGTCTATTCAGATCCTCTGCCCATTTTTTAATTGAATTTTTTTTTTTTTTGCTATTGAGTTGTATGAATTCTTTATATATTTTGGAACTTAACCTCTTACCAGATGTATGATTTGCAAACATTTTCTCCCATTCCATAGGTTACCTTTTCGTTTTGTTAATGATTTCCTTTGCTGTGCAGAAGCTTTTTATATTAGATTTTGATTTATATATTTCAAAGCTATTCAGTTAAATCCATAAAAAATCATGATTATTGTATCTTCCTGATGTATTGAAATGTGCTTGCATAGTTATTAATATATAATAATCCTCTTGGGTCCCTCTAGTAAATTTCATCTTGTATTCCATTTGACATTAATATCGTTACAGTTTATTTCCCATTAAGCATTTTTAATATATCTTTTTTAAAATTGTAGTATAGTTGATTTACAACAGTGTGTTAGTTTCAGGTATGCAGCAAAGTGAGACATTCTTTTCTCATCCCTTTGTTTCAATATTGTCTTGTAATTTTGAGCCTGTTTTTTAAAAATAGCAAGAGTTTATTTTTACGCTCCTCAGTCTGTGAATCTGTCTTCTAATATAAATTTTACTTATTCATATTTATTGTTATTTATGATATACTTAGGCTTGTTTCTACTCTTATTTATTTACTCATTCTTGCTTCTCCCTTTTTTCATTTGTCTCCCCATTCCCCTCTATTCATTCTTGAATTGATTGTTTCTCTATTTTTTCCTGCTATTAGAAGAAATAATGCCATACATATAATTAAGCTTACATCCAGGCTCTCTGTCATGTAATTTTGCAGTGCCCTCTTAATATCCTGGAGCTAACAATGTCTATCAATTAATATCTACATCTGTATCATTTGGCTATTGCTATGATGATGTTTCATAACAAACTAAATAACCTAAATAAACCCAAACAATAGCCATCTTTTTCACCATTCATGCAGCTATGCAACGGAATTGAGGTTCAGCTGATGTGGACTAGGCTTGGTGGCACAGCTCTGCTACTCACTGTAGCTCTGTGGGATGGTTGGAATAGCTTTGCTTCAGGCTGTGGTGGTTGGGTGGTTCTGCTCCATGTGTCTTTCATTCTTTTCTGGGAACAGCAGGGGAGCTGGGGCAGGTTCTTCTAATAGCAGTGGTGGAGACACAAAAGAGTAAGCTTAATCCTGAAAGCCCCTTTCAAGTCTCTCGTTGATTCATAGTGGCTACTAAGCACAGAGTCAAGGGGTGAAGAAATAGAGTCCAGGATATTAAGAGGGCATTGCAAAATTACACGACAGAGAGCATGGGTGTATAATCCTATTACTAAGGAAAGGGAGAAATGTTAGAATAACGACCCAGTCTACCAGGACATTCTTCCCTTTAACAAGATGCATTTAAAAAAAAGTATACAGTTCCTCCGTTATTCCTACCTGTCATCTTCTGTGTTGATATTTGAGATTTTTGTTTTTCGATATTTAAAATGGCTATTATTTTTAATCTAAACACATATACTTATTGAGATAAGGACATATAGGGCACTGCATGGATCTGAGTTCTTGCAGTGGAAGCTATGATGTGCTGATCTGAATCTCCATCAGGAATGAAAGACTCTCAGCTGTAGAGAATGCTGCCAGCAGCCAGTTTTCAGCTCTCAGCCACCATAAAGGATTACCTTGACTGAAGACAGCTGCCTTGACAAGGTCATGCCCTCTTCCCAGGTGGTCACATTCAATGACTGTTCAATACAAGGGTATAAAAGTCCAGCCCTCGTGCCCCAGTTTGGGATGGGTCTGAAGGGTAATGCAACTGTTGGCACTCCTCAGAGAATCAGGTAAGGCTTCTTTCTGTTGATATTGTATGACTGCCCAGCTTCCGCCTCATCTTGCTCCCTTCTCTTCCCCAGGTGTTTATCCTCGGAGCACTCCCTAACAAACGTTTTTACACACTAACCTCTGTCTCGGGAATAACTTGTGTTGGTCTGAAAACTGCTAAAGGTCTTTCAGTATTATGCCTTGTGGTTTTATGATCCAGAGCGTATACACACAAGTAAGAATTAATTCTGTTAACATAGATGGGTCTGCTTACCTGTCCTCCCCCCCATTTTGGAAAATGGAATGTTGCATGTAATGGTCAAACGTGATTGACTTCATCAAAATGTATTTCCAAAGCAGTATGTGGAAGGAGTACTTCTGAAAAATCAAACCTTTTGAAAACACCAAAATGGGAAAAGAAGTACTTATCTGCTAAATAGTCATGGGGAATTATGTACAGTGAACCTACACATATACAGTGGGTTTTTTTTTTTTTTTTGCAGTACGCGGGCCTCTCACTGCTGTGGCCTCTCCCGTTGCGGAGCACAGGCTCCGGACGCGCAGGCTCAGCGGCCATGGCTCACGGGACCAGCCGCTCCGCGGCATGTGGGATCTTCCCGGACCGGGGCACGAACCCATGTCCCCTGCATCGGCAGGCGGACTCTCAACCACTGCGCCACCAGGGAAGCCCCAACAGTGGGGTTTTGATATTAATTTACAACTGGTGTGTAACTATGAGAGTTTTCTTACTCTATCAGGCCTAGATTTCTCTTCTCAAATAATTTAGGTTTTATTGGTGTTTTTCCATGTAGTGGACATGATGAAGCTTTATTTGCATAACATTTTTGAGGACACGGAGGTAGAGTATAGGCCAAGATTTCTTCCTTGAAAGAAAGTGAAGGGAGTGTTGAGGACAGTAAGATTCAAACAAAGAGGGGATAAGAACTCTACATAAATTCTTGGTGAAACAAGGAGAGAATGAAGTTCTGAGAGTGGAAATGCATAATAGATCTCTATCTTGGGATGTCATTTGGGTCCAGCAGGGGGAATTCATTTGGGCATGACATTCTAGGGTTCTTAGCCAGGTGCCTTTGGCTCAGCTGAATAGCCTTTTCTCAGTTGTCATAGCATTACTTTTTTTCATGATCCAAAAATGTTGTAAACCCTCAGATATCAGAAACTTCTGGAAAGAGCTATGATCATTTAAGCAGAGAAAAGTAAGTTCCAACTTTGGGGCATTGGTGGAAAGCACCAATAATTGCATAGACGTGTGAAGAGCACTGGTGGTCAGAGGTTACTGATGCTAGCAGGTGGGCAAGAAGAACATTGATAATATGAACTCTTGTGAGAAACTAACAAAGCTGAGTATTGGCTCAGAGCAAAACACCATATTATCATCACCCAAGTTCTTCATATTCCGTCTAGCTGGTATACTCTGGAGGCAATCAGGGTCTGTTTCTCCTCCTCTTTCTCCTCCTCTCTCTCTCTCTCTATCCTCCTTTCAGAATGCATATTTGTATTTCGGATTATCTCTTTCCACGTGTTTTGATGCCATTTCCTTCTACCCGAATCTGATCTTTCTTAACGATCTATTGTTAGTTGAAAGTAATGTATAGATCTTGTTTAAGTAAATAGAAAAAAAAAAAAGAAAGAAAGAAAGAAAAAAGAGGAAAAAATAAATAGATTTACCCCCAAAGACAAATCCCTTGATTGTTTAAAAGGATAAATTTATTACTGTCTTTTAATTGACTTTTTTCCAAACAGGATTATTTTGAATCTTGGGCTCATGCAAATTTTTATAGGCACACTAGGGGGCACTGTTGAGTTATAAATGTCCCAGTGCTGTTCGCCTGGTTTATATTAATGCTGAACTTGCAACTCCTTTCCTTGATGTCAGTATTTCACCTTCTGTGCTAGCAGTAGGATATGAAATAGACGTGGAGGTTTGCTTCCAGTGCAGAAAAAAAATAATGATGACTTAAAACAGCACTTGCTGATGAAAGTTAGGGAAGAAAAATGCGTATTTGTGAAGGAGTACTGATTTTTTTTCTTTTGGGATTTTTGGATTATAAATTCACATTAGTGATACAGCCAATATACAAAACAGTTGTAGCAACCAGAGAAAGAAACAGGATATGACCCCCTTTGTGAGACGTTCATAGTATTCTCAAGGAGGCAGGGGAAAACTTCATTCATCTACAGTTTATTCAGAATGTTCTTTTCTTTTACTTGTCATTTTGGAATGGATTTCACTGTTGCTAAAAAGGTACAGGAACAACAGTCTCAGAGCTAGAAATCATCTGTTTCTTCACAAAACAAGTTCACCCCAGATCAGCCATGTGACCTGCCCCAGCAGTGCCCAGCCCTCTGACCCGAGTCTTGCTGGAATAGCATCTCTTTTGGGACTGAAAAAGAATTCATGTTCTAAGTCCTTCATACTATTTCTCTCAAGTTTGGTGCCTGCTATAATGTTGAGTCCTTTTTCCTTTTAAACCAGGTAGTGAAAAGTAAAACTAAAAGCCCAAATCCATTCAACAGAGAATTCGATGTGCAGATTTGAGATAAAATAAGCCATGAATATTTGAGCAGTATCATGATATACATTGCACAATTTAAAAAAAGTTGGTTAGGGTGATTTGAGTTTTCTCATTGGTAGAGCTAGGTTAGTTATGGGACCATTTAAATTGTTTTAAACATTATTCAAGCCAACCTCAGAAGATTCTTAATTTTTAAAAATGTTTTGTGTTAATAGAATCATGTCTAAGTCTTTTTTTTCCATCTACACTTAATACAGTTATATCAGTTCAGAAATATTTTAGGAGTGATGTGCTCTCATTAATTTCCATTAAAAAGCATTTATTAAAAACATGTATTTGTTTATGTAGTTACTATGCGTAACTAGTTATGTGCGACTCCTAGTCACCTGATGTCCGCCCTGACCGAGGCACCAGATATACCTGGATTTGCATCCCAGCCCAGCGGGTTTTTCGTCCTGGGGCTCTCTTGGGCAACTTAGTTGATTCTCTGAGTCTCAGATTGATGAAGATATTAATACTTTTATCATAATGGCTTTATAAGGATGAAATGATGCACTGATGTAAAGTGGTCAAGTTGGCAAAGTATTCAATGGAATCCAGTGTGCTCCTTTCCACATCTACTTAAGATCAGCAATGATGCAATAGATAGAAACAGAGTCCAAACTGCTACATCACAGTGTGTCCTCACATCACTCTGAAAAAAATCTCACAAAGGAAAAGAAAATACTACAAATGGGGATGCACATTTCATGCACTGTGGTGTCAAAGGCAAACATATTTCCTGTCCAAAACCTAGAATAAATTTGAGCTATTTATAGTATATGCTGCACTCCAGAGTATTTTAATCAAAGTCTTGCGAATGACTTTGTTTTTTAATTAATTAATCAATTATTTTCTGCGTTGGGTCTTCATTGCTGTGTGCGGGCGAAGTGTTCTCTAGTTGCAGCGAGTGGGGGCTACTCTTCGTTGCGGTGCGTGGGCTTCTCCTTCTGTGGCTTCTCTTGTTGCAGAGCACAGGCTCTAGGCACACGGGCTTCAGTAGTTGTGGCTCATGGGCTCTAGAGCTCAGGCTCAGTAGTTGTGGTGCACGGGCTTAGTTGTTCTGTGGCATGTGGGATCTTCCCGGACCAGGGATCAAACCCGTGTCCCCTGCATTGGCAGGCGGATTCTTAACCACTGCGCCACCAGGGATGTCCCTTGTGAATGACTTTGGATCAAAGAAATGAATCAGTCAACAGAAGTAGAGCCTCTGTTTCCTTAGTGCCCCATATTCATGCTTAGAATATGGTGCTTTAAAAAATTTATATTAAAAACAAATTTTGAAAAGACAATAGGGCTCAAACTCCAAGAAGTGCAAATGAAGATAGATGGATATAAAGGAAATAGTCTCCCTTGTACTCTTCTGATCATTGCCCTTCCCGAAGGCAGTGTCTGTTATATTCTTGAGTATCTTTCTATTGAGAGCAGATAGGTAGGTAGATGGATGGATGGATGGATGGATATGAATATGGACATAGATATAGATATAATCTTTTCAAAGATGTGGGATATATCTTTAGGCTAAATTGCTAGAAAAAAATATCAGCAATGCCTATATTCTTCAGTAGCACCATTTATTATTTTTTTAAATCATAATTTGATGATATAAATGATATTCCAGTGCAGTGTCAAAGAGTACTTTTATTATGAGTGTATTAATTACCTTTTAGGAGCCATTTTCAGTTTTTTCCTGTGAACTGTCTTTTCATGTCCTCTGCCCATTTTAAATTGGACTCAGTCTTATTAAGATATTTATCAATAAAAATGTATTAGGAAAATAAGACCTTTGTCTGTAATTAGTTGAGTTATGAATATTTTCCCCAGTTTTCTATTTATCTTTTGGCTTTTCTTATGTGAGTCTTAATATGCAGGCATTTTACATCTTTCTGTGAACAAGTCACTCCAAGATTATAAAAACATAGAATTTGCCACATGCTGAATTTCTAAGTGTATTTTGCTATGTTTAGTGTTCAGAACATTGCATCTTAAGAGAATTTTTTTTTAATTTTCTGGAATTATTATCTTTCACTCTAAAGAAATATAATAAATGTATTTCTAAAAGAGTTGGCGGAGACCAACATGGATTATAGAAATGGATTGTATTAAAGACTGCACAATCTCTAAGACCAGAGTAAGACAGCATAGCTCATTTGATACCCTTAGAGGCCTTGCTTGGCGAATACAGGCAAATGATTTTAATTAGCCTGTTGTACGCCTGTAAATGGATGCTTCTAAAGAGCCTGAAATGAGTCCTTTTCTTAATTTGTTCTTTTAAGGCAACTTTAGTTTAGAGGAACCTCTGTGAGGTACCCTGACACTAGGAATATCTCGTTGGCATGGCCAACTACTTTTTACCATTTCTGGGCATGTCTGTCATAGATGACAGGCATATCTTGCCCTCTTCAACAGCGAAAGTTACACTCTTCATGTAAGTTCAGAGAACTGTTTTTATTAATGACCTTGTTTACATTATTGATATATGTATGTGTGTGTGTATTCTAAAAGACAGTGATGAACCTCAGCGGATAATTTCCAAAATGTCTCTCACAAACCAGCAGAGCCCAACCTGACGAGGTTTCTCTACATTATTTGCAGAACATCAGACCATCATGTATTATATTTGTAAATATTTAAACAGTGTCATTGGGAGAAAGTTTGGTTTATAAAATTGTTTTAGAAGTAAAATTATTTTGGAATTAGAATTTACGTTATTGTAGAAACGTGTTTGAAAACCATTTATATAATTGAAAAAAAATCCTCAGTGATTGAAAATGGTTAAAGAAAGGCAACGGGTGGGTTTCTTTACTGGTTTCTTCTCAGTGTGCTCCCCCGCCCAACCCCAGAAGTCTCTGGCTTGTGTTACTAAATGGCTACCTACGGCTTTATTCAACCGTTGTAACTTAAGACTCTCAGGGCTGGTTTCTTTGAGTGAAGGCTGCTGGATTGCTCTTTTTCCAATAAATATAGAGTCTGGGTTTTTTCATGGTAAGTAGACAAAGATTCCCTTTGAAACATGTAGTCTGAGCGCCAAACACTGGACTCATTGTCTCTGACACAATAAGTGCCACATTCAGTCTTTAGAAATAGTGAGCGATTTGCTTGTATTCAAGAACCAAAGAAGTTTTACACATCCAGAAAAGCGATGCACAGCTGAGTTTTCAATAATGCTAATACTGTGTGTGTGAGTGTGAGTTCACACTGTGATGTGTACAGTGCTGTCCCCTGACTGGTATATGCCACTCATGGCATATAACTCACGATGAGTTATTTACTGGGTTATACAAATAGAACCCAGTCACTTCAAATGAAAGTAGAAAGGATTCCTGCTCATGTTTCATTTTGCATATGAGGGTAGAGAATTAGATTATATCTGTCATACACATTTTGGATGTAATGTGGAATTCCAAATTAGGGGTGGCCTTGTGTCAGGTTCTCCAGAAGCTGACCCTGAATTGAGGATTTATGTGCAAATGATTCGTTAGGGAATTGCTCCTATGTGAAACAAGTAAGGGAGTAAGAGAAACATATCAGTGAAAGGAAGGAATCCAAGCAAGGGAACAGTTTCTGACAAAGTTCGAGCCTCAGCTGGATCATACAGGAGAGCTTTGGAGAGCAAGTTATAGCTCAGATTTTGTCCCAAATTGAGGCAAGGGGAGCTGGGATTTCATAAGTCACTCGTAGGCTAAGAGCCACTCAAACTAAACTAAGGGGGACCCAAACTCTCCGATACTCTGAGATACTTCCAGCCCTTGGCACAGGTAGGCAGAGTGGCATCTGTGGCTGAGGGCAGTCTCCGAAGATAATCACAGATGTGGGCCCACAGAAACAAAAGCACAAAGAAGCTGGGGATAGCGGGCATGGGTACAAAGAAATGGCCAAAGGGCTTCAAGGGGGTCCAATACCAAAAGTTATTTGCTAGAGGGATTACTTCTAAATTCTAATTAAATGATTCCCGATCACTAAAAAAAAATTCACTTAGTGATTCTGATACATTTTTTAAAAGAATTGTTACTAAGTAAATGATTCTGATCAGATATTAGCTTAGTCAGGGGCTGCACTATAGGAAATCTTACTCCTTAATATTTCTCAAATATGGCAGGCACACTGCTGTCTCAGGGGCTTTGTACTTGTTTCTTCTGCCAAGATCTAACCCCACAGATTGATTTTCTTTTTTTTAATTCTTTTTTAAAAAAATTATTTATTTTTGGATGTGTTGGGTCTTCATTGCTGCACGTGGGTTTTCTCTAGTTGCGGTGAGCAGGGGCTACTCTTTGTTGCAGTGCGTGGGCTTCTCGTTGCGGTGGTTTCTCTTGTTGCAGAGCTTGGGCTCTAGGTGTGCGGGCTCAGAGTTGTGGCATGTGGGCTCAATAGTTGTGGCTCGCAGGCTCTAGAGCACAGGCTTAATAGTTGCGGTGCACGGACTTAGTTGCTCCACGACCTGTGGGATCTTCCTGGACCAGGAATCGAACCCGTGTCCCCTGCATTGGCAGGCGGATTCTTAACCACTTCGCCACCAGGGAAGTCCACATAGATTGATTTTTGATAAAAAGTGAGAAAAATACGACTTTATGATAGAGGAATTTGGCTGTTTCACCCTGATCCAGCCTTGCCATCATTGACTAGATGTTGTACACTGCTTAATGTGAAGCAATATGAAATATACAACATCCCCATGAATATTCTTCCCCAAAACTATTTAAACAGAATCTGATCAGACCTCTCCCTAACTTCTGGTTTACAACATTAATATGATGGCTTTATACAGTCAACGTCCTTTGGATATTGGGTTTGCCCACGTATTTACCATTGTTTCGTCATCCTTCTTTCATCTCAGTCGTTTTACCTGCAGTCATTTTCCTTCTATCTGAAGTATATCTTTTAGCGCTTTGCTGACCAATGTGATAACCACTAATCACGTGGATATTGTGCACTTGACATATAACTACTCTGAATTGAGATTTGCTGTTCATATAAAGCATATGCTGGATTTCAAAAACCTAGTACAAAAATGTAAAATAGCTCATGAATGTTTTTTTATATTAATTACATGTTGAAATGATACTATTTTGGGTATATTGATTAAATAGACCGTTATTCAAATTGACTGTACCTTTCTTTTTGCTTTTGAAAATGTGGCTACTAGAGCATTTAAATTTACATGTCCCCCCTGTTGTATTTCTATTGGACAACTCTGTTTTAGAAGTGTCTTTAATGATGGTCTAATGGTGGCAAATTCTTAATTTTTGTTTTGTCTGAAAATGTCTTTATTTTACATTTGCTCTTGAAGTCTTTTTTACGTATACTAGGCTAGATTGAGTTACTTTCTCTTGTATCGAGGATATTATTTCACTGTTTCTGGTTTCTGTTTTTGCTGATAAGACGTTAGTTAACATTGTCACTCCTTTGGCTCTAATTTGTCTTTTCTCTGGCTGCTGTTTGAAAAATCTGCTGGTTTTTAATATTCTGATACTTCATCATGATGAATCTAGGTATGGGTTTCTTATTATTTATCCTGCTTGGGATTCACGGGGTTTTCTGAAACTGTGTATTCGTTTCTTCTTTCAGTTCTAGGAAATTACTAGTCATTATCTCTCAGATATCACTTCGTCCCCATTCTATTTCTTGCCAGCTTCTGAAACTCCACTTAGACCTATGTTAGACTTTTCCTTTATCTTTCCTCTATTTTTCCCCTACCTTTTGTGTTTTCCTCATTTTTGTCTCTGTAAGGTGCATATTGAATTAATTCTTCATAACTACCTAACATTTTGCTAATACCTTTATCTGTGTCTAATATTCTGGTTCAACTCCTCCATGGAATTTAATTTCAATGATACTATTATTATTATTGTTATTTTAAGTACAATTTGATTCTTTTCAAATCTGCTTATTTTGACTTAGCCTGTTCAGGCTGCTATAACAAAAATGCCATTTACTGGGTAGCTTAACAACAAACTTTTTTTTTTTTTTTTTTTGCGGTACGCGGGCTTCTCACTGTTGTGGCCTCTTCCGTTGCGGAGCACAGGCTCCGGACGTGCAGGCTCAGCGGCCATGGCTCATGGGCCCGGCCGCTCCACGGCATGTGGGATCCTCCTGGACCGGGGCATGAACCCGTGTCCCCTGCATCGGCAGGTGGACTCTCAACCACTGCACCACCAGGGAAGCCCTAATACTACCTTTTTACTCATCTCCAAGTAGGCAGTTTTCTCTGCTGTCCCCTTGATGCATGAGGTGAGTTTCATTCTGCTCGTCTTACATTGATGTACATGTAGCCCTTTGCAAGCCCATTTGTAATTCCCACAGTCTTCCATGAGATTGCCCATTGCAGGTGAGCTCTGTCTTCTTTCTGTATCGAAAGAATTCAGATTCCTTTAGCACAGTGTTTTCAAAATGTGATCTATGGATTTCTAGATTTCTGGAAACGTCCTTCTGGGCAGCCCCAGGGGTCAAGGATGAGCACAAGCCCATCTATCTGGATTCTCTCACCCCTGAAAACAGAGCCACTTCACTTTTACCTGTTTTATACACCAAGTTTCTGTGTTAGTATTCATTTGAAGGAAGGAGCGAGCTGTTAAGACACTTCTGAAGACTAGCCTATTTTTTTTTTTTGGAGGAACTAGTTCTTTTTTTTTTTTTTTTGCGATACGCGGGCCTCTCACTGTTGTGGCCTCTCCCGTTGCGGAGCACAGGCTCCGGACGCGCAGGCTCAGCGGCCATGGCTCACGGGCCTAGCCGCTCTGCGGCATGTGGGATCTTCCCGGACCAGGGCACGAAGCCGTGTCCCCTGCATCGGCAGGCGGACTCTCAACCACTGCGCCACCAGGGGAGCCCAGAACTGGTTCTTTATTTCAAAAAGACACTTATCAATTTTCAGTATCAAAACAGTTACACTATTGGTTTTTCTTTGTCGCAATTGGCCCCCAAAGAGACCACACCAAAGGAGAGTACATTTTAAGCCAATTAAGCTGCAGAATGCACACCTGACAGACCTCACTGAAACCTCACCAAAACCAGCACACTGCCAGCCCACAGAGTGTAGAGAGCTCTCACAGCTAGACGGGGTGACCGGTGTGCCCCAACCCCAAAGAAGCAAAGTTTCAAAATAATATAAAATTTAAAAACAGTGAAAACTACTCTTTTGATGTGTGAACAACATCTTACGTTAAGTTATTCACTTTTGGAAGCTTCACTAAATATTTCAGTATACCCGAAACTATGAATGCTGAAGGAAATTGATCCCAAGAGAAAACAATGGATTAAACTGCCTAAAAGGACTTATGGGAGGGGCAAATGACCTAATAAGAGGAAATGGATATAAATTATTTTAACAAAAAATTAGCCAGCTACCATGAAGAAGGGCTTAACTAAAATGAACTATGACTTGCATGTGAACTCAGGTCATGAGTGGGTCAGCTTAGGGGTTGATAAAGTGTCAGCTCCTTTTGTTTTTATTCACTCTTTTGTGACCGTGTCTAAGATACAGCTCTTCCTCCACTGAATGCACAAGGATAGGATGCTGGTAATTTCTGTTAAGGCCACACACGGGCACTGATAGGCTGTGAGGTGGGCAGATGACTTGAGAATGTCCGTGGTAGGGACATCAGTGGGATCGAAGTCTCAAGGTGGAAGACTAAACTTAAGGAACATCCAGACCACCACGAAAGGAAGTTTTCATAAAAGAGTATTTATTATACGATGGCGAGTGAGTGGATTAAAATACAAGGCTAAAATTTGAGGAGGGGCCTAGAATGAAGTGTAGGGTTTAGAAACATGGTTGAAGATGTAGATGGGAGTATGGTTTTGGGAGCTTGATCATTTCCTGTTTGGCACTTGTAACTGCCTTTTGCTGGGATCAGTTTTAGCATGGGGGTAAAAAGCACATATTCCTTGCCTTCCCCTTTCTCTGTTATCTTCTTCCTTATCATCTCATATTTTATCTTGTAGGTATAATCACATGATTTTTTTAAAAAACCTTCTCTTTCTGATTGATTTTTTTAAAAGAATGAATAATTTAACATAAGATTATATATATATAAAATATACAATATTATATATATATATATATATATGGGAACACTATTTATCTGGAGAGATTATGTTGAGGCCAAGTGGCAGGAAATGATTGAGCTACTGAAGGGGTGGGAGTTACTGTGACTCAGGGTTGCCTTTGAGGCACAGAAAACCTTTTCCGAGAGGACCCTGGCTGATGTGCTGATGCATTCCAATGCGCCCAGCCTGAAGCAGTTGAGTTGGGAGGGGGATCAGCAAAATGCCTGGAGATGTGAGCCTTCCTCTTTGAGAGATCTGACTTCTCTACTGAATGAGTGCTGGGGAGACTAGGAGGCCAGCCAGGCCCTCTGGCCCTCAGACTGCAGCATTAGGAGGAAAGTAAGGATTTCCCATCTTGAGAAACCCCCTCTCTCAGGTGAGAATGCTGCTGCTGGCGCAGGGTGTCCAGAGGAACCTGTTGAGCTGGAGTGATTTATACCTTCGGTAGACACTCACCACGGGCTGTGATGGTTTCTGTGGCCTTTTCTGATATGGCATCACCTAGAACATGGTGCCGATACTGTGGCTGTGTGGCAAGATCTAGGAGTCAGTACTTTTAGTAAGTATTCTGGTGATTCTGATACAGAGAGACCAGCACTCTTTCAAAAGATGTAGTTTGGAACCACTGGTTTAATGCATAGACAGCTGTGATGTTGCATCTGCAGAAGGGGCAGGCCTAGAGGTTTTAAGGTAGACCTATCCCAACCTGAAACATGAACTTCTCTGGGGCACCTTTACTCCTATTCCCATTTCCTGATCTTCATCCTCCAGCTCTAGGGCTTGGCTTCTGGCCATCCCCTGTCTTGCAGATACATTCAGACTCCTTCTCTCTGGTTTCCTGATCCCATTCTCCTGCTCATCCCTGCATCTGGATGCTTGACTGTAATTCCGGGTAAGGGATGTGCTGACCCAGACTTTGCCCCTTAGCATTTACACGGCTGAGCCTCCCTATCAGCAAATGGCACTTGGACATTGAAACTGCTTGAGGATGTAATGCATCCTCCTTATTACCGGTTTTCATAAGGAAGATTTTTTTCCCTAAATGCTCCTCCTATATTCTTTCCTTAGACCCGTCTCACACAGTCATGGGTGAACTACCTGATCTAAGATTTTGAGAAAGGAACTGTGCATGCTTAGCTCAGCCCCTTATTTCTTCCCTTTTCTTAGAAGCAGACTGCCTGAAGGAAGCCCACGTACTGCTCAGCAACTCTGTGCTGTACACTCTACAGGTACAAACCCCAAAGTAGAAAAGTCTGAGCTTCTCCAGTTGGCCTGTGGTAGGTAGACAAGTCTGCCTAATTCTGGGCGTACATATTATATTAGCGAGCCCACCCATCTGGCTAATAGATGGAAAGCCTTGTCCTTCCATCTGGCCTATATAGAAATAAAGGAGATATTTTGGCCCTCATCTGCTTGTTTTTTGGTCTCTCTCAGTGGGTTCAGAATTCCCAGAAGGAAAAGAGGAGTGCCATTCATTTGGGTTCCCTCAGTTGGTCCCGAATCCATAATATAAGAAGGAAGCTCTCTTAATTGCTTAAGGCAATTTGAATTCCTAATGTATTGTGCAGATGAAGTGCAAATCCACATCTTCCTCCCTACACCTCCTGAGCTTTTTCTAAAGCAAAAGAATAGAAGTCAAACATAAGACATAAACTGTGTACATATTTGTACCTTGTGGCGCCTACAACTCATCTTGCTAATGACTTGTTATGAGAGAGTGAAAAGGTGACATGGTATAGTGGCACTGAGGAATAGTGAAAAAGCACAGGAGACGAATAATCAGAGGAATCGAAGTGTAAATTACACTCCATCACTTAATAGTTGAGTGACCTTAGACATTTTACTTAAGCTTTAGAACTTTACTTATTTCTTCTTAAAATGAGACTCGTAATACCTAGCTCTTAAGACTGTAGTGATAAAATTAAATAGAGCTTGAAGGACTTGCCATATAGAAGGAACTTAGAAATAATAACTTTCCACTTCCTGTGTGGATGCAAAAACCCAATCTCTTGATTTTCACTATAACAATATTGTGCTGAATTTGAATGCTTTCTAAATAATATTCTAGCATGTTTAGTAAGAAGCTTAGGATATTCTGTTTTGTTCCCATGATCTCCATTATCTTATGGAACTTATTCCTTTGAATGTGCTTTTTTTTTTTTTAATGGTTTTCCAAGGTGAAGGAGTAAAATATATTCATCTGCCAAAGAAATTAGCTAAATACTATTGTTTTCCTTTGTGCATGGCATATTTTATGAGTGGATTTGGAAGATAGATTAAAGTTATGAAATACAAAAATATCACTTTAAATTGATCTAAAATTAAGCTGAGTTTAGCTGCGCTTTTTTTTCTCTCTTTTTTTAAACATCTTTATTGGAGTATAATTGCTTTACAATGGTGTGTTAGTTTCTACTTTATAACAAAGTGAATCAGCTATATATCTCCATATCTCCTCCCTCTTGCATCTCCCTCCCACCCTCCCTATCCCACCCCTCTAGATGGTCACAAAGCACTGAGCTGATCTCCCTGTGCTATGCAGCTGCTTCCCACTAGCTATCTATTTTACATCTGGTAGTATATATAAGTCCATGCCACTCTCTCACTTTGTCCCAGCTTACCCTTCCCCCTCCCCGTGTCCTCAAGTCCATTCTCTATGTCTGCGTCTTTATTCCTGTCCTGCCCCTACTTTCTTCATAACCACTTTTTTTTTTAGATGCCATATATATGTGTTAGCATATGATATTTGTTTGTCTCTTTCTGACTTACTTACTTCACTCTGTATGACAGTCTCTAGGTCCATCCACCTCACAACTCAATTTCGTTTCTTTTTATGGCTAATATTCCATTGTATATATGTGCCACATCTTCTTTATCCATTCATCTGTCCATGAACACTTAGGTTGCTTCCATGTCCTGGCTATTGTAAATAGAGCTGCAATGAATATTTTGGTACATGACTCTTTTTGAATTATGGTTTTCTCAGGGTATACGCCCAGTAGTGGGATTGCTGTGTTGTATGGTGGTTCTATTTTTAGTTTTTTAAGGAACCTCCATACTGTTCTCCATAGTGGCTGTATTAATTTACATTCCCACTGACAGTGCAAGAGGGTTCCCCTTTCTCCACACCATCTCCAGCATTTATTGTTTGCAGATTTTTTGATGATGGCCATTCTGACTGGTGTGAGGTGATACCTCATTGTAGTTTTGATTTGCATTTCTCTAATGGTGAGTAATGTTGAGCAAGGAAAGAAAGAGATTTCTGTGCCTTAATATTGTATCCTGCTACTTTACCAAATTCATTGATTAGCTCTAGTAGATTTCTGGTAGCATGTTTAGGATTCTCTATGTATAATATCATGTCATCTGCAAACAGTGACAGCTTTACTTCTTCTTTTCCGATTTGGATTCCTTTTATTTCCTTTTCTTCACTGATTGCTGTGGCTAAAACTTTCAAAACTATGTTGAATAATAGTGATGAGAGTGAACAACCTTGCATTGTTCCTGATCTTAGAGGAAATGGTTTCAGTTTTTCACCATTGAGAATGATGTTGGCTGTGGGTTTGTCATATATGGCCTTTATTATGTTGAGGAAAGTTCCCTCTATGCCTACTTTCTGGAGAGTTTTTATCATAAATGGGTGTTGAATTTTTGTCGAAAGCTTTTTCTGCATCTATTGAGATGATCATATGGTTTTTCTCCTCCAGTTTGTTAATATGGTGTATCACATTGCTTGATTTGCGTATATTGAAGAATCCTTGCATTCCTGGGATAAACCCCACTTGATCATGGTGTATGATCCTTTTAATGTGCTTTTGGATGCTGTTTGCTAGTATTTTGTTGAGGATTTTTGCATCTATGTTCATCAGTGATATTGGCCAGTGGTTTTCTTTTTGTGTGGCATCTTTGTCTGGTTTTGGTGTCAGGATGATGGTGGCCTTGTAGAATGAGTTTGGGAGTGTTCCTCCCTCTGCTATATTTTGGAAGAGTTTGAGAGGATAGGTGTTAGCTCTTCTCTAAATGTTTGATAGAATTTGCCTGTGAAGCCATCTGGTCCTGGGCTTTTGTTTGTTGGAAGATTTTTAATCACAGTCTCAATTTCAGTGCTTGTGATTGGTCTCTTTATATTTTCTATTTCTTCCTGGTTCAGTCTCGGAAGGTTGTGCTTTTCTAAGAATTTGTCCATTTCTTCCAGGTTGTCCATTTTATTGGCATAGAGTTGCTTGTAGTAGTCTCTCATGATCCTTTGTATTTCTGCAGTGTCAATTTTTACTTCTCCTTGTTCATTTCTAATTCTGTTGATTTGAGTCTTCTCCCTTTTTTTCTTGATGAATCTGGCTAATGGTTTATCAATTTTGTTTATCTTCTCAAAGAACCAGCTTTTAGTTTTATTGGTCTTTGCTATTGTTTCTTTCATTTCTTTTTCATTTATTTCTGATCTGATTTTTATGACTTCTTTCCTTCTGCTAACTTTGGGTTTTTTTTATTCTTCTTTCTCTAATTGCTTTAGGTGTAAGGCTAAGTTGTTTATTTGGATGTTTCTAGTTTCTGGAGGTAGGCTTGTTAGACTTCCCTCTTAGAACTGCTTTTGCTGCATCCCATAGGTTTTGGGTTGTTGTGTTTTCATTGTCATTTGTTTCTAGGTATTTTTTTATTTCCTCTTTTATTTCTTCAGTGATCTCTTGGTTATTAAGTAGTGTATTGTTTAGCCTCCATATGTTTGTACTTTTTACAGATTTTTTCCTGTAATTGATATCTAGTCTCATAGCGTTGTGCCCGGAAAAGATACTTGATAGGATTTCAATTTTCTTAAATTTACCAAGTCTTGATTTGTGACCCAAGATATGATCTATCCTGGAGAATGTTCCATGAGCACTCGAGAAGAAAGTGTATTCTGTTTTTGGATGGAGTGTCCTATAAATATCAATTAAGTCCGTCTTGTTTAATGCATTATTTAAAGCTTGTGTTTCCTTATTTATTTTCATTTTGGATGATCTGTCCATTGGTGAAAGTGGGGTGTTAAAGTCCCCTACTATGATTGTGTTACTGTCGATTTCCCGTTTTATGGCTGTTAGCATTTGCCTTATGTATTGAGGTGCTCCTATGTTGGGTGCATAAATATTTACAATTGTTATATCTTCTTGTTGGATTGATCCCTTGATAATTATGTAGTGTCCTTCTTTGTCTCTTGTAATAGTCTTTATTTTAAAGTCTAATTTTGTCTGATATGAGAATTGCTACTCAAGCTTTCTTTTCATTTCCATTTGCGTGGAACATCTTTTTCCATACCCTCACTTTCAGTCTGTATGTGTCCGTAGGTCTGAATTCCCAGTCTTAATTATGGCTGTGTAACATCTGCGGATGTGTGATAGAAGTCTGTTTACTGGAATGAGAAAATTTCCCTTACCCATGAGTCATGAGAATCTTCTTGCCACTGGAGTTTTATTTTAATGAAGCCAGGGATTAAGCAATTGGTAAGTTATTTGGTTCATGATGTGCAGATTCTCACAATCTGCATACATGTGTTGCTTATTTTTTAGTCTTTGGTTCTCTACCCCTTGGGTGAATAATCCTCAGCTGAGGCAGATGGTCAACATTCTCTCCTTATAAAAGGCAATGTCGACCCGATGACCAAATGGTCACTAGGTAAGGAGCTGGTGCTCTCTAGACATCAGATTGACATGTGTTAGGAATGAAGTTAGCTGGTTTACTCTTCTTTTTTCTTGAGGTTTTTCCATTTAAATGTCACATGTATGTATTCTTAAAGCTTATTCTATTATCAAATGTACCATTTTTCCTCAGCAATTTCATCAAGGGAAGTTTCATTACCTCTTTCTTTGAAATGATACTCTCCATCTGTTTTTGTTGGCAACACAGGGAATAATTTCCAGTACCTAATTAAAGTTATGTGGGCTGACTTTCATTAATATGTCATTAAATGTATCTGACTGTTGTGCATTGTTTACTTAGAGAATTAAAATCAAGGTCCCTTGATAGTCACTTTCTGAACTTTCTAGAATTTACATGTGTTCTGAGGCCCCTCTTTAGAGGGACTAATGCTTTTTTTGTTGTTGTAGAGAGAGCAGTGTTTAATATGAGAGAGAGTTCCTTGGAGAGCTCTGTGTTTAATAGGTGAGACGGATAAGCTCATTCAGATTCTTACCATGAGTATAAATAGATGGCTGTGGTCCAAGTGTGGAACTTTAATACACATTCACGGTTTAGACACTCTTCTTGTACAGTTTGGGAATTCTCATTTCTCAAAGCATATTTCATCTCATCACCTCTTAAACTCTTGAACCTATTCTCAAGATGGACTTGGGTACAATATGAATTCATCTGCTCATTGCTAGATTCATAACTCAACACAATTAATTTTGTTTGAAACATAATGGACTCTGAAAGGAACCTTTCCAATGATAATATGGTTGGATTATTTCCTTAAAAAATTGCCACTCACAAAGGAGATAGAAAAGGGGGGCAGATCTTAAGAATGAGAAGAACTGACCTATTTTGCTGTAGGGCAGTAAGGGGTTTTGGGAAGAGAGAGTGAGAGAGAAAAGAGAGAGAGAAAAGAAAGAGGAAAGAGAAGCAGAGAGAGAAAGAGAAGCTGAGAGGGGGAGAGACAGGAAGAGAGAGAGAGAGGAAGGGAGGGAGGGGGGGAGGGAGAGAGAGAAAGAGGGAGAGAGAATATAAATCTTAGATAGCAGGTGCTGAGATCTGAAATTCCCTTGGATCCCGTCATCCTGGTACTGGCTGTGTCTTGGGAAAAATGGCTGCTGGTGGGTATGTATAAGGCTGAAATAACTAAGGAGCAGAGTTGAATTTGGGCTATTGGTTGAGAGGTTCATAGAGGCCTATGAACCCAAGTGACATGGACCAAGCCAGTACAGCATGTGTTTGTGTTTCCCTTTTTATCTTTTTGCCCCTGAAGTTTTATTTTAATGAAGATAGTGATTAAGCAACTAGTAATCTCTTTGGTTCATGAAGTCCAAATTCTCACATCTCACCATCTCCCTATGTGTGTTGCTTATCTTTTAGTGTTGGGTCCTCTTCTAGTTGGTTGAGTAAACTTCAGATGAGTTGCATTCCCATTGGTAGAAAAGCCTGAACTGAGGGCACTATGCCTGGCAGTGGACACAGTTATCACAGAGATGATGGGCTGAAAGATTTTGGTGGAGGTCTGTGCCATTTTGCCTAAATCTGGCAAGAAAGAAGCTGATCTTGCCTACGTGATGAAACCATCTGGGCTTCAACAGGGACGCCATGTGGCAGCGTCAGCCCCAGTGGTGGTAGAGAATAGAGTTACCTGGTAAACACATTTTTCTCTCTAAAAGGGACTTATAATCAGGAATGAAGCATTGAACTGGGTGGTCAGTTCCTGGGGTTGGTGGATTTACCCTGGGTGTGGTGGTAGTTTGTGGAGAGAGATGAGAGGTTCAAAAATGTGACTTTGTTTTCTGCTCTAAGCTGCTAAAGCAGGGAAATATCCATTGCACAATATTAATTCCATGGGATTTCTCTTAAAACTGGGAAATCAAGACATCAACTTCCAGTTGAAGATAATGCTTATGTTTTCATTATTATATTTGATCTAGAATATAGAGAAATTCCATAAATGGTAAAATATCAAAATTCAGGTAACAGAGGTCATGCTATTATGCAAAAACTGGTGACTCCTAGAAGACTTTAGGGAGATCTTCTCTTTCCACCTTATGAGAAAGAGCTCATCCTAATAACCTCTGGTCAGTGTTCTTTACCTGAAAAAAGGAATTTTTACTTGTTTTGAACGCAGCAAATATATCTAGGACATTCTTCAGTAGGTAGAAACAAAATTTACAGTTCCAGGGTCTTAGTATTTACATGGTATTTGTCTAATTACAATATCATTTGACTGCATGTATTCCCAAACTAACATACCCTTTTTTCAGTTTTATTTTATTTTTATTGAAGTATAGTTGATTTACAATGTTTCAGGTGTACAGTAAAGTGATTCAGCTATACATATATATTCTTTTCCAGATTCTTTTCCATTATAGGTTATTACAAGATATTGAATATAGTTTCCTGTGTTATATAGTAGGTCCTTGTTGTTTATCTATTTTATATATATTTGTGTGTATCTATTAATCCCAAATTCTGAATTTATTCCTCACCCCCTTTCCTCTGTGGTAACTATAAGTTTGTTTTCAATGTCTGTGAATCTATTTCTGTTTTGTAACGTACTTTTTTTTTGACAACAAAGGAGTATCTTTTATTCATATTTATACCTTCTCACCCCCCACGCAAAAAAATACAGGGCCTGGCAGGGCATCTGTTGCCCAGGAGGATGACAGTAAATGTTGTAAATACACTTTTAAAAAAGCCATAAAATTATACATCAGAGAACATAAATTATGAATATAAGGCGTGAGGAGGAAATGTGAGCTTTATGACCTTTAACTCATCTGACTTCCCTGCAACCCAATGGTAAAGGAGAGCATTATGGAGAAGACTATGACTTTGAAATCATAATGGCCAAGATTTGAATTGTTTTTCAGTGTGACCTTGAGCTTCAAATTCCTTATCCATAAAATCAGCTTTGTTATCAGGATAGTCTTTTAAATAAAATTCCTGACAGTTAGTAGTTGCTCATTTAATGGTAACTTTTATTAATATCCCTGTTTGTGTTCATGAATTGTACTTTATGTATACATTCAGGTTCTTACATAATTTTTTAAAAAGATTCTTACATATTTTACCATCTTTTTCAGAAATAGCATGCATCATATTGGTAAACCTTGGTAGCTGATTATATCGGTAACAAAAACCTCCTTGTCCAATTAAGTAGTGTAAGATTATAAAAACTATAACATATACATTGTTTATATAGATATCATTTACATTCATTTGTAATCTGTATCTATGATTCCTTTTTTACTTGGGCACAAGGTCTAAATATTGGATTCAGAGTTATCTAAAACCTGTGAAAAATTACTAGAGTGCAGTTAAATGGAATTTTACTGGGCAAAGGAAATGAAAAAAATAATTTAGAAAGATAATGACGTTAAATAAATGTGGAAAAATAATCTCCCTTGGAAATTAAAGAAAAGGAAACAGTGAGATACCACTTCCCATTAATTAGTGAAATAACAAAGAAAAGAAGGAAAATGGTCAACTAGAACTTGAAATTTTTTAAATGACAATACCCCAAATTTGAAGAGGGCGTGATGAAATTGATGCTTTTTTTGTTTTTGTTTTTGGTGAGAGTACATTTTGCAGGAAAAGTCAAATTGAAAAGCTAATTTGACTCTATATATATTTATCAAGAATCAAAATTGTTTATTCACTTTGACTCAATATCTTATCTCCTGAGAATTTAGAATGCTTTGGGTCAGGAAAAGGCTAAACATGTTCCTTACAATATTAGAAACAGCTTAAGTGTTTAAATCTTGGGGATAGTTTAAAACATTTTATGTTCAACAAATACGAATTAGGAGTTTGGGATTAACATATACATACTATATGTATAAAACAGGTAAACAACAAGGACCTACTGTATAGCACAGAGAACTATACTCAATATTTTATAATAACCTATAAAAGAAAAGAATCTGAAAAAGAATAGATATAAATATATGTATAACTGAATCACTTTGCTGGCACATGAAGCTAACACAACATTGTAAATGAACTATAATTCAATAAAAAAATAAAATAAATTAAAAAATGAAGCTAGTGAAAAATCATGAAGACCACAAGGCATATGAAAATGCCTAATGATAAACTTTTAAGGAGAAAGGAAAAACATAAAAATTAAATGCACGCTGTGATAACAAGTACAAAACTTTGAAAATGCCCTTTCTCTCCGTTCTAGGAGGAGGTGGGTCTGGCTTATTTCTCAAGTCACTGACATCCCCAGACCTAGTGAATGATGGCCTCCCTTGAGTCCTCATTCCCTACTCCTAAAGTCAACTTGCTGTTTACAGAAACTACTTGTTTCCCTCTCTTTCATTCCTTTGGACCACACTAAACTAAGTTTTTTTTTTTTTTTTTTGGTAGGCGGGCCTCTCACTGCTGTGGCCTCTTCCGTTGCGGGGCACAGGCTCCGGATGCGCAGGCTCAGCGGCCATGGCTCATGGGCCCAGCCACTTCGCGGCAAGTGGGATCTTCCGGGACCGGGGCAGGAACCCGTGTCCCCTGCATCGGCAGGCGGACTCTCAACCGCTGCGCCACCAGGGAAGCCCTAAACTCAGTTCTTTAAAGGTCAACTCTACCTAGTATCTAAGTGTTCTAAGACATTTTTAGACTCCGCCCTCTTATGTTTACTATTTACTGTCCATGGCGCTAGGGCAAAGATCTGTAGGGGAAAGAGATGGTGCAGGAGAAAACTCTGAGTAGCATACACAGTGCTGTACTAAAGATGACCCCTTCCTTCTGGTCCTGGCCCCAGTGTGTTTGGCCTAAGCAATTGTGCTACATGTTCCCATTTCTTATGATTGGTTTTTTAACAAAGAAGCTTGCCACCTTTTGGAGTAAATAGCCCCAGATGGGCCACTCCCCCAAACATCCAGTCTTGCCCAAACCCATCTAAATTTAGAATGAGCACATTTTAAATGCTGTTATACCAATAATCACCTACACTCCCTCATCTCTCACACAAACTTGGTGGGGGGGTGTCTGTAGGGCATATGGTGAGCTTTGAATAGACTATATTATTACGTAAAATACTGACAATTTTTTTTTTTTCTGAGTTAGTTTGGTAGTTTACAGGTTGGTTTTCATTGGTTACATTTGTTTTTGTTTCTTATACAATATAGTTCTAGTTCTGCCACTGAATAATTGTATAAACATGGGAAACTTTAAATTTGAATTCTGGATTTATGAAAAGAGCAGGTAGAAGTTGATGTCTTTAAGACCCTCATCAGGAAACTCTGGGTGTCTTGGTTAAGTTCAAGGTGGCTTCCATGGGCCGTTTATCTTCCTCTCAGATTCCCAGGACTCAGCCTGTATTTCTCCCTGTCACTACCTGCTTCCTCTGTTGGGTTTGTATAGCCCTCAGATTCCTCGGCATTGGCTTCAGTATTTTCAGATCCTTTTTGCCTTTTTTGGTGTGTGTATGCTGAAAGGAAGCAATTATGGCCTTATGGCTTTGAGCTTTACTGTTGTGAGAAGACAGGGCACAACTGAAATAACTGCAGAAAGTTAAAAAAAAAATCAAAGTTATGTACCTAATCTATATTTGCCAAGTTTAGTATGATAGCTGGAAATGTCTTTTAGATGGTTCTAAAAGTTGCTTTTAAGAGATGACAGTTTTAGTATAGCTAATTCACTTTGTTACAAAGCAGAAACTAACACACCATTGTAAAGCAGTTATACTCCAATAAAGATGTTAAAAAAAAAAAAAGAGATGACAGTTTTAGAGTAAGCTGTTTAGAAGGGAGCCTGAGATACTGCTATTGCCAGGTCTGGTGAAATTTTCAATTTGTCTTCTAATCTTTTTTCATTTATTATTATTATTATCATCATCATCTACCCATCCATCAGTCTGTTTGTCTGTCCATCCATTTATTTATTTTTTTGTTTATTTAATTTTTTGGCTAGATTTTTTTCCAGCTTTATTGAGGAATAATTTGAGGAATAAAATTGAAATATATTTAAAGTCTACAATGTGATGACTTAATGTATGTATCTAGTGTGAAGGACTCACTATTGAGTTAATTAACACATTCACCGCCTCACATATTTATCTCTTTATTTTTTTTTTTTGGTGTGACTTTTTTGGCATTTTTATTGATTTATTTTTTTTATTGGGATATAGCTGTTTTATTGGGATAAAGTTGTGTTAGTTTCTACTGTACAGTGAAGTGAAGTTCACTGTGCTATATAGCAGGTTCTCATTAGTTATCTATTTTATACATATTAGTGTATATATGTTAATCCCAATCTCCCAATTCATTGCTCCTGCCTTTTTCCCCCTTGGTGTCCATACGTTTGTTCTCTACATCTGTGTCTCTATTTCTGCCTTGCAAACCAGTTCATCTGTACCATTTTTCTAGATTCCACGAATATGCGTTAGTATACGATATTTGTTTTTCTCTTTCTGACTTAATTCACTCTGTATGACAGTCTTTAGGTCCATCCACGTCTTTACAAATGATCCAGTTTCGTTCCTTGTTATGGCTGAGTAATATTCCATTGTGTGTATGTACCACATCTCCTTTATCCATTCATCTGTCAGTGGACATTTAGGTTGCTTCCATGACCTGGCTATTGTAAAAAGTGCTGCAGTGAGCATTGGGGTGCATGTGTCTTTTTGAATTATGGTTTTCTCTGGGTATATGCTCAGTAGTGGGATTGCCTGGTCGTATGGTAGTTCTATTTTTAGTTTTTTAGGAATCTCCATACTGTTCTTCATTGCGGCTGTATCAACTTACATTCCCACCAACAGTGCAAGAGTGTTCGCTTTTTTCCACACCCTCTCCAGCATTTATTGTTTGTAGATTTTCTGATGGTGGCTATTCTAACCGGTATGAGGTGATACCTCATTATAGTTTTGATTTGCATTTCTCTAATAATTAGTGATGTTGAGCATCTTTTCATGTGCCTCTTGGCCATCTGTATGTCTTCTTTGGAGAAATGTCTATTTAGGTCTTCTGCCCATTTTTTGATTGGGTTGTTTGTTTTTTTGATATTGAGCTGTGTGAGCTGTTTGTATATTTCAGAGATTAATCCTTTGTCCATTGATTTGTTTGCAAATATTTTCTCCCATTCTGAGGGTTGTCTTTTCATCTTGTTTATGGTTTCCTTTGCTGTGCAAAAGCTTTTAAGTTTCATTAGGTCCCACTTGTTTACTTTTGTTTTTATTTCCATTACTCTAGTAAGTGGGTCAGAAAAGATCTTGCTGTGATTTATGTCCAGGAATGTCCTTCCTATGTTTTCCTCTAAGAGTTTTACAGTGTCTAGTCTTACATTTAGGTCTTTAATCCATTTTGAGTTTATTTTTTTGTATGGTGTTGGGGAGGTGTGACATTTAAATTTTACTCTCAGCAAATTTCAATTATACAATACAGTATTGTCAACTATAGTCACCATCTTATACCTTAAATCCTCAGACCTGATTCATCTTGTACCTAAATGTTTTTACTCTTTTCCCAGCCTCTCCCTATTTCCCCCACCATTCTGCTCTCTGTTTCTGTGAGTTTGACTTTTGTTTTATTTCTTTTTAGATTCCACATGTAAGTGATACCATGCAGTATCTGTCTGGCTTTATTTCAGTTAGCATAAAGCCCTCCATGTGTGGCAAATGGCAGGATTTCCTTCTTTTTAAAGGCTGAATAATAAACAGCCTAAGTATGTGGGGGGGGTGTGTGTGTGTGTGTGTGTGTGTGTATCACATTTTCTTTACCCGTTCATCTGTTGACACATACTTAGGTTGTTTCCATGCCTTGGTTATTGTGAGTAATGCTACAATGAACATGGAAGTGTGGATATCTTTTTGAGATACTGATTTCATTTTCTTTGGATACGTATCCAGAAGTGGGATTGCAGGATCATATGGTAATTCTATGTTGAATTTCTTGAGAAATCTCCATACTGTTTTCCATAGTGTCTGTACCAGTTTACATTCCCACCAAGTACACAAGGGATCCCTTTTCTCCACGTCCTCACCAAAATTTTTCTTTTTTCTTTTTGATGATAGACATCTTAATAGGTATGAAGTGATACCTCATTGTAGTTTGTTTTTTTTTTTTTTGCGGTATGCGGGCCTCTCACTGTTGTGGCCTCTCCTGCTGCGGAGCACAGGCTCCGGACACGCAGGCCCAGCGGCCATGGCTCACGGGCCCAGCCGCTCCATGGCATGTGGGATCTTCCCGGACCGGGGCACGAACCCGTGTCCCCTGCATCGGCAGGCAGACCTCCAACCACTGTGCCACCAAGGAAGCCCTCATTGTAGTTTTGATTTGCATTTCCCTGATGATTAGTAATGTTGAGCACCTTTTCATGTACCTGTTGACCATTTGTATATCGTCTTTGGAAAAATGTCTGTTCATGTCCTTTGCCCGTTTTTAAATTGAGTTGTTTGTTTTTTTGCTACTGAATTGTGTTTCTTGTATATTCTAGATATTAACCTTTTGTTGGATATGTGATTTGCAATATTCTCTCCCATTCCATAGATTGCCTTTTCATTTTGTTGATGGTTTGCTTTGCTGTGCAGAAGCTATTTTTTAAATTAATTAATTAATTAATTAATTGACTACGTTGGGTCTTCGTTGCTGTGTGTGAGCTCTCTCTAGTTGCGGTGAGCGAGGGCTACTCTTCGTTGTGGTGCTCGGGCTTCTCATTGCAGTGGCTTCTCTTGTTGCAGAGCATGGGCTCTGGGCGTGCAGGCTTCAGTAGTTATGGCACGCGGGCTCAGTAGTTGTGGCTCATGGACTTAGTTGCTCTGCAGCATGTGGGATCTTCCCGGACCAGGGCTTGAACCTGTGTCCCCTGCATTGGCAGGCAGATTCTTAACCACTACACCACCAGGGAATCCTAACTGTGCAGAAGCTTTTTAGTTTGGTATAATCCCACTGTGTATTTTTGCTTTTGTTGCCTTTGCTTTTGGTGTCAAATCCAAAAATTTATTGCCAAGACCAATGTCAAAGATCTCATCCCCTATGTTTCTTTTAGGAGATTTACAGTTTTAGGTCTTTGCTCAAATCTTTAATCCATTGATTTTTGTGTATGATATACAAGAGGCATCTAGTTTCATTTTTCTGCATGTGGTTATCTGGTTTTCCCACCACCATTTACTGAAGAGACTATCCTTTTCCTATTGTATATTCTTGACTTCTTTGGCATAAACTAATTGACCGTATATGCATGGGTTTATTCCTGGAATCTCTATTCTGTTTTATTGATTTATGCATCTGTTTTTATTCTAGTTATGCCAGTACCATACTGTTGTAATTATTAATACTATAGTTTTGTAGTATACTTTGAAATCAGGAATTGTGATGCCTCCAGGTTTGCTGTTCTCTCTCAGGATTTCTTTGGCTATTTGGGGTCTTTTGTGTTTCCATATGAATTTTAGGATTGTCCTATTTCTGTGAAAAATTCCATTGGAATTTTGATATGGATTGCACTGCATCTGTAGATAACTTTGGGTAGTAAGAACATTTTAACAATATTAATTCCTGTAATCTGTGAACATGGAATATCTTTCCACTTATTTGTGTGGTCTTCAGTTTCATTCATCAATGTTTTATAGTTTTCAGTGTGTAGATCTTTTACTTACTTGGTTAAACTTATTCCTAAGTATTTCATTCTTTTGGTGTTATTGTAAGACATTGTTTTCTTAATTTCTCTTTCTGATATTTGTTGTTAGTGTATAGAAATGCTACTGATTTCTCCCCCCTGATTTTGTGGATTGATTTTATATTCTGTAACTTTACTGAATTCATTACTTAGTAATTTAGGTCTAACAGTTTTTTGGTGGAGTCTTTAGGTTTTCTGTATAATATGTCATCTGCAAATAGAGAGACAGTTTTACTTATTCCTTTCTGATTTGGCTGCCTTTTATTTCTTTCTCTTTACTCATTGCTCTGGCTAGAACTTCCAGTACTATTTTGAATAAAAGTGGCAAGAGTGGGCACCCCTGCCTTGTTCCTAAAGCCATAAAAGTTGAGGCACTAGATGTATGGTCCAAACCCACCGCTCCTCAGAGAGAAGCTGGGAGTTGGGGTTCCCTCTTGATTGTATGGTACGGTGCTGGGGTGAGGTTTATGGTGAGAGTGTGTCTCAGCCTTTCCAGCCCATTTCTGTGTGAGTATTTTCTCACTTGCCCAGAGTATTTTCTCATTTGCCCAATGTATAGGAATCATTCAGCTACCTTCTGGATTTCTCTCAGAGAGAATTGCTCCATGTGTAGCCATGTATTCATGTGTCTGTGGGAGCAGGGAAATTTAGGAGCTTCCTGTGTTGCTATCTTGGTCCAGAGTCTCTCTTACATTAATTTATTATTTAATGTGATAAATAAAACAATATAGTTATGTACAGAATGAAAAGCAGCACATTGGAGAGCTTGACTAATTCCAGGAAAGACTTTAGGGAGAAGATGATATCTGAGCCAAATTTTACAGAAATAACAATTTTTTTCCAGGAAGACCAGGGAGTACAGAGAAATTCCAGGCAGAGGAAACAGTATATGCAAACGCACAGAGATATAAAAGAGTGTGGTATGGTAGGGCCATAAGGACAGATCAGTTGATTGAACAAGAGTCATGTCATAAAGAGCCTGAAGTGTCTTGCTAAGGAGCTTGGATTTGATATTTTTGAAAATGGGGAGCAATTTTTGAAAATGAAGCGTTCAAGCAAAGGAAAGTGTGATTCTTTTTGTTCCTTTAGAAGGATGGACTGACAGTAGACAAGGCTGGAGACACGAGAGCAGCTGTGAAGATGTCCAAGTAAGAGATGATGGATACAGGCATTAATCAGTTGGGATGGACAGCAAATACAAATTTTAAAATATATAGGAGATGAACTTGATAGAGATTGATATTTTTGGTATTGGAGGTGAGGAAAGCAAAGGAGTCAAGGGTTACTTCCTGCCTCTGGCTTGGGAAACTTGGTGACTTTTGTTACCATATACATAGAGAGAGGCACTGGAGAGGTAAGGCTCTTACATTAGGATTCCAGGTTAGGCTGCTATGATAGAGACCTCAAAAACACAGTTCCTGAAAAAAAAGATAGTTTATTTTTCTCCCCTCTAAATGTCAGGACAGCGGGTCCAGTGAACTCAAAACCTTTTCCTTCTCTCTTTTTGTTCTGTCATTTTCCAACGTGGTTTCCATACCAAGATCTAAGATGTCTGGGCCAGCTCTGGCCGTTATGGGCACATACTCTGCACACACCTTCCCTTCAAGGGCATGGTTTAGAAGCTGACCTCATCATTTCTGTTTATATCCATTCTGCTCACATACATGGACCAATCTTAATCACAAGGCTGTATCAGATGTGAAGGAGACTAGGAAAAGTCTTAACTTGGGCAACTAGATGCCAGTTAAAATTCTGGTCTGTTATTAAAGGAAATAGGGGAGCATGGATAGTGGAGGACAGACAGCAGTGTTTGCCATATGTGTGTCAAGTTTCAAGTGGAAATGTTCAGTATGTATTTGGAATCTATAAGCCTAGATCAGAAATGGGGTCTGAGTTGAAGGGAGGGAATTTGCATTTAAGGAGCGTGAACTCGTTTCATCCTTCCCCTGTGGCAGATACTGTCAGTTCTCCCCAAGTATCCATCCTCTTCATCTTCCTATCGGCAACAGAAGTTTTAGAAGGGCAAGTGGCTACTCAGTTTAGAAACTCTGCTTACCAGCCTCTCTTTCAGGTAGATGTTGTTACCATGTAATGAAAGAATGGACTTTTAAATTAAAACCATTTTTTTTTTAGTTAGACATGCTGGAGCAGTAGAGGAAGAAGAGAGAGTGTTGGCAACTCGAGGCCTTACACAGTTTGGCCAGATGCCTCCAACTTTCACATTTAAATTACTTTTCGCCAACTTTCGTCGTTTTTTTTTTTTCCAACCACCAGATTGTGAAGGCCTTAAATTCACAGGGTCACATCATTCCCATTTGACCAAGAGCAGTGCCCTTTTGTATGAAAACAACTTTTTAAATGTAACTGTCACTTACATTGAATTGTTTTAGAAAAATCATTCTAGACTTCATTTCCTTCTACCTTCTTCTATATGTATGAATGTATGTATGACATATGTGACAGTTTCCACCACTAAACTGTGCCTCCTTAGACCCATGTATAATTTAGTCATCTTTGTAGCTTTATGTCTGTCATGCTGTAGGTTCTGTATAAATGTATCTTGAAGTGGATAAAACCAATAGGAGCAGCTCTCGTATCCCATCTTTTCCCTCTTTCCACCTCTATTGCTATCACATGTTCGTTTTTGGAAAAAAGGCAAAGTGGAGATTTTAAAAGCCCGACAGCAAAAAGCTGCTTAAGAAATTGCTTTGAGTCCTCAGGAGGGAAGCATGACAGGAGGTGAGATAATGGGTTTTATACACTGCATAGTAAGTGTAATAAACTCCAAGCTGGGAGGACAGCAAGGGTGCTCTGTGTGGGTTAATTGGTGCCCTGCCTACACTTGAGAGGAAAATAAATTTTCAACCACATCAAAGTCTCCTGAAGAAGAAAAAAAATGCTCATTAAAAATGCCATTTCCAGGAACCCTGGCAGCCAGACAGTAAGAAGACTGAGAAATCACCTCTGTCGAGCTTGCTGCTCCCTCAAACTTTGAACTGTTTGCCTTAGAAGAACAAAGAAAGTATGTAGATAATATATTTAAATTCAGCTTCTTAGAAAGTGGAATGATTTAGCTAGAGTTGGCCTCCATCAGTCTGAGGCCTCCTAAAGCCTCAAAATTTATTACTAGGAATGTGTAAAAATTCACTCTTGGATACGCCTCCTCCATCCCAGTCTCATAAACTGCTTACAGCATAGTACCTGGATGCATCCAAAATCATATTGCTACTACTCATGATGGGGGAAGATGCTGAGAAAGAGCAGATTGGCTACTATATTTAATCCTGATGGAAGATTTTATGGTTCATAGATTTTTTCTACCATTTACCTCATTTATCCTAAGACCGAATCATTGTTAGATTGCTGAGGACAGGGAACGTATTTTTTTCTCTTTTAAATTTCAGAATAGTTTTATATTTATGGAAAGGTTGCAAAACTGTTACAGAGAATTCCCATATATCCTTTACCCAGCTCCCCCAATGTTATAATTCTACCTAACTATGGTACATATTTCAAAACTAAGAAAATAACATTAGTACAATACTATAAACTAAACTACCAACTTTATCCAGATTTTGTCAGTTTTTCCACTAATGTCCTTAATTCCACAATTATTCCATAATTCAATCCAGGATACTGCATTGCATTTAGATCTTATTTACTTTTATTTTCTGGTACCCAGAACAGTGCTGGATAGGTGCTCAATATATGCTTGCTAAGAGAACAAACTGGAGAAAACAACCAGAATTTAACAGATACTTAGGAGGGGATTCAGAGTGGGAACCATGGAGGTATCTGCTGCACAGAATTCAAGTTGGAGGATGATTACACAGCAGGCCCTGGATCTGGTAGCTGGCAGGTCATTGCAGACTTGTCTCCATAGCGTCAATGGAGGGATGGGGGCAGTGGACAGCTTCAGTGGCTGAAGAGTGAGTGGGAAGGGGAGACAGTGAGTGCAGAGAACTTTGAAAGCAGTTTGTCAATGAAAGCATGGAAAAGTTCAGTGATTGAAGGAGATATAGGTCCTGAGAACAGTATTAGGAAAAGGAATGGTGAACCTGATTTGTAGTCAGAGAAAAGGAAAACTTAAAGGTGGGGAGGAATTAAGGCCCAATAAAGATGAGATGATTGTTGAAGTCACAGCTGGGAGAAAGCAGGGGGAATAGGATTTGGAGTTGAGGTGCAAAAGCTAGCCTTTGGAAAGGAGGAGAAAAACTTATTTCTGCTGAAATAGAAGAAAGGGGTGAATATGTGAATGAATGTCTTGGATCTATTTGCCCAATTTCCCTCTTTTCTTTTTCATCTAGTTTTAATGGCTTCTAATTTTTAAAGAGAAGTAGAAAGATCAGCCTCTGAGAGTGAGGGAAGCAGGAATGAATTGTAATCAAGGCCCTCAGAGACTGATAAATATTGTTGGAGTATCTGCTCTGGGTTAAGGAAAATGAAATCAACTGAGAATGAAAGAAAAGAATGATAGAGCATCATTGAGGGCCCGGAGATCTGTTACATTTTGGGTCTGGAGCTAATGATACATTGGTGCCACTCTTAGGCTGCCAGACTCCCCCGAGGACATGCTAGCTTTTAAAAATTCACTTTTCCATTTCCTTTCATATTATTACATCATTGGTCAAATTATTTGCTTTGTTCTGGAATTCAATGAATCGGCTTTGTTGAACTAACAATGGATACCTTTGTTATGGAGTAGCCTGTCATATTAACAATGGAATTTTTCTCCTTTGTTTATAGTAGATAATTCTAGGAATATTTATCCTAATAAAAACAATAACTATAATCAGGATTTCTTGAGTACCTGTTATATTGTAGCACTGTACTAGACATTTTACATATACTAGACATATGTGTACAAGACATCTCAGTTTCAAATGTGGGAACTAAGTCTTGGAGAGAGTCATTCTTTCAACAAGTATTTATTGTGTCCTCCGTGTGTCAGGTTTCATTTGAGGCAATTGGGATACATCAATGAGAAACTAGACAAAGATCCCTGACCTGTGAAGTCACATTTTAGCAGAAAATCTAAGTGGGTAACTATCTTAGTTTGGGCTGCTATAATAGCATAGCACAGACTGGGTGGCTTATAAACAACAGAAATTTATCCTCATACTTCTGGAGGCTAGAAGGCACTGGCTGATTTGACATCTGGTGAGGGCCTGCTTCCTAGTTCACAGACAGCTGTCTCTTTGCTGTGTCCTTACATGGCAGAGGGGGTGAGGGGCTTCCTCTTTGGGTCTCCTTTATAAAGGCACTAATTCTATTCACGAGGCCTCCACCCTCATGACCTAATCACCTCCTAAAGACCCTACTTCCAAATAGCATCACATTGGGCATTAGGTTTCAACATATGAATTTTGGGCAGAACACAAATGTTCAGTAAATAGAAGAAAGTGATTTGCTTAAATTCACATAAGTAAGTAGGTACAGTGACCTACTAATATTTGGTTGCCTTGTGTCCATTTCACTTTCTTTTGGTAATCTTTTGGGGACAATTTGCCCCTTTCCCTATTTGATATAGTTTTGTAAAACAGTTTATCAGGGTGTATGCTGTTTTCAAGAGTAGGTGTATGTATGTAGCACATTCTGCTTTCCATCAAGTAGGCATTTGATCGCATCTTTGTCATTTTTATGGACATGGCTTATCTTTGAATAGTCCAGGCTGTGTCTGGGAGTTTTTATTTTGAAATAAACTTTATGAACAGAAAAAAAAAAAGAGTAGGAATATAACTAGTCTTTACTAGGTTAACTGACTAGGCCAATTGAATGATTTATTTATTTTTCATGAAATTTGAATCCTGTATAAAGAAAAACAGGACCGAGAATCATTGCAAGTCATCCATCCTTCTGTTTTCCTGAAGATTTATTTTGAAGTGAGATCCCCTGATGTGTCTGTGGTTTTTGTCTTTTCCAAGACTGGTTTGCCAGCTTTTCCTTGAATTCTGAGATCTCCCCCATAGTGTTGCATCATCATCATCATTTTTGCTTAAGTTAGCCTTCGTTTCTGTTGCTTACCGTCAAGGAACCTAGATTTGTCTAATTCCAGAATCAATCCCTTAAGTGCATGAAGCTTCACTGGCGTACATGCCACAACACATGGGGGTTCCTGAGGGTTGTTCCAGGAACTTTTTGTTACTATACATATGCTGATTTGAAACATTTCTGAATCTAGACAGCGTAGGAGATAGAATCATCTGTGTCTCTTGATATTGAGCATGACTTAGCATGAACCCTGCTTCATTTCCCTTGGGATATGGAACAAGCTAGACAGAATATCAAATTAGCTTTTGCTCAGTTGGCCCTCCTACCATTGTGAAGTACTTTGAGGATTGGGCAATGGTCTTATGGCAATTTCGTGTACTTGTTGTGACATTATTCCAGCTCCATGGGCCCGGTCCACAGCTCCTGCTACCTCTGGAGACTTACACTGCTGGCCCTGGCTGTCAGTTTCAGCTGACATTATGAGCACAGGCAGAATAGCCAGTGTTGCTGTCACTGGCAGGGATCATCTATATTTGTGGAAACATGGTAATGCTGTTCCTAGCCTCCTTGCAGGACTGCAGCATTGTACACACATTAGGTACCACTCAGGTCGTAAGCATCACAGATGGCACTCCCATAGTCGAACAATGAAGTGTCCCTGATTCCTGGTGTGGAACTGGCTTCTTGCCTATATCTTCCTGCTTGGTGTGATACCTCTGGATGCTGGCCCAGACTTCTTTCTTAGGATTCTCTTTGTGGTTGTTTCCTCATGCTTTCTCTAGGAGTTTCAGACTCAGAACTTAGCTCTATCCTCTGGATTTCTTTTTCTCCTCTGTTTTATACAAGAGCTAATTCCAGGATATGCTCTGTATGTGCAGAGACCCTCACTACTCTTCACCCCTCGCCTGCCTGACTCCTGATCCTGCCTCTTCTCGCATTTTCTATTGAACGCCACTAAAGAACCGGCTTTACCACTTACCAGCTCTCTGCAGTGTAAGGGCAGGACCATTCCTCAAATTGACAGAGCTCAGTGCAGAGATTCCAATGAGTGTTCACATATCATGATATCTCAGTAGTTATGTTATACATCAGGCTAACACATTTTTACATAAAATATCTTCTGTCCACCTATCTTGACTAATATACCTTCATAATGACTTAGAATGTCAAGTTTCTTGGACTTCTCAGAGTTCTACTCCTGAACAAGGCAGCTTGAAGGAACCTGACCCCTAGTCCATACTTTGGCTCCCTCTTTTCTTCTCACTCTGCTCTGTCCAGTACCATGAGTGGACTCATGTGCATATGTGTGGATACCCCAGCCTATAGGTAGGTACAAAGTGTCATCCACGTCCACATACACAGGTCTCTCTTGGCCACTCCTTGGGCCTAGGAGTATCCTATTCATTGGTGTGGCCTGGTCTGCTCTCAGGATGAAGGGCCCAGGGAAGTAGTCTGCTCTGGTTCTGGAAGTGGGCCCAGGGCCACTTTTGGCAGGGAATTCTGGGGTCCAGGTATGAGAAGAATGGTGTTGAGGGAGAAATGCAGGCTGTGGATAACCATGTACCTTTGGCTCCCAGGAAAGCCTTGCTCCATGAGAAGGGACATGGTCAGAAAAGTTCAGGGATCTTCTTCCCCAAGTTTAAAGGTATAATGGTAAATGGGCAAGCCAGTCTCATTCCCCTGTAATGCTGGCAGTTCAGCCATGCTTCTCATCTTCATAGGGAACATTGGGGGCAATACGGAGGTAATGGTCATCTGTATGTTCAAGATGAGGAAAATGTAAAATACAATGTTTCTGACCTACTTCTCAGAAGGCAGTGAACATGAAGAGAGTCTCATTGTCTCTGGCTTTTCAGGAACTTATGCAAATGATATCAGTTGTTTCCGAATAGCATTATGGACTAAAATGGCAAGTATAAATGAGAAACAATTCAAATATCACATACGTGAGAGAAAACTCCACATGGTCCCAACGTCAGTGAATATTTCACTCTTAATTCTGTGCAAGAATTAATGACAGATTGCATTCTAGCTATTCTGCCTTTATTCCATAGAGCAAACATTTATTGACTATCTATTATGTTTTGAATTCTGACTGCGAGGCTAGGGAGGAAGGAGGTAGAATTTGAGGTGCATCTGGAGGGATAAGTAGGTTATTGGTGGATGATCAAATTGGGAGATGTCCTTAACAGGCAAGTTTCCTTGTCTGTACATGGGGATAGTCCTTATCTTATAGGGATTTTATGAAGATTAAAAGAGTAACAAAGGACAGACACACAGATCATGGCTTGTACTCAATAAACATTAACTATTCCTATGATTTCTTTCTGGGAAGAACGATAAGATAAAGATGTGGAATATGAACTTGTTTGAGGAACAGGGAGCAGATTTTTGCACAAAAACAGTGTGCACAAGAGAATTGACTGGAGATTAGTTTAAAGAGCTGATTGAAACCAGATCGTAGCATCTGAAAGAATTTAAATATTGTTCCATAGGAGAGGGGACTCACTGAGATCAAGGGGAAACTTGAGTGGACACATAATAAGATTTATCATTTTAGGGCTTCCCTGGTGGCGCAGTGGTTGAGAGTCCGCCTGCCGATGCGGGGGACACGGCTTCGTGCCCTGGTCCGGGAAGATCCCACATGCCGCGGAGCGGCTGGGCCCGTGAGCCATGGCCACTGAGCCTGCGCGTCCGGAGCCTGTGCTCTGCTACGGGAGAGGCCGCAGCAGTGAGAGGCCCAAGTACCGCAAAGAAAAAAAAAGATTTATCATTTTAGAAAATTCACTTATATGATGTCATAGAGGATGATTTAGAGATGGAAGAGAATAGAAACAAGATAATCTGCAATTATTAAGATAACAAATGAGAAGAAATTAAAGTAGGCTAAGGTTGTGGAATGCATAGGAGAGGGTGAATGTTGGAAGTAAATTTAATGGCACTTGTTTCAAAGGGTTAGGAAAGTCAGGTGACAAAGATACTTGAAGGTTTCTGGCTGTTGCGGTAGCTGAGGTCAAGGGCAATGAACAGATATTTCAGTGAGGTGATAGAGTGAGAGAGAAGAGGCCTAGAACATTCAGTAGGAAGGATATGTGAAGGAAGAAGGAACAACAAAGGAAAAATGGAAGGATAATGGTAATGAGAAGAGATGACGCCAGCAGAGAGTTAAAGGAGCTACAGGAAGAAGGTGGGGTTAAGGTTGGAAAGTGCCAAAGATGAGATGCTAGAATGAGATAGAAGTTGAAAAGTGGCCATTGGATTTGCCAGTCAGGAGGTCATGGGTTATCTTAGTGAGACTGAGAATTAAGTGACAAGAAGAAACAGCTTGTTAGATCTAGTTATTGTGAATTTTGGGGGCATTTTTTCTTTTGCCATGTTTGACTATATATGATATTTTTATTAAAAAAGTAAAACCATATTTATATTTGTGTGTGAATGTATTTGTATATTTGCTTCTCAGAGATATGGAAAAATAATGCTTTGTGGTTAATAGTGTTTACTTCAAGATAATGGGAATTAACGAGTAGTGGAGAGATATTAGTAATATTTTCTTTGTAAACTTTTTATGGTTTCAGTGTTTAAGAGTATTTCTTTTATAATAAAAATATTCAAAATATGACATTTACTAATAGTGGGTAACTTGAAAAAGTAGATTTGTGCCTACCAAAAATTAGATGAATATTAGTAATAGTAATAATAATAAATAAAATAGAGTATAAATAAGCCACAGAAGAAAATAGAGTAAGTATCAAAGCTCTGAAGTGTAGATGACTTCCTAAGCTCAGAAAAAATACAGATATCACAAAGAAACATACTTATTTCTAGGTAAATATTATAAAAATTTTAAAGTTAATTATAAAAACCTCATAACTAAACATAGATGGGGCAAACAGTAGATTGGGGAAAGCTGCAGCAGATGTAGCAGAAAGTCTAGTATCTTTATTATACAGAGTCAGGAACATGTAAACTGTTAACAGATGGGTAAGGACTTCCAGCAAGTTCTGGTGTATAATTTCTGCAAGCTCTCCATTTTCTCTTTCTTCTTTGAAAGTTGAGTGGGAGAAGTGACCTCTGAGTGTGCTTCCTGTGAGGCAGGTTTTAGTTCAAGAGAGCAACTGTCTTTTCTCCCTGGACTCATCCTCCTTCAGAACCAAGAGGTGTTTTTTGTTTTTTGTTTTTTGCCTTGCTGAGTGCCAGGTTGGTCTCACTTCCTCTCTGAATCGTGAAGCATTTAAAAATAAAATGACTGTACTCAGAATCTTCTCAACTTTCCAGACCCTCTTGACTGGAAAAAAATGGAAACAAAAGCCTTGTTGCACTGAGCTACCTTAAGCCAGCTTTGAGGAGTTCCTGACACAGAGGTTATGCTGTCCTGTGGCTCAGGATGAGCTTTTCTAGCCATTTTAGATAAAACCGGTATTTTATCCTGGTCTCTGAAATCATGCAAAAGAAGAACTTCCAAAACATTTTAAAAAGCAGAAAAACCACAGACTTGATCAAAGTCTTCAGCATTTATGGACAGAACAAGACTCAGAGGGGCCTTCCAAGATACCCTCCCTGTGCATAATTTAACAGAGTGACATAGAAAGAGTAAAACTTTACTAAAATAGAGTTCTTGATTGTTTTGTTCATTTGAGCACCACAGCTTGGTTCTAAGAGTCAAGCAGAATCTAAGTACCTATATTTAATAATTTTTATGGGACTTTCTGAGAATGGTGACATAATTTGTCAAGAATCCCCACTCTGAAATAAGAATTACGTGCTCTAAATTGGGCACATCTACACATTAAGTACATGTGAAACATTATCAAGTGGGATCCTCATATCAGTTCAAACTCTCACTTGCTCAGTATGTGGTGATATCTGTTAGAAACTGAATAATTTTGGTTCTGATCCAGCCTACCCTTTCCCTTGCATTTTTGCATATCTGCATTAGAATGTCCCTTGCCTGTTTCACATTTACCAGGATTTGTACATTTCTTAGTTTTTGCATCTACAAATGTCCAGTGTTCACTTTCTGTACAGAATTTTGATTCTCTATAATTTGTCCAGTAAAATGCTCACCAGATGCTTGAGGTTAACTTTGGGGGTATGTGTTAGTTTGTTTGCTGGATCTAAAGTTCTGGTGTTCCATCCTGTTTTTAATTCTCTGCTGGCTTTTTGCTCTCCAGCACTCTTCCAACAGTGTTTTAGAACCCTTTGCTGCCCATTAGAATCCCTGATGAGGGGGTAGATTTTAAAACGTGTAAGTGCTCAGGTCACACTCCAAACTCATCAGAATCTATTGGGGTGAGACTTGAACATCAATATTTTTTTAAAGCTCCCCAAGTGATTCTAATGTGCAGCTTGGTTTGACAAACATTACTCTAGGGTTAAAGGGGACATTTTTATGCTATTTCTTTTGGTACGAATTCACTTCCTTGTTGGGTGCCAAAAGTAAATTAATCATCTGATTTTATAGCGTAATGATACTTCCTGTGTAACTCTATTAAACATAGCCTTAGCAGCAGAAGCCTTTTTAGATAAAACCAGTATTTTATCCTGGTCTCTGAATCATGCAAAAGAAGAACTTTCAGAACATTTGAAAAAGCAGGGAAACCAAAGACTTGATGATTTCAGGGCTCCAAGTCTGAAGCATTCATGGCCAGAATGAGACTCAGAGATCTTCTAAGATACCTTCTCTGTGTGTAATTTAACAGAGAGACATAGGGCGAATAAAGCTTTACTAAAATAGAGTTCTTAGCTCATGAATATGGCTGTTTAGGCATTTCACATTCAGTATTATGTAGGCTGGTAGCTAGCATTATGAGTATGGGAGAGCCTTCTTTAAGAATTGGGCTTCTGATTAGTTACTTGTAAGCTGATTTTCATGGGGTGAGTGGTTATCTGTCATCAATATTAAGTTGATGGAGGAGTGATAGACTTTTGTTTTTATTCTAGGTCTGGAATTCCTATGATGGGTTTAGACCTACAGGGTTTCTGAGAGATGGCAATTTCTCTGTTTTCTATTTCTCCAATCCCTACATGTAGGGATTTGAAGGTGACATATCACCTATTATCTTCATGCAGAGTGATAATTTAAATCTTTCTAAATAATGTTTGATTCACACCACCCTGCGGGGGAGGCCAGTGTGCCTGTAGCATCTCTTTCCAGGCTGTTGTGTATAGGGCCAGAGGCTGGATTCTGAGGGACAGTGCCTCACTGGAGACTGGGAAGCAGGTCCAAGATTGGCCATAAAAGCAAGAAGCTGGCATGAGGCTAGATTTAGAAGCCTTAAGTTTAACTTTGAGCCCAGCTCTGAGACCAGCAGAGTTCAATGAACTAGGAAAAATGAGAGGTGCACAGTGAGTGATTGTGAAGTAGTTTTGAAAAATTCTGGAGATGGAGATCAGTGATTCTAATTTTTGACAACATCATGCCAGGTATCTCTATAGTGAGTATTATTTACTAGTGGTTCAGATGGGATGGACACTGAAATAAACATCCCCAGGGCTATTTTGTTTGAATGGTTTGGTATATTCCAGAAGTATTGGTATTATTTATGCAAACATCAATTTTGTCTCTGCCTCACTTGTAACCAATTTCAAATTAATATAGTGAAAATGATGTTTTAGTGAGGTTTATTAAGGCAAACAGTTGGTGACGCTTGTGAATATAAGTCCATCAATTCCTTCATTTCTTCATTCAGCAAACGTTTATTGGGTGCCTACCATGTGCTAGACCTATGATATAAAATTTATAGAATTCATTTTTGCCACTTTAAAAAACATCTTTATTGAGATATAATTCATATACCATAAAATTCACCCATTTAAAGTGTGCAAAATATATGATTTGTCTATTCTGGACATTTGCCTATAGATTCGTCTCTTCTGGACATTTGATATGAATGGAGTCACACAGTGAATGGTCTTTTGTGTCTGGCTTCTTTCACTTAGCATAATATTTTCAAGGTTCATTCATGTTGTAGTATGTATCGGTACTTCATGACTTTTTATTGCCAAATAATATTCCATTTTATGGATGTATCACATTTTATTTATTTACTCTTTAGGTGATGGACTTTGGGCTTGTTTCTACTTTTTGGCTATTGTGAATCATGCTGCTATGGACATTCGTGTACGGGTTTCTCTTGGGTATATACCTAGGAGTGGAATTGCTGCGTTATATGGTAACTAAGTTTAACCCTATGTTGAGAAACTACCAAACTATTTTCCAAAGTGGCTGCATCATTTTACATTTCCACCAGCACTGTATGAGGGTTCTAATTTTCTGTACATCCTTACTAGCACTTGTTATTATCTGTCTTTTTGATTGTAGGCATCCTCGATTTTGCTACTTTTAATGACAAATATATGGTGTTTACTACCCTTTAGGTTTTTGTAATTGAGTTTTATAAGTAACAGGACAGAAATTGTCTACTTTGAAATTATGCTGTTGCAATGGAAGGTTTTACCTTACGCTGGTTTAGTCTTTATAAAATAAGATGCAGTATGAGAATCTCTGCAGCAAAACAAGGTAGATGATGTAGCAACTCTGAATGAATTCTATGAATGAAAATTAATTCATCCAAGTTCGAAAAACCTGTGGCACAGCGAGCTCTCAGCATTCTGAGAACCGGGGCTGTTTGGTAAAGCATGAGCCAGATCCTCACGGTTGTTCGCCTGAGGACACGAGAGGTCAGCACAGCTCTCAAAAGACTTCCTCTTGAAAGACGGAAAATATGATTGGCAGGAGTGTGGAAAAGCGCCAAGATTGAGAGCAGGACTGGTTCCTGATTCTAAGACCGAATCATGACCTCTGGATCAGGACATGAGAACAAGAGAGCTCTGTATTGCTAGTGTTGGATATGAGGGCCTGCTCTGTCCCAGGCTGACCATCTTGAGCTGCAGGTAACATCTGGCAGCAGGAATGAGAGACAAGCCTGCAGCTGCTGACTGTCAGCTTTCCCAGAATCACACGGACAGCAGAGTCCTAATCCGACCAGGCCTTGCATCCTTACCAAACGTGGCCACCCCTCAAATTTAAACCCTTCTTGTCTTAGTTGTTCCCATACTTGCTTGCTGTTAGTGTTGTGTAGTCCTCTTGCCTGACCCAAGCACACACTTCCTTCTCTCCCCTTCCCAAACGTTTCCTGGGTGCCCTCTGGAACATTCATTCCTTATTCGACAAACTCTGTTCTTTTCAGTCTCTTTTTTTGGCTGCCTGCACGGCATGCAGGATCGCCAAGCAACATGGGCTTCCCCGACCAGGGATGGAACCCGCGCCCCTGCAATGGGAGTGAGGAGTCTTAACCACTGAACCATCAGGGAAGTCCCTTCAGTCTCTTTTCTGAAAGATCCTTCCACCTCCCGCCTTAAGTGAAATGGGCTCTCACTTCAGGGCTCACCCCTCCCCCTGCGGCCCCCTCAAGTGGCAGCAGCTCATTCACTCAACTCTCAGCTGCTAGAGAGATCAACATCCCGCTGGCCCCACGGCACTCAACAGCCCATCCCTCTTCCAGTGCCACCGGAGATGTTCCCTCTGGTGAAGTTCATCCTGTCTAGCTAAGCTGTCCTCTATACGCCGGATCGCTGATGTCATCCATGACTCTTGCTCCCACATCATGTTCATGGACCGTCCTTGGCTCAGTCCTTGCATCGTCTGAGTAAATGCCATGCCCATATGGACAATGTCCCCAGGACCCTATCCTCACAGTGCCCTGACACTTTATTTCATTTATTTTTTTAAATAAGGTTTTTCTTTTCTTTTCTTGGCCAGGACGCACAGCTTGCAGCTTGCAGGATCTTAGTTCCCCGACCATGGATTGAACCCGTTCCCTCGGCAGTGAAGGCACGCAGTCCTAACCACTGGAGCACCAGGGAATTCCCTCCCTGACATTTTAAACTCTAATGACTCTCAGCCACCCACTCCAGGCCCACACCTTAGCCTCATCAGCAAACCTAACATACCCATCTCTTAAATCTTATCTCCTAAGTACTCACGGTTTGCTATGATCCCTCATTCAGCTTGTTCTCTCTCTCACTTGTTTTATGCCTGTTTTTTGGCCTCATTTTGGACCTACTTTCTCTCAACCAAAAATGTATAACAGTGGGGAAAAAAGCAAGGCTTTGGTTACATTTTGCTGGGTTTAAACCTATGTTTATTGTTTGTTGGATGTGTATATTTTCTCATATGTTAGTTGTTTAGAGTTCTCCTTTGAATAATTTATTTCAGATAGGATCAGTTTGGGACCTTTGCATACCTGAGAATGCATTTCTGTTACTTTCACACATGTCATGTTGTCTATATGTGGATTTCTTTTTATTGTGTTTTCCCCAAAATACTCAAATCACATTGCTGCATAGTGCTTATTGTTGTGTCATTCTGGGGCCAGACTGAGTATTCTTTCTTTCTTTCTATCTAGTAGACGGTGGTAGTTAGCGTTTTCCTCATCTAGTTCTTCTGGTTCCTTTGGGAAAAGCCATGTGGTTCTGTTGAGCCTCATTCCGTGCCGGCCCTGACCCCCCTCCCCACGCCCCACGTAATGCAAGCAGATCGGTCAGAGTGCCAGTCACTGGAGATAGTGGATTGCTTCTCACTGGGATCCTGACTCAACCAGGGCCAATCAGAACTTCCCTGGGATTGATATAAGGAGTTGACAGAAAGAATTGTTTCTGCTAGGTTTGGTTAGTAAGCAATGTGAGGCTGGGGTAACAGAGGGTACTGATAGCTGTCTCTCTCTCTGTCATTTGTCTGTCTATCTACCCATCTATAGATATATCTAGATAGATAGGTAGATAGATATAAAGGTAGAGGGAGAGAGACTGAGAGAGAATGAATGTGAGAATGAAGGTAAGCAGAGGCACACAGACTTGAGAAATGGAAAGAGGAAGATAGCTCTGAAGATACCACGTGGAGCCTACTTCAGCTGATTCTAAACCAAATTCATTCTGGACTTCCCACAACTTCCCAGATTACATGAATCCAAAGTTTGTTTGTTTTTTTTTTGCTTAAGTTAATTTTTTTCTTAAGCTAATTTGAGTTTCTTTTGCTTGTAGTTGAGGGACTTTTGACCAGCAGTAATGAATCCATTTTTCCCCTTTGAATATTTGTGGGGTTCTTTTTCCTATCCATGAAGTTCAAAAATGTCTGCAGAATATGGTTAAGTTGAGATATCTCTTTAGTAGATTTGCTTGAATCTGTAAAATCAATCACAAAAGCTTTATTATATCTCTTAATACTGCTTTTGTTCTATTTGTTCTTTTCTCCATATGTTGAATATATGACTGGTGATTTATATTTGTCATTTCTTGATATTTCAACTTGTTAATCTTTTTCTCTGTAGTCTGAGAAAACTTCCAATGTTTTCTTCCATGTCACGGATTTGATTTTCTCTCTCTATATATAGAAAGTATATATTTTTCTAAATATATATATATTTTTAAATTGAAGTATAGTTGATTTACAATGTTGTGTTAGTTTCTTGTGTACAGCAAAGTGATTCATATATATATATATATATATATATACATACATATATACATACATACTTTTCCATTATGGTTTCTTACAGAATACTGAATATAGTTCCCTGTGTTATACAGTAGGACCATGTTGTTTATCTATTTTATATATAGTAGTTTGTACCTGCTAATCCCAAACTCCTAATTTATCCCCCACTCCACCCCCTTTCCCCTTTGGTAACCATAAATTGGTTTTCTATGTCTATGAGTCTTTCTGTTTTGTAAATAAGTTCATTTGTATCATATTCTAGATTCTACATATAAGTGATATCATATGGTATTTGTCTTTCTCTTTCTGACTTCCTTCACATAGTATGATAATCTTTAGGTCCATCCATGTTGCTGCAAATGGCATTATTTCATTCTTTTTTATGGCTGAGTAGTATTTCATTGTGTGTGTGTGTATGTGTGTGTGTGTGTATATATATATATTTATATATATATATATGCCACATCTTCTTTATCCATTCATCTGTTGATGGACATTCAAGTTGCTTCCATGTCTTGGCTATTGTAAATAGTGCTGCTAGGAAAACTGGGGTGCATCTACATTGTATATTTTGGCCTTGATCACTTCCAATGAAAGTTTGCCTTCTAGTATATTATTTTCCCATGTTACGGCTGTATTAAATTCAGATGAAAAAAAAATTTCTGCCTATTTCTCAGCCTCTGCTTTTGAGGCTGTCAGCTTTAATTAGTCTATATTTTCTTAAATTTGTGGAAAGCACCAAGAAATTCATCTGAAGTTTTTCTTCCCATTACAAATCTTTTTCAAATGCATATGCTTCCTCTGCAGAATATTTTCATATTCATAGGCTCATACATTTCATAGCCTCCTTTTTTCTTCTATTTATGTCTTCTTGAATAAAGAGAGGTCTATTTGCCTTTGGTGTTTACCTGTCTAACCATAAACAGGGTGGCTGAATTGTACTTGGATCTCTTCCCTATGTATCTGATGATGATGTTAATAATAATAATAATATTTTAAGCTGGAGGACTGACTGGCATATGTTTACATTACCAGCAGATTAAGGTGAGCGGAAAAGGGGCGGGATCTTGGACTATCACATGGGCAAAAACTTAATATTTATTCATCATCTTCGTTCTTTGAAGCTGTTGTGCCGGATGCTAACTCTCTGTGCACAGCTCTCCACGTGGCATGGCTGTGTCTGTCCTCCATTCTTGCTCTGCTGACCAGTGCCTCAAAAAGAAGGCTTGCAGGCTTCCCTGGTGGCGCAGTGGTTGAGAGTCCGCCTGCCGAAGCAGGGGACACGGGTTCGAGCCCCAGTCAGGGAAGATCCCACATGCTGCGGAGCAGCTGGGCCCATGAGCCATGGCCGCTGAGCCTGCGCGTCCGGAGCCTGTGCTCCGCAACGGGAGAGGCCACAACAGTGAGAGGCCTGCGTAACGCAAAAAAAAAAAAAAAAAGAAAGCTTGCCTCCCTGGGGAGAAGTGCTGCTGTTTCCGAGAAGTCTCACCACACTGCCTGCTCCTGCTTGGTGGAGCAGGAGGATGGTGCCTGGGATCTCCTTGAGTAGCTGCTTTTGCATGGTGCTGACCCACAGCTACAGCTATGACTCTAACAAGCGCTCCCCTTCTGTTCTCTGCTGCCCTCCTCCCGGCCCTTTCCCTTCCACAACTTAGGAGTGGTAGGAGGGCTCTGCCAGGATGTTGTTTACTTCTTTTCTCATTAGAGGAGCATAAGTGTTGTCTCTAGATGTTGTTTTCTTTCTGGATGGTTTTATCAGAATCATTTGGAAGCCGTACAAAAGGATCCTTCTCAATTTTTAGCACGAATGCAGGTTTTCTTTCATGTTTATGTTCCTTTTCTCATTTTGATGGGGTTTGGGAGGAAAAGAGGAAACTTGGGCTTGGTTTTTCCAAGTATGTCTTACATCTGTACCCTCTTTATTCTCTCTCCACTCTTCCTGCCTTACCTCATATCTGATCATGTCTCTTTCTTGATAGAGTCTCCTGCGGGATCTTCCTGCCTCTTTTTTGGCACTGCTCTCCTGGCATTGGCACTTGGTAAGATAGTGGCTCGGCTCCAGGAGATATTTTGTTGTATTCAAATTACGTTCAATTTCAAGTACTCATAAGCAACTCTACTGTAGCTTAAGCAGAAAACAAGAAGTCCAGGCGTGGTCAGGACTGGTAGGGTAACTCAGTGATGCCATCGGGTGCAGGCTCCTGCTGCTTTCCCACCTGCCGCTTTCCTTGAGGTCTGTTGCACCTCCAGGGTGTGCAGGTCTCCCAAGAGGGAGAACGGGGAGAGGAAGAGGAAGCACCAAGAGACTTCTGCCTACATTTCTTTGGTAGCAGTGTGTCTCCTACCACGCTCCTAGTCAACAGGAGGCAGGGAAAGTGGGTTTTTACCTTTTACAGACTCTATGACAGAGGCAGGCAAGGAAGAAAAGGGTGGGGAAAGGAGGCGGGTCAGCTAAATTCTAGTGCAGGTCACCTTCCTTGTTCCCACACCTGTTGGCCAGAGGAAACTCTCCTGCCCATTCATAATCACGGCCTGAGAATGTTGTTTTTATAGAGGGAAAAAAAAAATGTCGATTGGAAGGGGAGTGGCCCTAAGTGGGTGTTTATTCTTTGCCCCATCTACCACCTCCAGACCTCTGTCTTTCCAAATTAGAGGATATTAGGATTTTCCCCCAATTTTCTTCCACTTTATCCCACCACACTGTACAATTCTTTCAAGAACAGTGATATGTGGATGCAATAGTTGTGGAAGTTTGCACTGTGAGCTTGGAACTTTTCCATGGATTTTACATGGACTACTTTTGTTCAATAATTGTGCTTCCTTTTTTTTTTTTTTTTTTTTTTTGCGGTACGCGGGCCTCTCACTGTCGTGGCCCCTCCCGTTGCGGAGCACAGGCTCCGGACGCGCAGGCTCAGCGGCCATAGCTCACGGGCCCAGCCGCTCTGCGGCATGTGGGATCTTCCCTGACTGGGGCACGAACCCGTGTCCCCTGCATCGGCAGGCGGACTCTCAACCACTGTGCCACCAGGAAAGCCCTGTGCTTCCTTTTTTTTAAAAAAAATTTTTAGTCTGTCTCATGAGGGGAGATTTCTAAATATATATGTATGTCACCAGCTTTCCCAGAAGTACCCTTGGTGTTTTGTTTTGGGGTTTTTTTTCGGGTGAAGATGACGGTGTGGCCCCAGATCTTCAGGATCCTTGCTAATCTCATATCTGAGGCCCTACTTATTTCTTTTCCATCCTTTGCCCCACATGCTCTGGCAGCTCTTTGGCATTTTGGACCGCTCCAGACATTAAGTGGCTTTTTCCATTTCTTTTGTGTGCCTCAGCGACCACAACAAGTTCACAGTTGCAGCCCAACCATGGAGAAGGTCAGGAAATGCTAATGGGACATTTAGCAGCAAGTGTTCCTGCTTGACTTTCCAGGGAAAACAAAATTGAATTGACAGAAGGAGAAATGCAGTTCTATCTTAATGTCGAAACGGTCCCAAGTTAGGACTGCCTGTTATATTAGTCCTTTATAGATGTTATTAAAGATATTATTTCACAAGAAATGACAGGGAGTGGTAGGTCATTATCATCTGTGTCACCAGACATATTCCCTACTGAATACTTCTTTTATAACATATTAGAATTCGAGTGTGCTTAAATGCAGTAAATTGTGTACATTAGAGTTATGGTGAAGGGACTTCCCTGGTGGTCCAGTGGTTAGGACTCTGCGCTTCCACTGCAGGGGGCATGGGTTTGACCCCTGGTTGGGGAACTAGGATCCCGCATGCCGCATGATGAGGCCAAAAAAAGAAAAGCAAAAAAAGGAATTATGGTGAAAATTTGAATTTTGAGAATAAATGTATAAATGTGTGATGTGTGCTACTACAATTGTAATTCAAAAGACTTTTAATCCACATACCTATGCAGAAACATCACTCCCTATAAATATTATTAGGTATTCTTGTTCTCCCCCTGTGAGGCTGTGTGATAAAGTGAAAAGATCAGGTGTTTGGGGGTTAGAAAAGCTCTAAGTATGAGTCCTGGATCTCACATTTACCAACTACGAAATCAGAGAAATTCCTTGGTCCCTGATTCTCAGTTTTACCATCAACGGAATGGTGAAAGTGGCAATTTCAGAGTTGGAAGTGTCACAATGCAGGATATAGTTTGTAAGTTGCAAAGCATTATATATATGTAAGTACATACTGTTTTGTAAACTACTTTTTCATGTAACAAACTACAACACACTTTCTAAGTGGATGGGTGATATTTCATTACATAGATGAACCAAACACTTAGGTTGTTATATATGTGTATCTATCTATCTATCTATGTATACGTATACTGTCTAAGAAGCTTTCAAATGTATAATAAGTATTGTTAACTATAGTCACCATGCTGTACCTTATATCCTCAGAATTTATCTTATAACTGAAAGTCTGTGCTTTTTGAACACCTTCACCCAGTTCCCCCATTCCCCACCCCGTGCCTCTGGCGAGCACTCATCTGTTCTCTGTATCTATGAGTTCACTTTTTGTTTGTTTGCTCTGGATTCCATAGGTAAGTGAGATCATATGGTATTTTTAAGGATTGTTCCAATTCATTGTAATGATCACTTATTGTTTGTATAATCATGAGAAATTGTTTTTGTGGTAAAAGCTCACTCCCAACTTCTGCGATGCAAAAAAAATTCTATAAATAAGATAAAAAGGCAAAAGACTACTGGCAATATCTTTTTACAGCATACATGGCAAATAGGTTAGTTTCTTTAAACACAAAGGGCTTTTAAATAAATCAACAAGAAAAGTTGAGAACCCTGATATAATTTAGGTGAAGAACATGAGTCAGCAGTTCATGGGGAAAAACCCCAAACAGATGGCAAATATGTCTATCTTCTCAAGCAGCTTTCTTTTAATTAAAGAAATGAAAATCAGAGTTCTTTTTTTTGACTTGATTGGTAAAGATTAAAAAGCTTTGAAAATATTAAGCATATTTGAGGATATAGGAAAATAGACACTCCATGGATATTTAAATTTGTGTGACTTTTTAGGAGTCAGTTTTGTATCTTAAAACATTTCAATGCAGATTTTGACCCATTATTCTCCTTTCCAGGCGTTTATCCCGTAAAAGTACTTGATGAATATGAAGAGATATCAGTATATGTCACTGTGACATTTGTGCATATGTATGTGTCAGCAAAACAAATAACCAATCTGTAAGCTACTTGTATAGCCTGTATATGGCTATACACGGTACTGCTCAAATTTATGAATATTCAGAAAATGGAATTTTATATAGCGACTGAAAACTGGACTGATTTCTGCATACTTATTGGAAAAGACATTCCTGATTATGGTGATAACTGAAAAAAGCAAGTTCAGACTTGTTTTTATGCTTTTGTGCACTTCTATCACATGATATATGCTCTTAAGTAGGAAAAAACATGATTGTATATTCATAGACAACTTCTGGAAGAATAAATGAGAAATTGTTAACAGTGATTACCTTCTGGGAATTAGACTGAGGAAAGTGAAGGAAGAGGGGAGGAATTTACTTTTTACTCTATTAGTTTCTGTACCTTTGCAATTCGCCCCCCTCCCAACAATATTTTCTTATGAAAAACTTCAAACATATGGAAAGTTTAAAAAAACTGAACAGTGAATACTAATAAATTCACCACCTAGCATAATGAATATTTGCTATAATTGCATTATCACTAAATTAAAAACAAGGATGATGAATTATTTTTACAATTTAGTAAGTAAGTAGAGTTAAGCAGGAAGAGTTCATTAATTAGATAGCAAAATCAAAAAGTACATAAATCTGCTGGAAGAGAAAACTAAATAGGATAATGTGATAAATAGAAAGAGCTTTTAGGAGCACAAGGTTCAAGGTAACAGTTCTGTGCAACAGCAAAGACAGAGGCTCTGAACCTTAGGAGGGCTTTCCTGCCTGCAGTTCTTCAGACCTGGGGCCAAGGGAGGATGGTCCCAGGGCAGAGAAACCTCTGGGCAGGTAGCTTTTTGGCTCACCTGGAAGACCTCTAAGCCTCTTCTCTGACTTGAGCATGTGGTAATCACCAGGGAAACTTGCTAAAAAGCATTTGACCCCCACAAGCTGTATCTTTGTGCGTGGAAATGAAAGATCTCACGAAAGTGTAAACCATCTTGGATCTGAGTGAGGTCAGGAGAGGAGAGTTTTGTTTTGCTTTGTCTTGTTTTTTAAACTTCCTAGTTATTCAACACTGAGCTACTGCTCTGTGGGTAAACCTTGATTCAGTAGAAAAGAGTTGGGGTCCAGAAATCTGATTTTTTTTTTCTTTTTTTTGCGGTACAGGGGCCTCTCACTGCTGTGGCCTCTCCTGTTGCGGAGCACAGGCTCCGGACGCGCAGGTTCAGCGGCCATGGCTCACGGGCCCTGCTGCTCCGCGGCACATGGGATCTTCCCAGACCGGGGCACGAACCCGCGTCCCCTGCATCGGCAGGCGGACTCTCAACCACTGCGCCACCAGGGAAGCCCCAGAAATCTGAATTTTTAACAAGCACCCGGTGACTTCATTGCAGGTAAGTGTTGCAAAATATTGTCCTTTTGTAAGGATGGGGTTTATTTAGGCTCCATGAAGATCCAGCGTCTCGAAGAGTCTGCATGTTACTTTGCCAGGAGGGTCTATCTTCTCAAACAGCTCTCACTCATTTTCCAAATGAACTTAATCATGAAACTCCTAAGGAGCAAACCACAAAAGGCTTTATCTCTTGGTAAATGATTTCATCCAAGGTGTTGGAAACCAGCTTGGACCTGGGTGGGGGGTCTAGAAAGAGGAGATTATTATTTTTTAACTTCCTAGCTGTTTGATGTTTACATTCTGCCTAAACCATCACAGGGGCATCTGATGCCATGTTCTCTAACCTTCGATTTACTGGCTCTTCCTGATACACGTGGTTTAATTCTTTAGTTTCCTAAGGGAGAAAATCTCCAAGTCCCTTTTCCCAGTTTTTTCTTTGGCAGCTTTATCCTACTGTTATCACAGAGTATTTGAATTCTCATCAATTTTCTTGTGACTTTTGTGGAATGCGTTTGGTAGGGCAGCAGCTGTTGTATCTTCTACTTAGAACAGGTTTTCTTCCCCTGAAGGATTAATAGGGAGGCAAACTATTTGCAGTTGCTTCACTCCACCTCTGACAGTTCTTTAACCCCATGAGAAAGAGGAATCTCAGAGTTTCTCATTCTCTCTCAGCATGACAATTGTCATGCGTTCTTCCTTGTCCATTCTTCTTACCTTCTCTTTTTCTGTGTTGGCCAGTCAATGTAAGCTGAGGAATTTGTTTCTATGGTGACCCATCGGCCAAAAGAAAACATGCTGTACCAAGAAACGAGTAACTTATTTTTATTGGTTTTTTTTTAATACAATGGACATTTCTTGCTCTTCCTGTGCATTGTGCTAAATGCTGGAGACACGGGTGAAAAAGCAGGTAATGGCAGCCAAGTCTTCAAAGAACCTTGATAACTCCAGGTTGAGAGCATCCTGTATAATGAGGACCAGCATGAGTAAAGGTCTGGAAGTGAATTTGTAGAATGGAGAATATTCAGATATGATTGGGATACAGGGTGCTTGGTGAGAAATAAAAGGTTCTTTGAAGACTCGGTGCTGCTGTCAAAAATCTAAACATTACTCAATAGGAAATTACTTCTGAATTAAAAAAATGAAGATATGGAGAACACATCATTCTGGTATAAAAACAATAAATAAAATAATACTGCCATTTTCTTTTGTATTCAGTTAGGTGAGGGAAGTGTGAGAGGAGATGATAAGGGTAGAGATGATGAAAGGAAAAGGCGAGGAAATTCAGATTGATAGATGGTCAGAAAACAAGAAGTATCAGCAAAGAGAAAGCGACATAGAGAAAAAGGTTGACAAATACGTATCCTAAGGGCCCACAACAGTGTCTGGCACATTGTAGGTGCTTATGAAATAGCTATTAAGTGAAAGACAGAATGAATGGCACGGGGAGAAAGAAAAATAAAAGGAAATAGGGAGATGCACATGTCCAGAAAATATCACGATATTACAAGAAAAATATTGAATGACAACCAATGCAGATAGAAATACATATATCCAAAGGAAGCAGATTGGAAAGGGAAATAGGGAAAGAAATAAAGGATTGGGACTCAAGGAGGCTCATAAACCTATGCAAATACTACTGACCAAATGATTCTTTGTGGGTACTGTGTCTTGGATGCTGTGCTGGGTATGTGATGTGGACATGAGGAAAGACATTCAATGTTTTTGAGTTTCATCTGTTAAAAAAATTAAAGGTGGTAAAAGGAAATGGAATCAAATACTGTGTTGTAAAATGTTGTGATCTGATGAAGTTAGTGATGGGTACATGGGATTTTTGCAGTACTGTATTTAAGGTTATGTTTGAAGCTTTTCATAACAAAAAGATATTAGGGCTTCCCTGGTGGCGCAGTGGTTGGGAATCCACCTGCCAATGCAGGGGACTCAGGTTTGATCCCTGGTCCGGGAAGATCCCACATGCCAAGGAGCAGCTAAACCCGTGCGCCACAACTACTGAGCCTGTGCTCTAGAGCCTGCAAGCCACGACTACTGAGCCCGTGAGCCACAACTACTGAAGCCCACGTACCTAGAGCCCGTGCTCAGCAACAGGGGAGACCTCGGCAGTGGGAGGCCCACGCACTGCAGGGAGGAGTGGCCCCCGCTCGCTGCAGCTAGAGAAAGCCCACGCGCAGCAACGAAGATACAATGCAGCCAAAAATTAATTAAATAAATTAAAAAATAAAAAGATAAAAAGATCTTAAAAAATAATAGGATGGTTAATAGCTGAGCATGGGCCCATCTAGTTCTTCCCACTCCCACAGAGTCATAGTTAGAATTGTAAACATGGCCAAAGATTGGATAGATGGAGGCAGATGGGAGGAGGAGGTCATGTTCACTCCAAGGGTTGGTGTCTAGGTGACTTAGAGGGTGATCTAAGGTTGGTGCCTTAATAGGATGAGGTTTGGAAAGGAAGCTAGTAAGTTCATTTGTTAGTAATGTTGGGGGAATGCTCAAGGAAATATTTGTAGAGTTTCACAAGGCTCAGTGGAGAGGCTCCCAGATGGAAGGCGTGGAGGTGGGAAGAAGCGGGGGGCGGTGGGGGGATGGCTGGGGAAGGATGAGAAGAGAGGCTGGGGCCTTGCCTATAATTTTCAGTAGTGAAGAAGGAGGGGCTTGGGTGCAAGCTTGGAGGGAGGGTGTGGAAGCTGAATTTGCTGAAATTTCCACTCACAGCGTTCCTGGTGGAATGTTGAGTTGCTGGCCTCTGCAGAGTTCTTTGCCTCCCAGGTGCTGGGCACAGTTGCTCAGAGCAGCTCCTGCAGGGAGGGTCAAAGGTCAGGAAGGAGGGCAGTCAGAGGAGAGAGCTGGAGATACCGGCCTCTGCAAAATGCTCTTATTTTTCTTGGCATTTGACAGGTGGTCTAGATGAAATCTAGCCGGGAGCCCAGCCAGTCAACAGATTCCCTTAATGCTTTTCACCACCCCCAGAAGGTCCTCCCTTGTTTAAAGAATCTCTTCTTCACATTTTTTTTTTTCTTTTAATGGTCATTCTACTTCAGTGTTTATTTGCTAAATGACATTTTAAGGGAAAAGGCATAATAACCTAGTTCAACGAAAGTGGTTTCTGAAAATGCCATATCAGTTTAATTAATCAAAGAAAATTTAATGTTATTGTGAATTCCAGATATTTAACACTATTTTTTTTAGGAATTGCAGGTACCTAACTCATTAATTGAACTAGAGAGTTTTTTTGATGTCTGAGATTAAGAAGTAATTTTCAAAAATTTTGTCTGCATGAAGGAAGATTCCTAATGCAATGATTATTGATTGGTTTAGAAAAATCATAAATCCACTTTATGACATGCTCATGGCAATAAACAGTGTATCACCATGGATGCCAAGCAAAATCATTATCATGTCCCAAATAAGTACACCAACTGTTTAGAAGATCAAGAGGGGGATGGGAGAATTCAAGCTTAATTAATTATTTCCTTGGTTAGAAAACAAAATCTTCAAACAAAGAGAACATTATATCTACAAGACACTAGCATTTCTAAGATTCCACCCACAGTGAGTCCAGTGAACATAAAGCCAAGTCTCTCACTGGATTTTGAATCACTTGTACAAACTTGGAAAATTACAACAGAGTAACTGAGATTGTGTCCCGATAGCTGAAGTCAAGACTGGTCTGCTTCCTTTTCTATGTCCTGTCCTCTGCAACGGCCCCCCAACCCCCAGCCCTGAGCATACCAGCTGCGGTTCTTCTCTTTAATTCCTTTGCATCCAGATTGTCATCAAATCCTATTTCTTAAAAATATCATCTATATGATTCTTCAATATCAGTTTCCATCAAACTTCAAAACATAATAGAGTAAGCAGCTTAATAAGAGTTAAAGTTATTGAATCCCAGGCACTGTCATGTACGCTGTCATAGTTTATCTTTGTAGCAACCTTCCAGTAAGGTATTATTATTATCGTTATCATCAGAGTTTCACAGATAAGGAAACTAGACCTTACGGCAGTGGGTCTCAGCAGTGGCTGCCCATCACCTGGGAACTTTGAAAACTATCAATACTCAGGCTACCATCCATCTGGACCAATTAAATCAGAACCTCTGAAGGTGGGATCTGGTCTTCTGTATTTCTTTTAAAGCTCCTCAGGTGAATACGAAGTACAGTGAAGGTTAGGAGTACTGACTTTTAGAGCAATTAATTAACCAGCACAAGGTCACAGGGCTGATTGGTGGAGTTGGGGTTGAAATCCAGGTTTGTTAGACTTCAGAGCCTCATCTTAAACACCTCTACTATATCACCTCTCAAAGTCTTTAAGGTGTGTTTTAAAATAAAAAACAAGTATTAACCTTTCTATTTTCATATTTTAGATACCTGTAGAAAAGTGCATAAAACATGTAGAGCTAATGAATGATGATATAACACACAGCAGTATAAAAACCACGCAAATTTCAAAATAGGACACTGTCAGCATCTCAGGAACTCCATTATGTGCTCGACTCTGATCATAACTTTCACCCTTCTCCCTAGAAGAATCCTACCTCCTGACTTTTTTGATAGTCATTTTTGTTTTGTTTTTGGGCACGCTGAGAGGCTTGTGGGATCTTAGTTCCCCGACCACTGATTGAACCCAGGCCCTTGGCAGTGAGAGTGCAGAGTCCTAACCACTGCACCGCCAGGGAATTCCCCTATTTTTCATTATGTTTTACCACTTATGGATGTTTTTCTAAACAATATTGTTAAGTTTGCCTGTTTTTGAACTTTATGTAGAAGGATTCATATGGTATGTATTATTATTTTGTCTCTGGCATTTTTTTTTGCGACTGGCTTTTTTTTTTTTGCTTAATGTTATGCTTGTGAGATTCTTGCATGATGTTATGGCGATCTATCGTTGCTTCATGTTCACTGGGATATGGTGTTCAATTGTATGAATATACCATAATTAAAAAATCTATTTTACTGATGACTTTTGGGTTGATTCTAATTTGGGGCAGTTGGTAACATGTTTCTTGTATATGTACATGAGACTCTCTAGAAACAGACTTATCAGGTCATAGGGTATGTCTATTTTCAAATCAATAGGTAATGCTAATCAAATTTCCAAAATTGTTATACTAATTTACCTTCTACCAGCAGTGTATGAAATTTCTTACTGCTCTGCTTCCTAACTAGCACATGGTAGTGTCAGACTTCAATGTTTGCCAGAGAGGTGGTTTTGAAATTATTATAACTTTTTGAAAAAAAGATTTATTTATTTTTGGCTGCATTGGGTCTTAGTTGCGGCATGCGGGATCTTCGTTGAGGCATGTGGGATCTTTCGTTGCGGCACGTGGACTTCTCTCTAGTTGTGGCGTGCGGGTTTTCTCTTCTCTAGTTGTGGTGCACAGGCTCCAGGGCGCGTGGGCTCTGTAGTTGTGGTGCATGGGATCTAGTTGAGGTGTGCGGGCTTAGTAGTTGTGGCGCGTGGGCTTAGTTGCCCTGGCATGTGGGATCTTAGTTCCTCAACCAGGGATTGAACCTGCATCCCCTGCATTGTAAGGCAGATTCTTTACCACTGGACCACCAGGGAAGTCCCTATTATAACTTTTGGTATTTTTAATTTATATTTTTCTGCCTGCCAAGGAAATCTAAAATCTTTTCATACGTTTATTATCTATTTAGAGTTCCTCTTTCGTGAACTGTTTATTTGGAACTTTTGTCTATTTTTCTATGGGTTGTCTGTGTTTTTTCTTCTTGATTTATATAAGTCCTTTATATATTTAGGATTCTAAAATATTTTAAAAGCTTCATAGTTTTGCTTTTCATATTTAGGTTTCGATTCGCATGAAACTGATTTTTGTGTGCACGGGAGAGGAAGGCAAAGTTTCATTTTTCCCCATCTAGATACCCAGTGGTCTCAGTACCATTTTTGACAAGTCTGTCCTTTCTGATTTACAGTGCTGTTCTGTCGTATACCAAGTATCTATGCATGAGCCTCCTCTGGCTTTTCTGTTCTGTTGTGTTGGTTGATTTGTCTATCCTTGAGCTAATACCACATTATCTTGATAATTATATGTTTATAGTAAGTCTTGATATCTGGTCAAGCAAGTCCTCCCAACTTTTTCAAGAATACCTTGGGCATTCTTAGATCTTTATTCCCATAAAATCAGCTTATCAAATCTCACAATGAAACCTGCTGGATTTTTTTTTTTTTTTTTTTTGCGGTACGCGGGCCTCTCACTGTCGTGGCCCCTCCCGTTGCGGAGCACAGGCTCCGGATGTGCAGGCCCAGCTGCCATGGCTCACGGGCCCAGCTGCTCCGCGGCATGTGGGATCCTCCCAGACCGGGGCACGAACTCGTGTTCCCCGCATCGGCAGGCAGACTCCCAACCACTGTGCCACCAGGGAAGCCCCTCTGCTGGATTTTGATTGAGTTTGCGATAAGTCTATCAATCTACTTGGGGGAATTTATATCTTTACAATTTTGAGTTTTCAAATCCATAACATGGTATATCTCTCCATTTAAAAAAAGATGTTCATTAATAGCTCTTTAAAAAGTTGTCAGGAATTCCTTGGTGGTCCAGTGGTTGGGACTCCACACTTCCACTGCCGAGGCTGAGGGTTGCATCCCTGGTTGCCGAACTAAGATCCCGCAAGCCATGCTACACGGCCAAAAGAAAGAAAAAAAAGAAAAATAAAGTTGTGTAATTTTTCTCTGTACATTTTTGTATGTCTTTCATTTAAGTTAATCCTGTGTCCTTCGTGTACATGAAATATTGTCTGTTTAAAGTGTTAACTGTATAAATTTAAGAATAAATTTAATTGCTAATGATACATGATTGATATGAGGCTAACAGTCAATACCACCACCTGACAGGGATATTAAAAAACGGAAAAATTACAGACCATCTTACTCATGAGTGTGATGGAATAATCCTAAAAAAATTTAACTAATCAAATTCAACACTGTATAAAACAACTAATTTATCATCACCAAGTTGCATTAATTCCAGGAATGCCAGGTTAGTCTAATATTAGAAACTTCATTTACTGTAACTCACATACTTACAAAGAAAAGGAGGTAAAATATGATTATTTTGATAGTGTAGATTTTTTTTTTTAGTCTAGGACCATGTGATCTTTTATTTTTTATTTTTTGGTGGTACATGGGCCCCTCACTGTTGTGGCCTCTCCCGTCACAGAGCACAGGCTCCGGATGCACAGGCCCAGCAGCCATGGCCCACGGGCCCAGCCGCTCCGCGGCACGTGGGATCCTCCCAGACCGGGGCACGAACCCATGTCCCCTGCATTGGCAGGCGGACTCCCAACCACCGTGCCACCAGGGAGGCCCGATAGTGTAGATTTTTTAAATAAAATTAAGCATTCATTCATGATTTGAAAACTAATAATAGAAGAAAACTACCTTAGTCTAAAAAATGTTAGCTTCGAAAACCATAGGGCAAACATTATTTTTAATGGCTAAACATAGAAAACATCTCTTTTTAGATTAAGAAGATTCCAAGGATGACTTATGTTTAATATTAAAATGGAAATCCTTGCCAGATCAATTTGGTAAGAAAAAGAAAGGCATAATGATTTGAAGAGAAGAAACAAAACTGTCACTATTAACAAATGATATTACCTTCATTGAGAATTCAAAAAAATTTATAGGTAAATTAGAATTAATAACAGAATTTAGTAAGCTTGCTTGGTACAAAAATCAGTATACACAAAGCAATTGTATTGCCTTATACCAGCAACCAAAAGTTAATGTAATTGTAGAAACACATACTATTTAAAATAGTGAAAAAATATACATTACCTGGAATGAAATGTACCAAATATTTGTAAACTTGTAAGGACAAAATTGGAATATTTTATTAAATTAACATTAAAATCCATACCATGTTCATGGGTTGGAAGTTTCAAAATCATAAAAGTGGCAAATCCCATCAATTGATATGTAGATTTGATGTAATTTAAGTCAGAATACCAACTTGTTTTTGGTGAACCTGCCAATCTGAGTCTAAAATTTGTATGGAAAAGCAAAACTTACTAGCTTTAGTTTTAGCCAAACTAAAAGCAAAACTCATTCCTGAAGAACAATGGAGGTGGAATGCCTGACAAGGTATAAAGAATTATTATAAAGATATAGTATAGTAAGTTGATATCTGCAAATGCAGAAACAAAGACAAATGCAACAGAGTAGAAAACTCAAAACCAAAACTAATATGTATAAACTCGGTTTATGAGAGCGCTTTCATTGAAGATGTACTTTACAATAAAAGGAGCTATGAAAACTGGTTATTCATATGTGAAAAAATGAAATTGGGATCCTATTCACACCATATTCTCCTTTCCAGTAAATCCACCTGTGTGAAAAAGATAAATATGAAAGATAGAACTACACAATCTATATAGGCAGTTATCTATAAAAATTTGGAACAAGAATAGGTTTCTGGGACTTCCCCTGTGGCAAAGTGGTTAAGAATCTGCCTGCCAATGCAGGGGACATGGGTTCAAGTCCTGGTCTGGGAAGATCCCACATGCTGCGGAGCAACTAAGCCTGTGTGCCACAACTACTGAGCCCACGTGCCACAAGTGCTGAGCCTGCGTACCACAGCTACTGAGGCTGTGTGCCACAGCTACTGAAGCCCGCGTGCCTAGAGCCTGTTCTCCACAACAAGAGAAGCCACGGCAATGAGAAGCCCACACACAGCAACAAAGAGTAGCCCCCACTCGCTGCAATGCAGCCAAAAATAAAAATAAATAAATAATTAAATTTATTAAAAAAAAAATTGGTTTCTTAGAGAAAACACACACACACACAAACCATAAGATAAATGATTGATAAATTTGACTATTCTACAATTAAGAATTCTGTTTAGCAAATGGAATCATAAAGAAAGTGAAAAGACAAGCCAAGAAGAAGAAATTTGCAACACATACAACCATTAAAAGAACAGTAATCAGAGCACAGAAAAAAATTCTACATATAAATAAGAAAAAACAATCCAATAGAAAAGTAGGCAGAAGTCTTGAATGGTACCACATAGAAGAGAATCCTCAATGGCCAATAAACATATGAAAAGATCTTCACTTTTTTAGTAATTAGGTAAGTGAAAAGTAAAACACTATGAGATATCCTTTTACACTGTCCACAATGAAAAACAAATTAAATATCTGAAAATATCAAGTGTGATGAGGATATAGATCAATGGGTGCTGTTATACACTGCTGGTGGCAATATGAATTTATACCACAATATTAGGAAGCAATTTGGCATTATCAAGTCAAATTGAATATATCCATACACTTCTGGGTATATGCCTTATATTCTTGCGTTGGGGTACATGTATAAGAATATTCATAGCAGCCCTTTTTGTAATGGGAAGAATCTAGAAACAAACAGAAATGTTTAGCAACACTAGAATGGACAAATAAATTTCAGTGTGTTCTGTAGACTGAATGTTTGTGTCCCTCAGCAAATTCATATGTTGAAATCCTAACCCCCAATGTGAAGGTATTAGGAGGTGGGGCCTTTGGGAGGTGATTAACTCATGAGGGTGGAACTCTCATGAATAGGATTAGCACTCTTATAAAAGAGACTCAAGGGAGCTCCGTCACCCCTTCTGCCATGTGAGGACACCCTCACCAGACACCAAATCTGCTGGCACCTTGGTCTTGGAATTCCCAACCTCCAAAACTGTGAAAAATAAATTTCTATTGTTTATGAGCTACCCAGTCTATGGTATTCTGTTAAAGCAAGCTGAATGGACTAGGACAGTCAGTATGTTAATAAAATGGAATACAATACAGCAATAGAATTGTGATTCCATTTATTCACAACCATAAAACCATATAATTTGATATTTGGGTATATAATCATATTTGTGGAAATTTTCAAAGAAAAGCAAGGGGAGGAAAGCAAAAATTTAGGTAAGGTATTGGGTCATGGGAGGAACATACAGAAAGCTTCAAATGTAATATAATGTTCTATTTCTTAAATAACTATTGTTTTTATTAATGCAATTCTAGCAATATAAAGTACTATGCAAAAAATTAAAACAAAACCCCAAACTCCCCACCAAAGATGTCACCACCTACACACATTGTGATCATCTAGTATTCTTTATGCGTATATACAGAAAGACTAGATACGTAGAAAAAAAATTAGGATTGCTTCAGTTATCTAGTGGGTATAAGAAACCACCCCTACACTTAGTGGCTTATACAACAAAAACCAATTATTTCCTTATGATTATGCAACTGAGCAGAGCTTGGTGGGGTGGCTATCTTTACTTCATATGTTGGCTAGAGTTACTCATGTAGTTGTGTTCAGCTGGCAACTTAGGTGGGGTTGAATCATCTAAGATCACTTCCATGTTAGGAATCTCTGCTGGGATGGCTGGGATGACCTAGGGCTCACTGGCCGGGCTTCTTTTCTTGCATGGAAAAAGCAGAGGCTGCAAGTCTTCTAAGATCTGGGTGCCTAAGTCCCCGAACATCACTTCTGTGAATTCTTTTGGTCAAAGCAAGTCACAAGTCCAGCTCAGACTCAAGGGGAAAGGAAACAGAATTTACCTCTTAACGTGCAGAGAGACATGCCTACAGGGATGGGAGGAATCTTTGGAGGCTCTTAGGAAATGATATACCACTGTGATTGTAATCTATACATTACTTTTCATAGTCTATTGGCAGAAAGCTGGTTTTGCATGGTTCTTTGAACAACTTCATTCAACAATTATTATTGAATATCTACTAAGTACCAGGAACTGTTTTAACCACCATAAGAGCAGTGAACCGAGTCTAGATTTAAATTATTTAGGAAATCATTCCAGCCATATGCCATTTTATACCAGAAAGGAATAAAATTTGGCTAAAGAGAGAAAATTTGGTTAATTTAAATAAAAGAATAAGCACAAGTGATAGTTGCTGACCTTACTCAGTGGTTCACTTTTGATCAGATAGAACTAATAGAAAAAAAAGTTGCCAGAAATAAAAATCTTCTTGAGATTCCATTCAAATGCATTCAGCAGAGACCTACTACGCACAAAGATCTTTGCTGGCCTACTGGAATGGGAGCCTATCTTGGAAGCATTTGATTTGATTCAACTTAATAAGGATGTGTTAAATATATGTGTGAGGCACCAAAGGCACCAAAGGAGATACAAAAGATTAAAAACACAGGATTCCTGCCCTCATGGCGGCACAATGTTGAATGCTCATGACTGTGTATCAGAGGTAAGATAAGTGCCATGAGTTGATATTAATGTAGTGGTAGGGGGCTAAGAGAAGCTAATATCTCATTCGTTTGTAGCGATCATTGAGTCTTCATGAAGGAAATCATGAGTTGGTTCTTGAGTTGGTTCTTGAAGACTACATTTTCATTTGGGGAGGTGCCGGCAGGTTTATAGAAGGACAGAACAACTTGATGTGTTCTGCTACCATCAGCTCAGATGGTGGGTGCACATTACCTCCTTATTTCCAGATGAAACAAGCTGGTGTGGTCATTAATGGTACTTCAATGGTTTCCATTTTCTACCTGAATTCCTTGTTTAAATGACTATTTACATTACTACTCCGGGTGACACCTATGCCTAGAGATGTCTGCTAGTTGAAAATGAACAAACAGCAGCTAGGTATTTCTTATCTCTAATGGATGATCTGCAAATCCCTTAGCTTTAGCATTTTGTGTGCAATGAATTTTTTAAAAAAAAGAATAAAAGGAAGAGAAAGTGATGGGCACACACATCTAGGTGCTTTGTGCAAACAGCCTGTTATTCTTCTGTAAATGTGACTCTAAGCTTAGGACAGGCAGTTTGGATGTGGCTGACACGGAACTGTGTGTGCCTTCTCACTTACTCGGTCTCCTCTTTGTGAAAAATGGACTTGTGTTTGGGGTTAAACTTGTTAACCTCTGCTATACTAATAGTCTTAGAGTACCATTTTCATCAGGATAATCCTCTATACAAAAGGCTAAAATGAGTCTGAACTGCCTACTTTAGCCTTGTCTTCTTTTTCTGTGCTCTTCGTTCTTAGAATAATAACTGTACTGTATCACAAACAGCATTCCCTTTCTCCTCTTCCCTTTAAATATTCTTTTATTTATTTATACGTTCAACAAATAAACATTTATTAAGCAACTACTATATACTAGCCACTACTATGGACTTGGGATACATTTATCAAGAAAACAGACAAAATCTATATTCTGTTGGTGCTTATATTCTAGCAGGGAGAAACAAAAATAAATAATAAGTTCAGTTTTAACAAGGAAATTATATAGTATGTTTAAAGGTGATATGTCCTATGAAAAAAATAGAAGGCAAGGGAGTTGGAGATGAGTGCACGAATTACAGCTGTAAATAGATTTGTCTGGACGGGCCTCATTTAGAACTGGGTTAGCCTCTGGTCATCTAGGTGTGAGAGCCTTCTGGCCAGAGGCAGCCACCAGTGCTCAGGCCCTAAGGTGGGAGTTTGCCCAGGATTCTCTAGGAACAGCCCAATAGGTTAGTGTGATTGGAGCACAGTGAGCAGGGGGTGAGAATAGTAGGAGAGGAAGTGACAGAGGTAATGGGGGCAGTTGATATAGGGACTTGTAGGACTTTGTAAGAACTTTGGCTTTTATTCTTAGTGAAATGGGAAGGCACTAGAGGTTCTTCAGGAGAGAAGTGACCCTTTCCCTTTCTTTGTGCTATTGTTGACATATATTTTACTTCTGTAAATGTTATTATTTTGAGATTTTATTCAATAAAGAGTCGAGGTTTTAATTAAACCAAATTTAAAGTACTATTTGAAACTAAAGTAATAATAAGCATATTTTGGTGGGTTCTTTAATCTGTTGCCTTTATAGTAACATTATAGATGGTTAATATTTGCAACCATACTGCTTTCTTTGTACTCAAAAGAAACTGATTTCAACTTATTACACTTTATGTTCCTTTTTAAGAGTGGCAGTCATCGAGTCATTGTAATAAAATCAAATGATCATAAATTTCTTCCAGGAATTGTATTCCTGATACACTGTGGTTTACTTGGAAGCCATTTTATTATATGGTACCAATCAGTATCCCACTGTATAAAGAATTAACTAAAGAACCCCAGTTCCCAGGATGTAATTATTCAGTTCATATGTTGTTATTATTTTTGCTTTAAATATCAGTTGAATTTTGGGGGGGATAACTTTTGGATTAATGTTTGCATGACATATCTTTTTCCATTTGTTTACTTTCAGCATACCCATGCTCTTATACGTGAAGTGAGTTTTTTGTAGATAGCATATTAATGGATCATTTTTTTTACCTACTGTTCTAATTTTGGTCTTTTAATTGGTGTATTTAGATATTTATTTTGAGGGTAATTATTGATATGTTAGATCTTAAGTCTGCATTTTTGTTGTTTTCTGTTTGTTTCCTCTATTTCTCATTCCTCTGTTTCCCTTTTTTTTTTACGTCCTGTGGGTTACATGTACAGTTTTTAGGATTCTATCTTGATTTATCTATTATCAAGTTTTTATGCACATCACTTATATAGTTTTCCTAGTGGTTTTCATGGCTAACTTAATTTTGATATAATTTCAAAGTTAAAGAAAAGTTGCAAGAGTAGTATAAAGAACTCCTTTATCCTCTTTTTTCTTTCTTTTTTAAAAATTGAAGTACAGTTGATCTACAACATTATATTAGTGTCAGGTGTAAAACTTAGTGATTCAGTATTTTTACAGGTTATACTCCATTTAAAGTTTTTATAAAATAATGGTTATATTTCCCTTTGCTGTACAATATATCCTTTTTGCTTATTTATTTTATACCTAGTAGTTTGTATTCCATAGCCCTATCTTGCCCTTCCTTTCTTCCTTCTCCCCACTGGTAACCACTAGTTTTTTGTCTATATCTGTGAGTCAGTTTCTGTTTTGTAATAGTGATTAATTTGTTTTAATTTTTAGATTGCACATATAAGTGATAACATAGAGTATTTGTCTTTGTCTGACTTATTTCACTAAGCATAATACCCTCTAGATCCATCCACATTGTTGCAAATTGCAGAATTTCATTCTTTTATATGATTGAGTAATATTCCATTGTGTATATATACCACATCATCTTTATTCACTCATTTGTTGTTGGACGCTTAGGTTGCTTCTATATCTTGGCTATTCTAAATAATGCTTCTTGGAACACTGGGGTGCATTTATCTTTTTGAATTAGTGTTTTCATTTTCTTCAGATATATGTCCAGGAGTGGAATTGCTGGATCATATGTTAGTTCTATTTTTAGTTTTTTAGTAACCTTTATACTGTTTTCCACAATGGCTGCACCAATTTACATTTCTACCAACAGTGTACAAGGGTTCCCTTTTCTGCATATCCTCGTCAACACTTGTAATTTCTTGTCTTTTTGATGATAATCATTCTGACAAGTGTGAGGTGATGTCTCATTGTGTTTTTTGATTTGGATTTCTCCGATGATTGGCAATGTTAAGCATCTGGTTGTTTGTTTTTTTGGTATTGAGTTATATGAGCTGTTTATGTATTTTGTATATTAACTCCTTATTGGTCATATCATTTGAAAATATTTTCTCCCATTCAGTAGGCTGTCTTTTCTTTTTATCAGTGGTTTCCTTTGCTGTGCAAAAGCTTTTAAGTTTAATTAGCTTCCATTTGTTTATTTTTGCTTTTGTTTCCTTTGTCTTAGGAGACAGATCCAAAATAACATATTGCTATGATTTATGTTAAAAAGTGTTCTGCATATGTTCTCTTCTAGAAGTTTTATGGTTTCAAGTCTTACATTTAGGTCTTTAATCCACTTTGAGTTTATTTATGCATATGGTGTGAGAAAATGTTTAATTTCATTCTTTTACATGTAGCTCTCCAGTTTTCCCAGTACCACTTATTGAAGAGACTGTCTTTTCTCCATTGTATATTCTTGCCTCCTTCATTGTAGATTAATTGACCGTAAATGTGGGTGTTTGTTTCTGGGCTCTCTATTCTCTTCTGTTGATCTATGTGTCTGTTTTTATGCTGGTACGATACTGTTTTGATTACGGTAGCTTTGCAGTATAGTCTGAAATCAGGGAATGTGATACCTCCAGGTTTGTTCTTTCCTCAGGATTGCTTTGGCAATTCAGGGTCTTTTGTGGTTCCAAATATTCTAGAATTAGTTGTTCTAGTTCTGTGAAAAAATGTCCTGGGTACTTTGATAGGGATTGCATTAAATCTGTAGAGTGCTTTGGGTAATATGGACATTTTAACAATAATCATTCTTCCAATCCATGAACATGGAATATCTTTCCATTTCTTTGTATCATCTTCAATTTCCTTCATCAATTTTTTTTAATACTTTTCAGATATAGGTCTTTCACCTTCTTGATTAAATTTATTCCTAGGTATTTTATTCTTTTTAATGTGATCTTAAATGAGATTGTTTTCTTCCTTTCTCTTTCTGATAGTTCACTATTAGTGTATAGAAAAGCAACAGATTTCTGTATGTTAATCTTGTATCCTGCAACTTCACTGAATTCATGTATTAGTTCTAATAGACTTTTTGGTGGAGACTTTAGGGTTTTCTAAATATAGTATCATGTCATCTGCAAATATTGATAGTTTTGCTTCTTCCCTTCCACTTTGGATACCTTTTGTTTATTTTTCTTGTCTTCCTGTATGCTTTTTTCTGAGATTCACCAATATCTTACATATTTCCCTATTTGATTAGCTAGCATTCTCTCTGTGGAGCATATATTTATGTGTGTGTGTATTTGAGTAAATTTTTTGAGCCACTTGAGAGTAAGTTGAAGGTATCATGCCTCTTTACTTCTAAATATTTCAGTATATATTTCCCAAGAATAAGGACATTCTTTTATAGAAGAATTATCAAAATCAGGAAATTCACATTGATACAATACTATTATCTAATTCACAGTCCATATTCAAATTTTGTTAGTTGTTTTAATTATTTTTTTTTTATAAAACTCAGTCCCTTTAGTCTCCTTTAATCTGGGAGCAAATTTTCATTTTTTCCTTATATTCCTTGACCTCAAATTTTTTGAGGAGTAAAGGTGATTATTTTGCAGAATGTTCATTAATTTGGGTTTGTCTGATGTTTCTTAAGGAAATATTCACATTACTTATTTACAATAGAGGACATTTGGAAACACTCTAAATCTGGCATTTTAGGGGTTTGTTTAAATAAATTAAGATATACTATGAGATATTATGCAGTCATCAAAATGATGGCATTTTTTTGACATAAGTTCTAAATATATTAAGAAGAAAAGGCAAGGCACAAAGCAGTCTGTAAAATGAAACAATTTTTGTAAGCAAATATATAGTTATTTACATGGGCAAATTTGCATAGGAAATGGTGTGGAAGGAAATACGCCAAGCTATTAATTCTAGGTGTTATTATCTCTGGGTGGTAACTCAGAGATTTTTTTCCCCTTTTTTTCCTTTTCAAGTTTTTCACCAATGAAGATCTATTATCCATGTGATTTTAAAAAGGAAAAAACATTTTTTCTATAAACCTAACAACCTTCTAAGGTTTTAAAACCGAAGTAGCTTTATTTTTCTAGGAAAAAAAAATAGAGTTAGATGAAGAGGCACTATGGTGTAATGGAAAATGCACTGAACTGAGATCAAGACCAAATATCACTATTTACTATTTATAAAGTCGTGCTCAGGGGCTTCATGACTTTTGAGCCTCAGTTTCCTCATCTTTAAAATGGGGATCACAGGGACTTCCCTGGTGGTGCAGTGGATGGGACTCCACGCTCCCAATGCAGGGGGCCCAGGTTCGATGCCTGGTCAGGGAACCAGATCCCACATATATGCTGCAACTAGGAGTTCACACACCACAACTAAGGAGCTGGAGAGCCGCAACTAAGGAGCCCGCCTGCTGAAGCTAAGACCTGGTGCAGCCAAATAAGTAAATCAATAAATAAATATTTAAAAAGTGGGGATCATAGTATCACTTTTCTGTCTGCTTCAAAGAGTTGTTGTGAGGATGAAATGGAATACTGTGTTATGTTGCTTTTTGTAATTTTTAAAAACCAATACCAATATTAATAAAAGGCACTCTTATTTTATTTTATTTGTCATGGAAAACATTTCCAGATCATTGTATACTAGAGGTGAATTTTTCCTAAAATTATTTACAGTAAAAAACCCCAAACTCCCAGGCATCTGAACTTCACTCTTGAAAGTTTCTAGTGTTACTAATCTTTTCATTTCGAATAGACAGAACAGTAAGAGGAATTAGCAGATCACCCACTTTAACATTTATAGCTTTAGCATTTATAGCTTATCCGTGTCCTCAGCTAAAAAAACTTTGTTTTTTCTATTTATTCATCAATTTTTTCCCCCCTTATTAGGTGATCAGTTATTTCTTAGCTTTGAAAGATGGTGGAAAGTTCTTCTTTCCTCTTTAGAGACTTCTGATATGCCACATCCTAGAAAATAGAAATATAAGAGAAAGCTGTTAATGAACATGCAGTTACACCTAGGTGCTTCTGGGCTCTCGATCTTTCTCATAATAGTACAGCCCATTTTGGGGATGGGGATGCCTCATTGCGTTTTGCTCCTCCTCCTGCCCAGGACTGCTGACCAGTAGGAGTAGCAGACCAGCTCAGGATGGAGACACAGGGAGCTACAACATCACACAGCCTCAACCTGCACTGTACAGTGAATTTTGGAGGGAAGCAGAGTCTTCCATAAACACCAGATAAATTGCAGAGATAACTCACTAAGAATTAGCAATATATCCCATGAAGTAAGAAGTAAATATCCCAACATAGAACAAGTGGAACAATATCCAAAGTAGGACATAACAAGGAAGAAAGGAACAGTTAGTCAAACTGGTTAAAAATTATTTAAAGAATCAGTTGCTTGGCATACCTCATTAAGAGGTGGGATCGGTATCCCCTCCCCCTTAAATCTGACCTTACCTTAGTGACTCACTTGTTATTCAGAGAATGCAGCAGAAGTGACATTGTGTGATTTCTAAGGCAAGGTCAGAAAAGGCCATGTGCCTTCCACATTTCTCTCTTGGGATAAAGAAGCCATGTTCTATCATGGGATAGAAGAAGCTATGTAAGAAATTCAACTAACTAAGAGCGCCACGCTGGAGAGGGTGTGAGTAGTCAGTGGAGCTCCCAGCAGAAGTTTAGCAGCACTTGCCAGCTACATGATTGAGCCAGTTTGGATGTCCAGCCAGGCAAGCCTTCAGATGACTGCAGCCTCAGTGGACATCTGAATGCACCTGCACGAGAGACTCCAAGTGAGAGCGTTTCCCAAATTCCCCACCTTTGAAATTGTGAGCAAAACCAAACCATTGTAGTTTATACTACTAAATTGTGGAATAATTTTATACAGCAAGAATGACTGGAACAATCATGTGGCCTCATGCATTTTTTTTTTAACATCTTTATTGGAGTATAATTGCTTTACAATGGTGTGTTAGTTTCTGCTTTACAACAAAATGAATCCGTTTTATATATATATATATACATATGTTCCCATATCTCTTCCCTCTTGCGTCTCCCTCCCTCCCACCCTCCCTATCCCACCCCTCCAGGCGATCACAAAGCACCGAGCTGATCTCCCTGTGCTATGCGGCTGCTTCCCGCTAGCTATCTATTTTACATTTGGTAGTGTATATATGTCCATGCCACTCTCTCACTTTGTCCCAGCTTACCCTTCCCCCTCCCAATATCCTCAAGTCCATTCTCTAGTAGGTCTGTGTCTTTATTCCCGTCTTACCCCTAGGTTCTTCATGACCTTTTTTTCCCTTAGATTCCATATATATGTGTTAGCATACGGTATTTGTCTTTCTCTTTCTGACTTACTTCACTCTGTATGACAGACTCTAGGTCCATCCACCTCACTACAAATAACTCAGTTTCGTTTCTTTTTATGGCTGAGTAATACCCCATTGTATATATGTGCCACATCTTCTTTATCCATTCATCTGTTGATGGACACTTAGATTGCTTCCATCTCCTGGCTATTGTAAATAGTGCTGCAATGAACATTCTGGTACATGACTCTTTTTGAATTATGGTTTTCTCAGGGTATATGCCCAGTAGTGGGATTTCTGGGTCGTATGGTAGTTCTATATTTAGTTCTTTAAGGAACCTCCATACTGTTCTCCATAGTGGCTGTACCAATTCACATTCCCAGCAGCAGTGCAAGAGGGTTCCCTTTTCTCCACACCCTCTCCAGCATTTATTGTTTCTAGATTTTTTGATGATGGCCATTCTGACTGGTGTGAGATGATATCTCATTGTAGTTTCGATTTGCATTTCTTCTAACACATGAAAGAATGCTCAACATCACTTGCACTATTTCTGACAAGAAATTTGACGTCAACCTTGTCATTGTTTCTCTTTTGCAGCATATATTTTTTTCCTCTGGCTGCTCCTACAATTTTCTCTTTATCACTGGTTTTGAGCAACTTGATTATAATATGCCTTGGTGTAGCTTTATTATGCTTCTTGTGCTTAGGGTTCATTGAGTTTCTTGGATCTGTGGGTTTGTAGTTTTCACTGAGTTTGGCAAAATTTCAGTCATTATTTCTTCAAATATTTTATCTGTTTACCCCCTTTTGCGTCTCCTTTGAGAACTCTAATGCTAGTATATAAGGCTATTTGAAGTTGTTTCACAGCCCACTATGCTCTTTTCTTTCCTTCTTTTTTATTCTTTTATCCACCTGGGTTTTATTTTAGATAGTTTCTATTGCTATGCTTACAAGTTAGCTAGTCTTTTCTTCTGCAATATTTAATCTGCCATTAACTCCATCCAGTGTATTTTTCATCTCATGCATTGTAGTTTATTCTCTAAAACTACAATTTGCATCTCTTTTATGTCTCTAGCTTATTGAATGTATGGAATACAGTTATAATAAGTTTCAGTGTCCTCTCTGATAATTCTAACATCTTTGTCAGCTCTGAGTTTGTTTTGATTGATTATTCTCCTTATGGGCTGTGTTTTCCTGTCTCTTGTTATGCTTGACAATCTTTGATCAGATGTCAAACATTGTGAATTTTACCTTGTTAGTGCTAAATATTCCTGTATTCATATAAATAGTCTTAAGCTTTGTTCTGGGATGCAGTTAAGTTCCTTGGAAATAGTTTGATAACTTTGAGTCTTGCTTTTATGATTTTTTTAGGCAGGTCCAGAGCAGTGCTAAATCTAGGGATAATTATTCCCCACTACTGAGACAAGACTTCTCTAAGTATGGTGATCAATACTCCATGAACTATGAGATTTTCTAGTCTGGCTGGTGGGAACAGACATTATTTCCTGCCCCGTGTGAATTCAGAGTACTATTCCCTCTAATCCTTTCAGATGGTTTGTTTCCCAATCTCTTGTAGGTTAGTTCCTCACATATACATTTATTTTTTTTGAGATGGCTGTTCTTTTTTTTCTGTATTCTTTTCCATTATGGTTTATCACAGGATATTGAATATAGTTTCCTGTGCTATACACTAGGACCTTGTTGTTTACCCATTCTCTATATTATAGTTTGCATCTGCTAATCCCAAATTCCTAATCCATCCTTCCCCCACCCCACCCCCTTGGCAGCCACAAGACTGTTCTCTATGTCTGTGAGTCTGTTTCTGTTTCATAGATAAGTTCATTTGTGTTATCTTTTAGATTCTACATATAAGTGATATCATATGGTGTTTGTCTTTCTCTGTCTGACTTACTTTACTTAGTATGATAATCTCTAGGTCCATCCATGTTGCTGCAAATGGCGTTATTTCATTCTTTTTTTATGGCTGAGTAGTATTCAATTGTATATGTGTACCACATCTTCTTTATCCATTCATCTGTCAGTGGGCATTTAGGTTGTTTCTATGTTTTGGCTATTGTCCTCACATATACTCTTGGATCAGTACTCTGCTGAATACTTCAGGGAGACTCTCTGCAAATTTCTAAGACTCTTCTTGTGAAGCTCTCTGCTCTCTAGCCTTCTACCTTTTTTAAAAAATTTATTTATTTTTAGCTGCATTGGGTCTTCATTGCTGTGCGTGGGCTTTCTCTAGTTGTGGCGAGCAGGGGCTACTCTTCACTGCGGTGTGCAGGCTTCTCATCGCAGTGGCTTTCCTTGTTGCAGAGCACGGGCTCTAGGTGCACAGGCTTCATTAGTTGTAGCACGTGGGCTCAGTAGTTGTGGCTCGTGGGCACAGTAGTTGTGGCTTGCAGGCTCTAGAGCTCAGGCTCAGTAGTTGTGGCACACGGGCTTAGTTGTTCCGCGGCATGTGGGATCTTCCCAGACCAGGGCTCAAACCCATGTCCCCTGCATTGGCAGGCAGATTCTTAACCACTCTGCCACCAGGGAAGCCCCTAACCTTCTATCCTTTGAAATTTAGTTGCCTTGGTCTCCCTGGACTCTTAGCTCTGCTTCTTCAACTCAGATTTGTCCCCTGAGCTCTGCCTCTGGTACCTCTCCCTGTGCCATGGCCTGGCATTTCTTTCAAGGCAGTAAGCTAGGGCAATGGTAGGGCTCACCTCACTTGTCTCCCATCTCTCAGGAATCATTGTGCTTCGTTGCCTGATGTCTAGGATCTTAAAAACTGGTTTCATCTATTTTGTCTTTGTCTTTTTGTTTGTTGTTGTTATTTCTGGAAGGAGGGTAAATTCAATCCCTGTTATTCCATTTTGGCCAGAAGCAAAAGTCCAGGATTGACTTTAATCAATTTACTTGTTGACCTCCCCCCACCTATTTGGGAGGGACCTAAGTGGTTCAGATGCTAACAGTAATAGGGTTAATTTGGTTTCTGCAATAGGAATCTGTCAAGTAATATATATGTCAACTAGGAGCTTTACTGAGAAGCAATGCCAGATGATACAGGTTTCCTCCACTATCTGAAAATAGAGAGTTCCTATGAAACCTTTTGTAAGCTGAAATGGAGTAAAGAAGCAAATACCTTTTTTCATAAAAACGAAAATCCTCTTTGATTTCTTTCAGTTAGTGAAAACAGATATTAATGTAGGACTTCATAAAATCAAAGTGACATAAAGCAAACATGAAAAGCAGGCGACACTTGTATTTCTTACCTTTTTATCCTTGCTTAGCTGATTTTCCAGCATTGGTCTGTGGGTGTCATATGCTGAATTACAGTTATGCCTCCATCTATGACTAATTTCTGCATTTTCTAATAATCCATAAATTTATATCCTTTAAAATAATGTGACTTTTATTTGTACTCACCTTGGTGAATAGCATCACTTATTACTTTTTCTTGTTGTTTTAAGAGGAACCTTGTTTGGTCAAAAATGACAGTGTCAAATTTCCAGTTAGCAGCAGGAAGAGTACAGAGGCATACAAGTTTTTTTAAGATAGGAGAAGCTGCTGCTTCCAGGAGACAGTATGCTTGGCACTGGCTATCTGCAAAAATAAAAGTATTAAAGGCAGTGTTTTTATAAGGATGGTATGTTCTTTTTGACAAATCAATCATCCATGTTACTTCATGGAAACCTGAACTCTATCCAAATTCTTTTCTGAGTTAAAAATCATTAGATTCTATAGAGGCTTATTTTAGGGTATTTATTCTAAATAAACTAGTAAAAACACAACAAAAAAAAACCCTCTGTAGAATTAATATAATTTTATGGTTATCTTGTTTATTAGAAATGATTTATTCAGTGACTAATTTGGCAGGGCAAGTATGAGGAAGAGAATCACAGTTTTTTTCTTCTCCCTCCACTATTAGCTTACAACCTTAAGATGAACACATTTATAACAATGACAAATTGTTTTTAGTTTTCACTAGAATATCAATATTTAAAGATCTGCATTGTCATCTAAAGGTCATAAATGAAATTTAGCCAAAAGAATGAAATGATACTCAAGAACTAGTGTCATACTTCCTTATCGATTTTAATAGTGAGCATGATGTTCTTAAGGGGTCAATGTAAAGAATATTTTTCTTTACAGCAGAACAAATAATTTTAATTGGTATAGGAATCAATAATAACTTATTTACACCACCTTGATGGTGGGTAAGAGAACGGAGAGGGCAACCATCAACAGTTCATTTTTCCAGACTGGGAAGAAAAGTCTGAGTGAGGAGCTGCAGTTTGCTGTTCTCTGATGCATGTAGGGAAGCAGCAGTTTAAATGAAGGAAGAAATAACACTTAGTGGACTGGAATAGGGCGATGGGGAGGGAGCGGCAGAGGCAGTGAATAAGGCACTCCAGGTTTGGAAATAACCTGAAAGTAGGACTGGAATGAAGAAATATCTGAAACAAGTGAAGAAAATTACATGGAAAATAAGGTGTGTCCTAGATACCCAGGAAAGTGCTTTTAAATTTACTTAATTTGAATGTATTTAAAAAGCATAATGCATACCTGATGCTTGAATTTCAATGACATTATCTGCTCTGCTTTCCTGATTTGCTTTCTCTAGTGTTTCATTAGTACAAACAATAGGATTTTCTTCTTGAAGAGTTAAAGAATGTTCTTCTTTGTCTTGAAGTTCTAATAAAAACATTAATTTGCATTGTTCAGGGAAACTTAATGTTGATTAAGATGCTCTCTTGTAATATGATCATAATTGTTAAAATTCTTTGAAATGCATCAGTATTAAATTGAGCAACTATTCAGGTCAATGGACTTACTGTGCTGGGTAGGAAGCTGAATGGTAATAAAGGAAGGAACTTTGGCATCAGATCAGTGTTTCAATCCCAGTTCTGACACTAGCCTCAGTTTCCTCATATGTAAAATATTGATTAATATACCTATTTCAAATATTGTTGTAAGGTGTTATAAATACCAAGGATGATTCCTGACACCTAAAGGGCACATACTGTTCTACATCATTTCTCTGTGACTGTCCACAGACCCTTCCTCTGTTACTAATTCTCTCCTATGCCCCAAACCCTACCTGTCTCCATCCTTTCTTAATAAGGTCATTTCTTACTACTTACCCTTTAGCTCCCAGGCATTTTCTACAGGAAGCCTTATAAAACTGCCCACTCGGGGCTTCCCTGGTGGCGCAGTGGTTGAGAGTCCGCCTGCCGATGCAGGGGACGCGGGTTCGTGCCCCGGTCCGGGAAGATCCCACATGCCATGGAGCGGCTGGGCCCGTGAGCCATGGCCGCTGAGCCTGCGTGTCCGGAGCCTGTACTCCGCAACGGGAGAGGCCACAGCAGTGAGAGGCCCGCGTACCGCAAAAAACCCCCAAAACACTGCCCACTCTACTTCCAGGCCAGCAAAGTGCCTCTCCTTTTTGTTTCCTCAGCACTTGGCATAGTCTCCTGGCACTGACAATGTTGTATGGAAATTATCTGCATGTCTGGTCCACTGTAAGCTTCTCATGGTCAGCAACGTTATCATATTTATCTCTGATATGTGATTTAGTGCCTGGCACACAAGGTTCAATAACTGTAGTTTTCTTCCTTCGTTTGTAAGTATTGTAGAGGATTAAAAAAATATATATATATATATATAATTTATTTATGATTAGAGTTATATTAACTAGATTGCAATGTTATCCATTAATAATATGATTACAAGATAATTTTAGAAAAACACTGCCATCTTGAAACGTTTGAATATATGAGCTTTAAATACACAGTGAAAAAAAAGAGTAAAATATCCTAAACTAGCTTTTTATTATTTTCAAGTATACTTTTTATTAACTATAAGTAATTTAAATAGCTATGATTAAATACTACAAATTATTAGAGTTTTTGAGGGGGCCTAATAAGTTGTAGCATTCTTTCTCACCCCTGTATCAACAAGAAGTAAAATATATATATCAAAATATTACCTCTGTTACTAATAAAAACTAAGTTGGAGAAAGGAGCTTAGTTTGAGAGTCAAAAGAGCTTTTTAATTAAACAACAGAATTAGAGTTACCTACCCTGCCCCAGACTATACTGTACTGTACTCTCTCTCGCTTTGTCACAGCTTACCCTTCCCCCTCCCCATATCCTCAAGTCCATTCTCTAGTAGGTCTGTGTCTTTATTCCTGTCTTACCCCTAGGTTCTTCATGACATTTTTTTTTCTTAAATTCCATATATATGTGTTAGCATACGGTATTTGTCTCTCTCTTTCTGACTTACTTCACTCTGTATGACAGACTCTAGGTCTATTCACCTCATTACAAATAGCTCAATTTCGTGGCCTCATGCATTTTAAGGAAAAGTAAAAGCAAAGGTTTCAAGTGTAATTATTTTGCTATGAGAATCCCGGAGCAGGCACTCCCCTTGCCAGAACCCAATCTTCCATTTCACACATCACTCTCCCTCCCACGTTCTCCCTTGGTCACACCCTGCAGCCCTGCCTCAGCCCCAAATCTTAGCAAGCCAGGGTCGTTCAGGTTTTTCCTAGACCTTTTCATTATTGTAGTAGTTTCCAGCTCTATAAAAATCTATGGTGTGAGGAATTACTGTTCAAAACTAGCAAGAGAATAGAATATGTGTTTTGCTCAAAGCTGCTGATTGGATTTTGAATTATTTTGCTTCTCTCTGACGTTCCAAGAACAAGATGCTTGTTTTTCCAAGATTCTTTCCTGCTGAATAATGGACTGCAAATCATGGTGTAACAGACTTTTGTTATGAACCAGCCACAGGGACTCAACAGTCCTCTTCCCTTCTTCCTTTTTGATTTTGCTCAGACTACCTTCCTTACGTTACCTTCCATGGAGGCAGCAGGAGCATGTAAGAAGTAGATTTTTCTTGACCAATGTATAGGCTTTTCCCATCTTGCCTCCATTACAGTGACTTACATTGCTCTGACTAAAATTTAAGGAAAATCTAATGCATGATTTAGTGAAAATTTCACAATTCATTGGCTATTTGAGGAGAGGCAGCAATACTTCCTCCCTCCCTCTCTTCCTTTCTTCATTCCTTCTTTCCTTCGTTCCTTCATTTTTGCTATTTCTTTTTTGATATAAGAGACAACTTATTACCTCTGGTATTTTCTTCTTATTTTTCCCTTTTTAAATTTTTTCCCTAGAAATAAGTCACTTTTATTTTTTCTTATTTATTCATTCAACAAACATTTACTGAGAACCTACCATGTGCTTCCCACTGTTCTAGCTATGAGAATCCATGAGTAAACAATACAAAGTCCTTGGCCTAATGGAGATTGCATAAATTAGTGGGTGCAAAGTATTATGCAGAAGAATAAAGTAGAGTAAGAAGGGTAGGTGTAGAGATGGAGCAGAAGCTCTTCCTATTTTATTTAGGTGTGTCATAGTCTTTTTGATAAAGTAATGTTTGAGCAAAGATCTGAAGGAAATTCTGTAGGCAGAATAATGCCCCCCCCCAAAGATTTCCATGTTCATATCTCTAAAACCATGCACGTATTAGTTACCTTACATGTAAAAGGTACTTTGCAGATATGATTAAGTTAATGATTATGAGATGGGAAGATTATCCTGGATTACCCAGGTAGGTCCAATGTAATCACAAGGGTCCTTATAAGAGGGATGCAGGATAGTCCATTAGGAGATGTGTATCAGAAGCAGAGTCAGAGAGATTTGAAGAGGCTGTGTTGCTGGCTTGAAGTTGGAGGGAAGGGATCATGAACCAAAGAATGCAAACAGCCTGTAGGATCTGAAAAAGGCATGGAAACAGCTTCTCCCCTAGAGCCTCCAGAAAGGATACAGCCCTGCTGGAGCCTTGATTCTACGACTTTTGGCCTCCAGAACTGTAAGATAATAAATTTGTGTTGTTTTTAAGTTTGTGGTCATTTGTTACAACAGCAATTAGAAACTAATACAGTAATGCAGAAGCAAGATTTGCAGGTAACCAGGGAAAGAGAAAACCCAGAGGAGAACATAGCAAGAACTAAGGTCTTGAGGTGGCAGCACGTAGGATGGGTTGAAGAGCTGAAAGGGGTCCATGTGGTCATGAGTCAAGTGAGTTGGGGGGAGAGTGTAAGAGTGGTAGAAAGCGATGAGGCCGGAGAACTGGAAGGTGTATGGACTCGGACCTTTTCTCTGAGTGAGCTGGGAACCCCCTGACATATAAAGCATTCATTACAGCTGAAAATATACAGCCCAGTTTGTTATTTGCTCTGTTTTCCCTAATTGCCAAAGTTTCTAATTTTCATCTTATCAGACCTGTTACATTTTTCCTTTAAGGATTTTTCCATTGCTTACATGCTTAGAAATTTCTTTCACACCTTAAGACTAATTAAATAACCAGCTGTAATTACTTCTGGTTTTTAATGATTTCATGTCTCCATTTAACTTTGTACTCTGGTTTGTTAAGTTTTATACATAGTATTAGGTGAGGCTTTCACTTTATTATTCTTGACTTTTTTTCCAGTGGAAGCCAATGTTCCCAATAATATTTGTTAGATAGTTTATTATGTTCCCATGGGTGTATGATAGCATTTTATAATATATTAAATTCTTATCCATACTAAAATCTGTCTCCTGAGTTCACATTCTGTTCCACTGATCTATTTGTTTGTTCTGGACCAGACCCTTTAGGTCTCTAGCAAAGTGTCAAAAATATAAATGAGTAAATATTTTTTGAACAACTTGCTAAAGGTTTGGAAGTAAGAGGGAATTGGAGTCATTTGGGAAACTGAAATCAATTGTTCATATTGTTGGGGCATAGGGGGAAGGAGAGGAGAAGGTAATGGAAGGGGGGGCAGTGTCTGGAAATGAGGCTGGAGGCATAGGCAGGACAGGTAATTCAAGCTGAGTAATATATACTATATTACAAGGGCAACGGAAAATTATTTATTAAAAGGTTCTAGGGCTTCCCTGGTGATGCAGTGGTTGAGAGTCCGCCTGCCGATGCAGGGGACACGGGTTCGTGCCCCGGTCCGGGAAGATCCCACATGCCGCGGGGTGGCTGGGCCCGTGAGCTATGGCCGCTGAGCCTGCGCGTCCGGAGCCTGTGCTCCGCAACGGGAGAGGCCACAACAGTGAGAGGCCCGCATACCGCAAAAAAAAAAAAAAAAGGTTCTAAGCAGAGACGTGACAGGATCAGGTACAGCATGCTAAGGCAACCATAGTCCAAATAAACTCAGCGGAGAGCTAGAGCTCAAAGCCAGAGGTAAGCATAGGAATTTAAATCCTCTAGAAATTTGCGTGATCTTGGAGGGGAGCATTGGACCTCACCAGTGCCTTTCCAAAGGTGAGCCCAAATTGACACTTGGGTCATGGGACTTGGTAAAAAAAAAATGGTGGCACATCCATAGTTTAAAATTTTTTTCTATTTTGGAGTAAACTCTAACCCCCAACCTCAACATTACAAATGATGCCGTAGGAGAATTTTTAACGAGATGGACAACAATTTGTGACATATTGCTAAGTGAAACTGGAAGGTCATCTCTGAGTAGTAGATTTATGTGTGATTCTAACCTTTTCTATTGCTTATTTGAAAAAATTTAAAGAATAAACTTGTTATACATTTTATAATTAAAAAGGGAAAATTTACTCTCAGAAAAAAAGACACTTGGATTCTGTATTTTCTGGATTTTTTAATGTCTGGAATGCCTGTTTTTTCTTTTACACAGGAATAACTACTCATGTGGAAATAGCATTTTTGTGCCACAACTTTACCCCCAGAAAATTCTATAGGCTTTTCTCTATTTTCTTTTGACATTTTTTATTGGAGAGAATTTTGAGGCCAGCAAGATGTTTTTTGTTGTTGGTGGTGGTGGTGGTGATTTTTAATTTTAATCATTTCCTTTGTGGGTAACATGTCTTTGTCCCTGAAAAGTTATAGGATGTTTATCCTTGTAATGGAGGAATTTTGACATTGGTCTGTTTTTGGTCATTTTACTTAGAACTTGTTAATTGCTTTTGATCTGAATATTCTAATTCTTATGTTTCTAAGCTCAGAAAAGTTATGACTTCTAAAATTGTTCTGATTTTGTTGGTGTGACCATAACTTAATCCTTTGATTAGATTTTCATCTGAGCGCTCTATATGTATAATTTCTTGCATAGTTTTTAGTTCTTGTCCTTTACACTACATTTTAGGAAAGCTCTTCAAGTTATTTTCCACATTTGCTTTATTTTCCATGTCATTCCTTCTCTTTAATATCTTCATTGCAGATTTTAATTCTGCTATTTCAGTGCTACTTTCCATTTTGTTCTTCCTTATCTCACTCAAGCCCTGTTTATCTCAAATTATAGCCCTTGTTCTCATTTTGTTGCATTCTTACTTGTCTCCATTCTCTCTCTTTTACACTCACTATGTCCTCTTGGGCCCTATTTAGGATTGCCAAGTTTTCTAAAATTCCCCTGTGATTCCTGCCAAATATCATTTTCAAAGATAGGTAGGTCTCTTTTAGGTTATCAGAGTGATATTATCTTTTCCTCATGATACATTATTTTTTTTCATGGGGCCTATTTACATTTTTCTTCTTCTTTTTTTTTTTTTTTTGCTGTACACAGGCCTCTCGCTGTTGTGGCCTCTCCCGTTGCGGAGTGCAGGCTCAGCGGCCATGGCTCACGGGCCCAGCCGTTCCGTGGCACGTGGGCTCTTCCTGGACCGGGGCATGAACCCGCGTCCCCGGCATCGGCAGGCGGACTTTCAACCACTGCGCCACCAGGGAAGCCCTCTTCTTCTGTTTTTTTAAAAAATTGAAAATTAAAAATTTTACAAAAATTAAATTAAAATTTTTAAATTAAAAACATTAAAATGTTTAATTAAAAGATTTAAAATTTTCACTTAAAATTGAAATTAAAAATTTTTTCTTCTTTTTTTTTAAAGCATGATAAGACCTATTCAGACTTGGTATTTATGTCATCAGCAAGGTAAGTGGCTTTCCCTTGAGTCTTTTTGTTTTTTTTTAAATTGGGGTATAGTTGTTTTACAATGTTCTGTTAGTTTCTACTGTACAGTGGAGTTCCCTGTGCGATACAGCAGGTTCTCATTAGTTAACTACTTTATACATATTAGTGTATATATGTTAATCCCAATCTCCCAATTCATCCCATCCCCCTTTTCCCCCCTTGGTGTCCATACGTTTGTTCTCTACATCTGTGTCTCATTTCTGCCTTGCAAACTGGTTCATCTGTACCATTTTTCTAGATTCCACCTATACGTGTTAATATACGATATTTGTTTTTCTCTTACTTCACTCTGTATGACAGTCTCTAGGTCCATCCACGTCTCTACAAATGACCCAATTTCATTCCTTTATATGGCTGAGTAATATTCCATTTTAAGTATGTACCACATCTTCTTTATCCATTCATCTGTCGATGGACATTTAGGTTGCTTCCGTGACCTGACTCTTGTAAATAGTGCTTCAATGAACATTGGGGTGCATGTGTCTTTTTGAATTATGGTTTTCTCTGGGTATATGCTCAGTAGTGGGATTGCCTGGTCGTATGGTAGTTCTATTTTTAGTTTTTTAGGAATCTCCATACTGTTCTTCATTGCGGCTGTATCAACTTACATTCCCACCAACAGTGCAAGAGGGTTCCCTTTTCTCCACACTCTCTCCAGCATTTATTGTTTGTAGATTTTCTGATGATACCCTTTCTAACCAGTGTGAAGTGATACCTCATTGTAGTTTTGATTTGCATTTCTCTAATAATTAGTGATGTTGAGCATCTTTTCATGTGCCTCTTGGCCATCTGTACATCTCCTTTGGAGAAAGGTCTATTTAGGTCTTCTGCCCATTTTTTGATTGGGTTGTTTGTTTTTTTTTGATATTGAGCCGCATGAACTGCTTGTATATTTTGGAGATTAATCCTTTGTCTGTTGATTTGCTTGCAAATATTTTCTCCCATTCTGAGGGTTGTCTTTACGTCTTGTTTATGGTTTCCTTTGCTGTGCAAAAGCTTTTAAGTTTCATTAGGTCCCATTTGTTTATTTTTGTTTTTATTTCCAATACTCTAGTAGTTGGGTCAAAAAAGATCTTGCTGTGATTTATGTCCAAGAGTATTCTTCCTGTTTTCCTCTAAGAGTTTTACAGTGTCCGGTCTTACATTTAGGTCTTTAATCCATTTTGAGTTTATTTTTGTGTATGGTGTTAGGGAGTGTTTTAATTTCATTCTTTTACATGTAGCTGTCCAGTTTTGCCAGCATCACTTATTGAAGAGACTGTCTTTTCTCCATTGTATGCCCTTGCCTCCTTTGTCATAGATTAGTTGACCATAGGTGCGTGGGTTTATCTCTTTGCTTTCTATCCTGTACCATTGATCTGTATTTTTGTTTTTGTGCCAATACCATACTGTCTTGATTACTATAGCTTTGTAGTGTAGTCTGAAGTCAGGGAGACTGATTCCTCCAGCTCTGTTTTTTTTTCTCAAGATTGCTTTGGCTATTCGGGGTCTTTTGTGTCTCCATACAAATTTTAAGATTTTTTTATTCTAGTTCTGTGAAAAATGTCTTTGGTAATTTGATAGGGATTGCATTGAATCTGTAGATTGCTTCGGGTAGTATAGTCATTTTCACAATATTGATTGTTCCAGTCCAAGAACATGGTATATATCTCCATCTGTTTGTGTCTTTTTTGTGCTATCTCATTGCGTACCTCAGCCAAAATATCATTATGTTCTGTACACTTGTAGAGTGCATTCTGCTGGAATGAATCATGCTTTTCTCTTAGTTCCTTTTTCTGAACCCAAGAGCATGTGAAATATCACAGCCTGTGTTGTATATTCTTACCAAGGTCCTTCCCATTTCTGCCTTTGCTATAGATGTCTCCTTGTATGGAGCCAGAGAAAGAGACTAGAAGAAGGATGAAGTGTCTCCACTGTCATCTTTCAACTCAGCAGAGCCCTTTCTTTCACATAATGAAGCTTGAGAATCCCTGAGTTATCTTTACTCAATCCAGCTCCATTGAAGTTTTAAGTTGGTGGAAATTCCTTTCCTTCCACACATTTCTATTATATTGTCTATTAATCTTATTGCTGGTTTCATAGTTTTCTGAATCTTCATCAGAATGTTAGTGTGTATTTAGGAAAAGTTGCTGCAGAAGTTGCTTAGCAGTACCATTTTATACCAAAGCCTAATATTTCCCTCTATTTGGAGGAAATATTTAAGTCTTTTGTTCAATTGAAATATTTTTTTCTCAACATTGTTTTCTCATATAATTCCTTATTCTACTACATCCTTTCAATGTCTCAATTATTCTTTCTTTTCATTTCCTTTTAAGTCTCTTAAAATCCTTTTTGGAATTTGGAAGGACATAAATAATAAATGAATACATAAAATGAATTTTTATTTTTAAAAAAGTAGCCAAATCACTAATATTAAAATAATACATAACTTCAAAAATTAATAATACAATTTCCAAGCCAGATTGTGAACACTGAATGCTTCCTGTATATTATTAAGTTGATTGTCCACTCAGCGAGCTAGGTAAACACTATCATATTTATCTCTGTGCCAAGAATAAAGAACTGCAACCCATAGAAGAATTATTATTTTGATGTTTATGCTGCACTGTTGTTTTGAAGCAGCTCCTGTTTGTTTACAGACTTTTCATTCGTTTTGAAATAGTCCCTGAAGAAGGAAGGAAGTGTTTCTATCTCTTTAGACCATGGGTTGTCTGGGGCTTATAGATGGAGAGATAGACATTCTTGATTATATGTTTTCCAGCCCATATCCATCTCCACATTCTCTGTTTTTTCTCTGTGTCAGGCTGCCTCAGTATTACCAAATAGTTCTGTCCCGATAACGAGGATGGTCTCTCTACTACAATCTGCAGAGATACAGTATACTGTAATAGTTGTGCTCAGTTGCAAACATTTCGGGTACTGCCATAGTTTCCATGAAATTTTATTCTGCCCAAATTCTCAAAAGTATAATATATGACCAGAAAACATTTCAAGACTAAGGGAGAATTCCACTCAGTTTTCTAACTGTGTAAAATAATCTCATTTTCCCAGAGTTGTTCAAGAATGCAAAAGGATATAGATTATTTCTTAAGACATGTGTGCTCCTATACCATGAGGGACTCTCTATCCTCAAAAATAAACAAGGGTAGTGAATAATTTCTTCTACTTTTGTAAATATTTAATCTGGCATCCCTAAATAACAGGTTAGACTGGTGAAAGTTGATGTGATTGTTACAACTCTCAGTGAAAATTGTTGAAGAAGTTGATGTTTAAAGTTCATATGTTGCTGGAGTGTATGTAACACATGGAGTTAATCTTTGCTGTCAGACATATTTTGGGTTCTATCGTGCTTAACAAGCGTGTACACACTTTTTAGCTTGGGTCTTCATGTTCCTGGTCTCTGTCTTTTGTAAAGAATGTTGTTAATGCTCAGCCAGAAAGCTTTGTCACTGAAAAAGATGGTAGACCACTGGAATTTCCCTCTAACAAGACAAAACTGAAGTAGTAGTATTCTGTAGCTCCTTCCACAGAGCTGAGTTATCGAGGAACTGAAAACACCCCGTAGAGCCTAAGGACCCTATAGTTTATTTTCAAATAACGCTACTGAAGAAATCTCTCTCTCTCTCTCCCTTTTACTTCCTTCCTTCCTTCCTTCCTTCCTCCCTCCCTCCCTCCCTCCTTCCTTCCTTCCTTCCTTCCTTCCTTCCTTCCTTCCTTTCTTTCTTTCCTTCTTTCTTTCTTTCTTTCTTTCTTTCTTTCTTTCTTTCTTTCTTTCTTTCTTTCTTTCTTTCTTTCTGTCTTTCTTTCTTTCTTTCTTTCTTTCTTTCGAGAGAGTTTGCACAAAATACTACATAGAGAAGGATAATTGTAGAGTGTGGTTGATTTAAAACAGTAACTCATCTATTTGCCTAATTAAACTGATTATCAAGTCATTTAAAATTTTTGTCTCCTTTTTTTTGGTGACAAATATAGCCTTTTTCCCATGTTGTGCCCCAGACTTATCATCAATTTTTACTGCCGATGAACGTTGCTGCACGTGCATCCTCCCTCCCATTAGTGTATGATTATAGACATTATACAAGATGTGATAGGAGAATATTATTCTGGTCCGTGTCTTCACTGTGTCCTATAGGTGAGAAGAAACATGAAAAAACTAGTAGGTCAGAGAGAGAGCATTCAGAGTAAACATGGGAGGTCACAAAAAATGCCAGCAAGAGAATATGAAGCAATCATTCACAACCATAAACATTCCTTCCATACCTCTTGGTACAGTAGATTTTTATGGACTTCACTTGGCTGTATTGGTTAGCATACAGTAGTGGTGAAGAGTCTGGAATCAGACCGTCCAGGTTCCGATCCCAGCTCTACCACTTCATAGCTGTGTGATCTTGGGCAGGTTGCTTAACCTTTTTTTAGTGGTAGCAGCAAATGCTAGACTGATCCTCTGGTGGTACCTGGTCTGGGGTTATTCTGTTCAGCCTCCCTACTTCCTGCTATTTCTTGTGCCTGCTTCTCCAAACTTCTCAGCAATTTTAATAAAGCTCTTACCATGTAATTCAGCCATAATTTACTCTGTTGCTTACAGCTAATGACTCAATGTACACAGCCATCTAGAAGTCGTGTGACCATACATTTTAGTTCCCTTCTACCTAGTTTCCACTATATATATTGTTCAGAAGTGGACACCTGACACTCCAGGCCACTGCTACATGCCAGCCAGCAGTTCAGTGTTTGCAGTGTTATATGCTTTATCTGTAAAATAAGTCTGGAATTCCTTGATAATTCTTTTACCCATTCTCCCAGCAAGTATTATTGAATAAGTAGTACTATTGAATAAATAATAGCTAGACCCAGTGCTAGGTCTATGCTAGGTGTTAAAGTTGCATTAATTTAAAATGAACTTTTATTGTACCCATAATATAGTAAAATATTCTTTTCATTAAAAATCAGAACGTTACCGATTAAAGACTAAGTCCCTTTTGACCAACCCCATTCCTGTTCCTCTCCACACCTTCTTACATGTAAAATTTTTCACTTTTAGAGTAACTTTCTACAATAGATACCTTTTTCTACATGTAAAAAACAATAAAACTATATGGAGAATAGAAAACCACTCTATGTGTTCTGGGTATAAGGATTTAATATAGGTTTTAGTGACCTTCACAATCATTGGACCTTAAGAAGAACTGGAAGAATGAAGGGCAAAAGGGCTTTATCAGTTAGAGGGATTGGTTGTATGCCACAGAAATGGACTCTGGCTGATTGAAGCAGAAAAAGACTTTATTAAAATTGCTCAGAATGTTGAAGTAATAGGGGGATCTTCCAGGTATCATTTTCTGAGCAAAGGACAGTTCAGAAATGTACACTAACCAGTTCAGGATCTGGGAAGTCCATCTGCATCAGAGAAACAGTATGTCTCTCTGCCTCAGACACAATACCAGGTGGAGATGTGCTGCCTGTGTGCCTGTGGCATCATGGTGGGGTGGCTAATCCTGCCACCTTTGGATTCCAGGTGCCATTCTTCTTGCAAATCAACCCCATCTTGTACTACTCCTCATTCATTCATTCTACCAAAATCTCATTCTCCTTTTAGCAGTCCTGTGGAAAAAGGACATGGGGGAAATCCTGGAATCATGATGATGCACTGGGATGAATGCAGGGATTGACAGAACAGTCCAGAGACCTTAGCAATACCGTACAATTAATATTTCTTATGTAATGTACAGTCTCCACTGAAAGCATTGAGTCATCAGTAGACACTTTCGTACCATTGCTCTAGGGGAATTTCTTGTCTCTGTCCCATGAATCCCACTGGATCATTCTTGTTTTTTTTTTTTTTTTGATGATATTGAAACATTGCTCTGACTTTAAGTACCATAATATTTAACAGTGAAAGTGAAACAGGATCAGAACAAGAACTATTGATACTACACTTAGCATATAATACTGTAGAGGAATTATTGCCAATGCAGTAATATCCAAGCAGTCTGGGAACCCTTAGGAACTCTTCACCTTCATATCTTCTAGATTGACTGTAAAAGATTTATAAATAAGGTAACTATTTGTCTCTGTTTCTGCAGGAATGCCCTGGTTTACAGTTGTTGTCTCAGTGCAGTTATCAATAGTGTCCCTGTTTGAATGATAAATTATATAATCACCCTGTTTACAAAAATCTCCCTCCCTCTGGAAACCATTATTCCAGTAAATCTCTATAGATTTTAAAATCCCTAACTAGCTTAACCTATATTGCCTGGTGTTTGGGGCACATGTTTTCTGATTTTTTTTCTTCGTTTTCCACTCATGCGTTTTAAAATAATACTTTGGCTTTCCCGTTTCCTCTTAAGCACACCCTTATCTGGGATGCTGACTTTGGTTACCTTTTCCTCTATGAACTAGCAAACAGGCTAGTAATTAGAATCCCTGATGGCCCATACCCCAAGTCACAATCTTGGCACATTGTGGAAATTTGTAATGGTTAGGGGAAAACTCATGATGTAATATGTTAAGGAAAAGAAGAAGGATATAAAACTATTTCCATGTGTGGTACTAATTATGATTTTTTAATAGCCATGACTGGAAACATAGTAATTTGAACTTGTAACAGTTCATATCACTTCATGGGAAGATTATGAATCAAATATTATTTTGTCTTTATTTGTACAAATTGTTTTTATTCCACATTTCATACAAGGTCATATCATATTTTATAATCAGAAAAAGAATGTAAAAATAATGCAGTAGTGTTAGTTGTCCCTTTTGCCTTAAGGAGTTCAATGTCCAGAAAGGTCTAGAGGTGTCCCATCAATCTTTTAGTAGATGGATTTTAGATTAGTGACAAACCCCTTCACCTTTCCGTATTTACATATGAAAAGAGGCTTTTCAGAGCTTCTCTATAGTGTTTCCTCCAGAGGAGGTAGTCAGGGTCTCTGTTATAATTTGGAAAACCTCTCATTAGAGACTGTCAGGAACTCCTAAATTTGTCAAGCTTTGCATTAACCTGTTCACAGTGAACCCAAGGAATTTTGACTGGACTAGATGGCCAGTTCTAGGCCCATCTGATATTTCCTCTTCACATTCCAAACACAGGTTATATTGTCTAATCCAGACGTAAAACAATAAGTTAAGCATTGTGGATAATCCCTGAGGAACTTGATTTGCCAGTGTATCCTTGTGAGAATTCTCATCTTTTCAGAGGTGGCCACCATGATGTTGTGAAAAGAGCATGTCTTTCCAAGCCAGGTTGACCTGGGTTTGAATCTTTAATCCACCACTAATTTACTAGCTTTGTGTCTTTGGACAACTTTTTTTTTTTTTCTTTTTAAACCATTATGACTCTTTTTTCTTAGAATAATCACAACTTCTCATTGATTGTTGGGAACTTAAAAAAAAAAATTTGGGGCTTCCCTGGTGGCGCAGTGGTTGAGAGTCCGCCTGCCAATGCAGGGGACACGGGTTCGTGCCCCGGTCCGGGAAGATCCCACATGCCGCGGAGCGGCTGGGCCTATGAGCCATGGCCGCTGAGCCTGCGCGTCCAGAGCCTGTGCTCCACAACGGGAGAGGCCACAACAATGAGAGACCCGTGTACCGGAAAAAAAAAAAAAATTTTTTTAATTGAAGTATACTTGATTTACAACATGGTGTTAGTTTCAGGTATACAGCATAGCGATTCAGTTATATATATACATATATATGTATATCTATATTATTTTTCAGGTTCTTTTCCTTTATAGGTTATAAAAAAATATTGAGTATAGTTCCCTGGACTATACAGCAGGTCCTTGTTGGTTATCTATTTTATATGTAGTAGTGTGTATAGGTTAATCCCTAACTCCTAATTTATCCCTCCCCCCAACCCCCTTTCCCCTTTGGTAACCATAAGTTTGTTTTCTATGTCTGTGAGTCTCTTTGTTGAGAACTTTTTAAAGGTGTCTTCTGTGGTGCCAGGTTTACAAATAGTTTACTCAAGCGGCTGGGGTGCAAAGATTGGCAAGTGTCCTAATTTTCAGTTAATTTTCCACGAATGCAGTGGCAGATCCTGCCCAGAGGGTGGCAGTCTTACTTCCAAACACCAGGTGGAGAGAAGGGACTGGCAAGTAGAGTCAGTCCATTGGTACTATTGCTTTGGCTTTTGTTGCGTGTCATTGCTGCTGTAAGGCTGGTCCTGCTCAGCAAGATGGATGCCTGTCTGCAGTTGAGGAAATGTTCTTGAAGGCCTGGATTCCTGCCAACACTGCAGTGGTTCCTGGCTGGACTGCCATGTTCTGAGCTTGGACACTGTTCTTCAAAAAGTTCAACATTAGGCCAGAGTGGCTGAGCCTGTGGGGCATCCTCTCTCAGCCACCCACTGTCTTTCTCCTTGAAACCTGGGCTTGTCTTGAGGCTGTACCACATACTCAAAAAAGGCCAGTCTTTTTTTACCCGCTCAGTGATTTCTCCTTTGGTGAACTCATTGTCACTTTCTTCCAGCATCTCTTGCTTAATGGCACCCTGGTTCATCCCAGATTTCCCTGGTCTTTGATTTTGGGGGCATAGGAGTTGCAGTCTCATCCTTTCCTCTTTGAAGATTCTGGGCTTCTTACGCAAGTTGATACACTCTCTATCTAGAACTTTCAGTGAGGGGGTGTGACCTTTCCCCAGGTGAAAAGTGGCTGCTGGCTTTATATTTGCTTAATCAAGAGCAGCTACAGAAGTGAACTTTCACAGAATACAGACCAGCTCCTAGGGGACTACTTTCTAGGTCTTTTCTTAAACCGAGAGATCACTCCAGAATAAAAACCAAACAAAGCAAAATCCAGGTGCCTCATCAGTTGCCCCTGTCAGTTATTATATTTTGTAAATTCTAAGACAACACGGACAGTGAATGCAGCATTATTTTATGTTCCACTAAAAAACAAAAGCAAACAAACAAACAAAAACCTTTGCCAATTAAACTATAAAGCATCATTGATTGTAAGACTCATCCCGGTTTGAGATGTTAAAATATGAAAACCAAACCAAACCATACCCAAACAACAAAACCAAACCTGGGTCTTAGAGTTGACGAAAAAACAAGAGATGGTTTTCCCATCAGTGGGAATTAAAGAACAACTCCCTCCCACCCCTCACCATCTTAGTGGTTAGGAGACTAATCAGGCCAGACGGTATCCTGTAGATTCAGAGGGAGGTTAAAAGGTTTGGAATAAGCAGGTGAGGAGGAAGGAGTAACAAGGTGGCTTTACTTGGTCTGCATTAAATGCAATCATGTTAAATTCATGAGTGAGAAACCCCCTGCTTTAAGCCTTTGTTTTAAACTTGGAATATATATACATTTCTCCCTTCTTTCCATCTGGACTTAGTTGAAGCCTCAGGTCAAGCCAGCTTGAAAAAAATACAGCAGAGCTACCTTCTACAGTATGACATCATGTCTCCAGTGTTTCTCATTATAAAGTTGAGTTTCAGATGTTAAAATCATACTCTCCTCACCCCTCTTTGTTTTCTTCTTCCCCTCCCCTTCAACAATTTCATCCTGATGGAGCTCCATTGTTTTTATAGTTGAACTACAACTGTTTTGTGCCAGGCACACGAAGTTATTAACCTGACATTGGGAAAACACATCTTATGACTAAGAATTCAGCTTCTATAATTTTTAACTCTACAGAATTTTTATTTTTTCACCAGCTGCCGTTCTACATATTATTTTCAAGTTCCAGTTTTGAACTACATACAAGAGGTTATATTTTATAAAACGAACAACTTTGGATTCACTAATAAAAAGCATCACATAATTTTTTAGGGACTCATGTGAAGTTGTAACATAGATTATACAATTTTATTAAAAAATATAAAATGAATAGTGACATAGTTTTAAAAATTTAAAAATAGTGGAAACATGCTGCAATAATGGAATTATGCTCCACTGGAAAATATAGAAACGTTGCATAAAAATTTTGGCTACAATGTACAGTAGTTTCTAAAATCTTAATTTAAAACCAATCAAATTATATTATTATAAAATACATTGTTGTAAAAAAAGTTTTAGGAACAAGAATTTATAGTGAAACTATAACTTGAAATATAGCCCAGTTATTAATATTATTTGAGTAATTATAGCCCCTAATATTTTATTAAAGAGGCAGCTTTGTGCAAGGTACTTATTCATGCCAGTGAAAAATAGCAAACTAGACATTTCTAAGATACGTTATGTTTTACAGAATTATGGCAATGAGATACGTGAAACTGTCATCTACCACCACTCTGCCATCTCTAAGCATCTATTCAGAGAGAAGTTGTAGAAAACTGGAAAATGAGTAAAAGGAAACTAGCAGAGGTGTGGATCCTGGGAGGAATGTAACTGTCAGGCAGTGTTTTATCTAAGAATAGACAGGAGGAAACAGGAGAGCTGATTTATAAATAGGTATAAAACTTTGTATCCTACAGAGAAAACACATTCTTTTTCAATATCTGTGGATATTTAAAAATTACAGAATCATGTATTAAGGTATAAAAATTGTCAATAAATTAGAAAACTAGAAATAATTCCAATCCCATTGTTTTACCCACTGCAAAAATATTAGAAATTTAAAATAAAACATTTAAATAACAAAACAGCTCACTGGAAATATTTTTAAAACTCTCTGTGGGAGATACTGTGATATTGTTCCCTGTTTATCTGTTTTTTCATTTTACATGGTAATAGAATTTTTAATTGGGCGTATGACCAACCGAGAAAAGACTACATTTCCCAGGACCCCTTGAGTCTAGATGCAGCCAATATGACTAAATTCTAATGTAGATGGTAGTGATAGGTGAAAATCCATTCCTTCTCCCTTCTTCTTCTTCTGTGGGTTGGAATGTGGATCTGAAATCATGATGTGGAAATGGCCTACTGTGGAAACTGGTAGGATATCAAGATTGGAAAAGACTGAGATGCCCTCCACCGTGGACTGCCTGCATGGACATTTATTTTATTTTAGCCACTCTCACAGCACCTGATTTTTAAGTAATATGTCTCTTTTCTTGAGTTAAGTAGGAAAAACACCTGAAGCTGAGATTATTGAAAATGATGATGAGAACACTGAATATATAAGAACTTACATATTTGAAGCTAAAAATATGACCAGAATGCATTCTTTCAGTGCATTTCTAGTAAATCAGAAAGAATTAAAATTGGCTAATATCATTAAAGAGTTGTAAAATAATCAAATTAATCTAAGGGAAGCAAGAGAAAAGGATTAAAGGTAAAATCAGAAGTTAATCCAGATAGATAAAAAAGAGAAATTGGCAATAAAGTTCATCATATAGAGAATATAGTGTTATGAATTAAAATGGGATCTAACTCAAATAATAGAGTTATAAAAATCTAGAAGAGAATATGATATTTAATACTAATAGGTATGAAAACTGGCAGTTTTGGAGGAAAATGTATTTTGTTCAAATTGAGTCAGGATACAGAAAAATTGAATAGACAAATAACCTTCAAATTAACTGAAAATGTTGCAAAAAGAACTATTTCCAAGATGGCTAAAGACCTGAGTCATTTTTATGTGTGAGTTTTTCAAACTTTCTGATAACTGGTGATTGCCACAATACATGACATATATGACATATTCTATAGTACTACATAAAAGTAAGGAAAGTGTACCAGTTTATTGTACAGCACTAGCTAAACACTGACACCCAAATCTGACAAAACTTACAGGCAAAATTAAAGCTCTACGTTTATGATCACTGAAACAAAACTTCCTAAAATGCTTACCACAGGGGGAAAAGTTTTACATTTGCAATTGCAGAGGCCAAAAAAGCTACCTCAAATTCTTATAAAAGAAAAAAATAAGGGGAATTCCCTGGTGGTCCAGTGGTTAGGACTTGGGCTTTCACTGCTGAGGGCCCTGGTTCGATCCCTGGTGGGGGAAGTAAGATCTCACAACCTGCGCGGTGTGGCCAAAAAAAAAAAAAAAGACAAAAATAAAACTATATTTATAACTATATTGGGACTTCCCTGGTGGCGCAGTGGTTAAGAATCTGCCTGCCAATGCAGGAGACACGGGTTCGAGCCCTGGTCCGGGAAGATCCCACATGCCGCAGAGTAACTAAGCCTGCAAGTCACAGCTACTGAGCCTGCGCGCCTAGAGCCCATGCTCCCCAACAAGGGAAGCCACCGAAATGAGAAGCCCACACACCGAAATGAAGAGTAGCCCCTGTTCTCCCCAGGTAGAGAAAGCTGCCTGCAGCAACGAAGACCCAATGCAGCCAATAAATAAATAAATGAATGAATGAATGAACAAATTTCTAAAACTATATTTACAACTATAGAGGGAAAAAAAAACCTACCTAAGTTCCTTACAAACCAAATGTAGAACTACATTAAAAGAAATAAGATTTCTAGGAATATGGAATAATTTAAAACTAGAAACTCAGCATAATGGCATGGCATCATTAGATCAAAGGAGGAAAACCATTCTTGAGATGAATTTTCTTTACTTGGAGATGCAAAATTTTATACCCATTCAAAACAAAATTCAAGGAAAACTAAGGATGGATGGATAATATCTTAATCTGATAGTAAATGTCTCTCTCAAACTAGCACCAACATCATACTTACTAGTAAATGCTAAAGGCATTTTATCAAGTCTACAAAGAGGACAGGAATAGTAACTTTCATCACTTTTTTTCCTCTCCGTTTTATTGAGATATAAATGATGTACAGCACTGAATAAGTTTTTTCATCACTTTAAAAAATAATATTTCAGCAGTTTGAGCTAAGAACAAGGCTATATTATCAATCTTTCTCAGTGATATTCTCAGTGAAAACAAACAAAAATGATAATAACAAAAAAAATCCTAGAGAGAAAAAATAATGGAAATATAGAAGTCCAGTTAAAATAACTATACTGGGCTTCCTGGTGGCACAGTGGTTGAGAGTCCGCCTGCCGATGCAGGGGACACGGGTTCGTGCCCCGGTCCGGGAAGATCCCACATGCTGTGGAGTGGCTGGGCCTGTGAGCCGTGGCCACTGAGCCTGTGCGTCCGGAGCCTGTGCTCCGCAATGGGAGAGGCCACAACAGTGAGAGGCCCGCGTACCGCAAAAAAACAAAACAAAACAAAAAAACTATACTATTGTTTTCCTATACATATGGAAAAATGTATCATTAAAATTTCTACAACAAGGTATAATTAAAATTTCTACAAAAATATATAATTAAAATTTAACTTAAGGGAAAACAATACAATAAGAGAGAGAATATTCAAATAAAAATTAATAAATGGAGATGTAACATGTTTTTGATAGGATGACCCAACATATCATCAGTTCTCCTCAGGTTAATTTATGTATTTAATGTGACTCTAAGCAAGACCCCAACATGGGTATTCTGGGCTTATCAATTTTTTTTTTTTTGGTGGAAGTATATAAAGCCAAGAATATTCAATATATATGCATTAAACATTCTTAAACATTATTTTTATTGAGGTGTAATTAATACAATAAAATATCCAGATCTTGGTTTTGCAGCTCAATGAAGTTTTACAATGTATATACCCTTTGTGACAACCACACAAGATATAGAACATTTTCATATCCCTAGAAAGTTTCCTCATGCTCTCTCCCAGTCAACAGCCCCAGTACAAAGGTAATTACATTATTTCTATCATCATAGATTAGTTTTGCCTAGTAATGAATTGCATAAAAATGGGATCTTACAGTAGATGTTCTTTTGTGTCTCTTTTTGACATTTATCCATGTAGTTAAGTATATCAGTTTGTTCTTTCTTATTGCTCTGTAATAGTCCATTGTATGGCTATAGCACAACTTGTTTCTTCATTCTCCTATTGATGGACATTTGGTTATTTCCAGTTTTGGGCTATTAAGAATAAAGCTGCTATAAACATTCTTGATCAAATCTTTTTTGTGGCTATATGCATTCATTTCTCTTGGGTATATACATAGGAAGAGAATTGCTGGATCACAGGGTAAATGAATGTTTAACTTGATTAGAAACTGATATATATCTTTCCAATGTGATTTCCACCATTTTTTCACTTCCACTAGTGTTGTGTGTGAAGGCCAGTTGCTCTACTTTCTTATCAGCCCTTTATATTGTCAGTCTTCTAATTTTAGCCATTTTCATGGTGTGAAATGCTATCTCACTGTTGTTTTCATTTTAATTTTCCTAACTGTCTTAGTCTGAGGCTACTATAACAAAAACACCATAAACTGCATGTCTTAAATAAAAGCATTTTTTAATTGCTTTTTTTTTTCCTTAAAAATTTTATTGTATAATTCCGTTTATATGAAATGTCCAGAAGGGGCAAATCCATACCGACAGAAAGCAGATGGGTGGTTGCCAGGAACTGGGGGAAAAGGGGAATGGGCAGTGACTACTAACAGGCATAGGGTTTCTTTTTGGGGTGATAAAAATGGTTTAGAGTTAGTGGTGATGGCTGCACATCCTCGTGAATATACTGAACTCCACAGAATTATACACTCTTTAAAATGGTGAATGTTAAGGTGAATATTTTCTCAACGAAGGAAATGAAAAAGACAAATATTTCATATTAATGCATATATGTGGAATCTAGAAAAATGGTATAGATGATCCTATTTGCAAAACAGAAATAGAAACACAGATGTAGAGAACTAATGTATGGATACCAAGGGGGTTAAGTGGGGGGGAAGGATGAATTGGGAGATTGGGATTGACATATATACACTATTGATACTACGTATAAAATAGGTAACTAATGAGAACCTACTGTATAGCTCAGGGAACTCTACTGAGTGCTCTGTGGTGACCTAAATGGGAAGGAAATCCATAAAAAGTGGGGATATATGTATACATATAGCTGATTCACTTTGCTGTACAGTAGAGACTAATACAACATTGTAAAGCAACTATACTCCAATAAAAATTAATTAAAAAAAAAGAAAATGAAAAGCAGAACCAAAAAGAACAGAACAAAAAACCAAGCCTCTTGATTCTTCTCCTTTTCCCTTTGCTTCCCTGTTCTTCAGAATTATTCTGAATACCATTGAATCTTGACTCTTGTAACTCTCTACTGTCTGGGGCATGGGTGGGGACATCACAGTCCCAGTGTGTCAAGGGCCAGTTCAGAGACCCCCAGCCCCCTGACGGGAGTCTCATCCCCACATTTCCATTGAGTTGGAACATCAGGAACCACATTTAAATACAATGATGTGGATAAGACTTCATGGAGAAATTCTTGTACCAGACAGCTTTCAAACATGGGTAGGGGCTCTGAAGTATGGAGGATGTGAGGATCAAGAGTGGGAAAAAAAGAGATTTAGTGAATATGTACCCACGTAAGAGACAGGAGGCCTGGCTTCCAGTTCTGGCTCTGATGCTCCCTTCTTGAGTGATTTTTCTCAAATTGCTTTCACTCCTTTAGATTCGTTTCCCCATCCCAACTCCCAGCATTTCTTATAGGACCCAGTCTCTCCAAGCCCCAGCTCTGCCAATGGTTTACTGTCTGACCTTGGACGAGTAGATATCACTCTTAGGTTCTCCATTGCATCATTTATACATGGAGAAGATTAGACCTGTCACCTGACCTTCTCCAGGCCAGAAGGTTTTATTTTCATGTCCTGACTCTGCTGTCAGCAGGCCTGTGTTTTGAACTGTTATGGAGTGTTTTTTGTTCATGTTATCTCAGCTTCCTTAGATTCCTCAAGCTAGGTCTAAAGCAGTGGCTCTTAAGCTAGCCTGTATGTGTGTGAAATTATTAATTACAGATATTATCTCATATTTCCCTCATTCTCTACTTTTTAAAAAAGTTCTTTTTTGTGTTTTAATTTGTTTCTATTGATCTGTCCTCAGATTCACTGATTCTTTCTTCTGCTATGTCTAGTCTGATATTAAGTCCATCCAATGCCTGCCTAATTTAACTTTTAAAATAAATTTATTTATTTATTTATTTATTTTTGGCTGCATTAGGTCTTCATTGCTGCACGTGGGCTTTCTCTAAGTTGCGGCAAGCAGGGGCTACTCTTTGTTGTGGTGCACAGGTTTCTCATTGTGGTGGCTTCTCTTTGTTACGGAGCACAGGCTCTAGGCGCACGGGCTTCAGTAGTTGTGGCTCGTGGGCTCTAGAATGCAGGCTCAGTAGTTGTGGCGCACGGGCTTAGTTGCTCTGCGGTATGTGGGATCGTCCCGGACCAGGGCTTGAACCCGTGTCCCCTGCATTGGCAGGCAGATTCTTAACCATTGCACCACCAGGGAAGTCCTGCCTGCCTAATTTTAAATATTTTAGTGTCCAGATTTTACTGCTGCTAGTGCTTCCATTCCTCTGTTGAAATTCTCCATCTTTTCATAAATTAGGTCTAAATTTTGCTCTAATTTTTAGAACATTTCTAGTAGTGACTTTGTAGTCATTTTCAGTTAATCCCACATTTGGGTCATCTGTAGTTCTCTTTCTATAGATTTTATTTTTCCTTTGAATAAGTCTCATTTTCCTTCTTTCCATGACTTGTGTTTAAAAATTACAGAGACTGAAATAAATATTGCTTTCCCCCAGAGGGGGAATATCTTTTCTTCCTATCAGTCAGCTGAAGAGGAGTAAAGAGGATTTTTGCTTTGATCTTATTAGGAATTTAACAGAATTGAGGCTGGTTTGTAGCCTTAGTTAGTTTTAGGTTGCATTTGTTTTCAAACTTTTTGAGAATGCAATCTTATCTGTGTATATAACAGGCTCTTCCTTCTAGTGGACTTTGGGATCTATATTTGCTTTCTGCCTTGCCCCAAATTCCCAGATGCTTCTTCCAGACACTGAGCAGAAATCTTGAGGGGAGAATTGCTGGAAGGAAGGACTAGCTATGCATTTGGAGTTCCTAAGATTCTATTCCATTACACCACCTCACATGACATTTTCACCATGCCAGTTAAAAGTTTAACTGGTTTCTCCCTACCCCAGCAGATTCTTTCTGTGTAAACTCAGCTAGGATTCCCGGGAGAAAAGCAGTCCAGGGTCTCTGCTCATCCAGGAAGGGTCTATTCGTCTCTCAGAGTCTTTAGATTTTTTTCATTCATAGCTCTCCGGTGTGTTAAAACATAGGAATTTTTATTTAATCCATATTTTTATAATTTTTCTGGTGAGAGCAATGATCTGTCACAACCTTCTGCATCTTAACCTGAAGTAAAATTCTGCAATAGAATTGTGAAAAAATAAAAAGAATTATGAAATGACATTTGCCTCATGGAAATTTAGAACGTATTATAATTTCACATTGTGGTATTGGCACAAGAGTAGACCAATGTAGTTAAATCAAACAGAATAGAAAGTCAAGAAGCAGAAAAGGTTTTAGCTGGTGATAAAGATGGTTTTCCCCCAAATTTTGCAGGGTAATGTATTATTCAATATAAGGGAAAAATTATCTATTTGTAAAAAAATAAAGTTAGAGCCTTTCCTCACCCAGTACTCAAAAAGAGATTACATAGGAGTCAATTTGAAAGACGAAACTACAAGATAAAAATTCTTAAAAATATGGAGGAACAGATTCTGCTTACAGGGTTAGTAAAATATTTCTAAGAATAAAATTAAAGAAAAATAATAGAAGAGAATAAGAAATAGATTTTTTCTACCTCAAAAATTATGAACAAATTTAAAAGTCAATCTCTAAAGCAGGTAAAATATATTTGTAAAATAAATGACACAGTGTTATCACCCTCAATATATAAAGAGCTCTTATAAATCAACAAGAAAAAGGCAATTAGGAATATGTCTTAACAGGTATTTCACAAAGGCATACAACTGTCTTAAAATATTAAAAAAAATACATCATTAGTAGTCAAAAATCCCTCTTATACCATTTTTTGTTTCTTACTCCAGTGTGTGTGTGTGTGTGTGTGTGTGTGTGAGTGGGAGGAATAACCTTAATATTCTTCTAGGCTTTTAAATGATAATTTTATAGTGAATAAAAAATTTGTCAAAGAGTGAATTGCCTAAAACATAGTTAACCTGCAGTATTTCAGAAGCCTGCTTTGCTTCTATTCAGTCTACTTAAGTAGCTGTTGTTTTCTGTGCCCATTTTGTGGTACTACTTTTAATATGTTTCTTTGTGAAAGTTGTTTTTTTCCAGAACTCACTGGAACTTAGGTCTGGATAGGGTCAATATAATAATAAATTCCACTGGCATCTGCCCAAGTCTGAGAGAGAAAGCCCAGCCCTTTCATGTCTCACTGGATTATTTCTCTGGTGTCTTACTTTAGCTCATGCTCTTCTACCATGTGCACACTTTTGACTGTGTGATGTTCATGCAACTTCCTGAGAATTGTGACTCAGCATCATCACCACTACCAGTGTCCACCACGACAACATTGAGGGCATTGCCAAAAGATGATTTCCCAGATCCTTACGCCCTTGAGTGTCTTAAGTGTCACTGCAAGTCCTTTAGTCCTCATTAAACCAAAGCTGTGTATGTGGGTGCAGAATGGGGGAGTCTGCATCCTTCCTGACCCCGTGTTACACTTTTTCACCCGGGTAACACTGTGCTCCTTTTTCTTCCTTGGGGTAACAGCTCATTTACCTCACAATCCTTCTGTCTATTCCAAGGTACCAGACTAGGAACCACAACCAAGATATACCCTTTTATTCCATCCCAGTTAGAGAGTAGTCTCCCAGACAAAGTTCATCTGAACTTTCTTCACACACAAATTAGTGCAGACAAAAGAACACCTAAGATGCCTGGTCCACCCCTTGTCTGTCATGTCCAGATATGAATGAATGTCCTTTACGATCATCTACAACATGCAAGAACACATTCACAGGCTGAGTTAGAAATAAATGATGAGGATTCCCCTACCGCTTTCTGAATTTTTCCTTCACAAATGTCAGGAAGGAGTGAGTGATGCTCCATTCCATGATGTTTTTGAATTTTCCTTCACATGTGGCGGAAATTCTACTCCAACATTGACTGTACTGTTAATACTTGTTTGACCTCAGCTAAACCATTTTGCTCTAGGGCCCTCATTTTCTTTCTCCATATGATATGCCAATATCTTTATCTATAGTCTAGGGACATGGTGACATAACACTGATTGACTAGAGGGAAGCAAGTGGCAGAGAAGCCCATGGCAAGCATACTAAAAATCTTAAGACTCTAAACCAATGAATCAACTAAAGAGGCAAAAACCTCCCTAAGAAAGAGAAGTGACCTTCTGAGCTTTTGTCCCTCAGGGGATATTAGTTTTACCTTTCCTGCTAAAATGATAGCAGCCAGGCTGGGAACTTTGGATAGATTATTTATTCAATGTGACAGCCCCTCCTCCTTTTTCCCTCCCTCTAACCCTTTACCCATGACCTTTCCAGACTCTTCAAGTTTTTTTAAACAAATCTCATCAAAGAATCAAAATTAGATGAATAGGCATTGATCACCTGAGTTATTTTTGTTTCTCTTTGTCTCAAAAAAAAAAGTTTAAACATTTCCCAGGTGATCTTTACCTATGAAAATTAATGGCAACGACAGCAGCCTTTAAAAAAATGTTAAATTATCACCGATGTTCAGAAAAAACAAAAGTTCTGTACTTCCAACCGCATGTGTGGTAGAAGGAAAAATGAATTCTTGAAAGAGGCCTGTTGATTACAGCTTTCTCTTGTTAAAAGAGAGATTGCTCAGTGGGAAATGAAAGATCACAAATCTTCTCCTTTTAGAAACAAAAGATAGATTATAATACTCTAACAGAAAGAAAACCTTCTCCCTCAATGAGCTACCCAAACACTGCACTGCTTGAATAATGCGCTGAGTTAAGTAGTGAGGCCTGAGATGCAGTAATTACTCCAAGGAGGCTGCAGGGAAAGGAAAGTACATTCCAGACACCTAATCATTTACAATTGAGTTTAATGAGGTAGTAATTTACAGCTTCGGGGTGGAAGTATGGAAAGGTCCCTGCCAGGAGCTGGGCAGACTCTTTAAAATCCTGGAGTTTAATGAAGGCATTGGAGGGTGGACGCACACAGCCGAACTTGTGTAATTCCATCTGCTCAGGGCTTGGACAGGAAGTAAATGACAGGGCACTTGGGACCTACATCTGGAAACAACATGTTTCAAAGAATTTCATAAATCCTGCAGTAAAAGAAGAAGAAGAAAGAAGGAAAAAAAAAAAAACAGAGGTGAAAGGGCACAATTATAGGGGGATGGGGAAGCACAACAGGGAAGGACCATGGCAGGTTGTTTTTAGTTTGAAGAAATAACATTTTCTAATGTCAAGGTCAGTCATGATAATAGTTGACAAAACACGATTGTGATTGTCAAGCCCAATATGAAAACAGAAGGGACTGAAGTTTCCTTTCTGGATAGGATTTCGGTGAAGACAGCAAAGGAGTTCAGCATCCACTGAAGTTACCTGAATACCCCTTTTCAATCTTCCAGTAATGTTGCTGGTACCTTCTTTATTGTCATTATTTCTTGCTTCATAGTATAGTGGGTTAATTTTACTTTTTGTTTGCTGATACTTTTAAAATCCAGCTAGCACATGAAGGGAGCTTGTCTTAAAGAGATGGAAAAGGCTCAAGGTGTAATTATATAGTGTGGGGATAAAATGTAGCTGCTAGACTGGGCTTTCATTATGTCATACCCGTGATTGACATATGCAGAGGTCAGTATTTGTTTTCTTCTCACTTAGGTCGAATGTCCTTCATCTTTCATTTTATGTAACCTCATTTCAAATCTCCCAAGTGTCAACCTCGTTCTACCCAATTTCCAAATCCTCAAAAACCAAAGTTTCCTCATTCTTTCCTTTTTTAGTTGTTTCTGCAAGTTGGGAAGAAAGTTGAAGGAAGAATGAGGGTAGATCGAATGGAACAGAGAGGAGCCTTTGCATTTCTTGACTTTTAGGAACAAGGATCCAGGTTAAAACTCATTCCTTCATCAGGCTATTATAAAATATTTAGGAAGGAAACACTATACGGCTGTGTGCCATGCAGGCAAGCGGTGCTAGGAAGGGAAACAGTGATCACAGTCACGTTCACAACTGTAATTGCTCTAACAGGGCTGGAGCATTTTCTCTGTGCTGGGTGGTTTACATATATTATTTCATTAATTCTTTCAGTAACCCTGAAAGTAGGAAACAGGCCATACATACTTTTATACCATTTTGCAGATGAGAAAACTGAGGCTCATAGAAGTTAATTTAATAGCTCAACATCACTAGGATAGTAGGTCGAATGGAGAATTCATACTCAAGTCTGTCTGATTTGAGAGCCTATAATCTTTTTAAAATTTAATTTAATTTATTTTTTATGCAGCAGATTCTTATTAGTTATCTATTTTATACATATTAGTGTATATATGTCAATCCTAATCTCCCAATTCACCCCCCCCCGCCCACTTTCCCCCCTTGGTGTCCATACGTTTGTTCTCTACATCTGTGTCTCTATTTCAGCCTTGCAAACAGGTTCATCTGTACCATTTTTCTAGATTCCACATAATATGTGTTAATATACGATATTTGTTTTTCTCTTTCTGACTTAATTCACTCTGTATGACAGTCTCTAGGTCCATCCACGTCTCTGCAAATGACCCAATTTCATTACTTTTTATAGCTGAGTAATACTCCATTGTATATATGTACCACATCTTCTTTATCCATTCATCTGTTGATGGGCATTTAGGTTGCTTCCATGACCTGGCTATTGTAAATAGTGAGAGCCTATAATCTTTTAACTCCAATGTTATATTACCTTGAATTTTATATGCTTGCATATCAGATTGTAGGGACTTTAAAAAGGTTTGGCCAGAATGCAGAGTGATGGTCCTAATGACATCTAGGAAACCATGCCATTCCCCCACAAAGGAAAAACTTTAAAGTATCTCATATGACGTTTGGACTACTGAATACAGAAAAAAAAGGAGTGTTTTTTTCTCATGTAATATCTTTTAAACCATAGATCTTAGAATCTGGCTCAAAGAAAAGGGAAAATTGGTTTTCAAAAGCTTTATTTTCCTGTTTTCTGGAGAATGAGTTGTTTTCCATGTCTTGAACACAGTCTTTTGCTGATTAAAAATCAGAAACAAGTTTTTAAGTTTCTCAAGATCTATAGTCTACGTTTTGAAAGTCTGGCAAAATCTGTTCCCTGGAATAATAATTATTCTTTGGAAAGCTATGTATACCTGTCCACCACAAGAAACATGTGACAAGGTACTTAGTCATGGTTTCAATCCACATGAACTGGGAAAGACTTTCAAGTTAAATAAATCTTCACACGTGTGACAAAAACAAGCTTCTATACACTATGGGTAATGCCAGCAGTGAACTCTGAGACCGGAAGCACTTAATAAGGGTGGAAAAATTTTAATATTACGCTCGTTTCCTCTCTTTCTGGTCTGCAGAGTTAACAGCCTGATTATTGAAATTTCCCTTGGTACTATTAGTTTATTTCCAGTTTTGAGAATATTATACTGCTAATCTTAGAGAAACCAATCTCTTACTTGGAAAGTGTATGTGTAGTTACCCGCAAATAAGACCATTTTCTCTCTTGAGAAGATCACAGAACTACTAAAGTAAGTAATCTCCCATTCCCTGGACCAGTGAGTACCAACTTATGTTGGATTGTTAATATCAGATGTTAATTCCACGATGCCAAAGTTGTGATATGGAAATTACCTCTCACATACCTTTGGCATGAGTCAAACACAAATTAGAAGTAAAAATCAAGCCCACTTGCTGATTCTCTTTTTTATTCTTCGGAGAAGTACACTGATGTTCCATTTATCCAGCATGCTTAGGGGTTGAGCTCTCCCATTAAATAGATTTTTTTCCAGAAATTTTACCTCTTCAAATGCAGCCTTTAAAAACTTACCACCAGATTCTATGGATATCTTTCTAAAGTATACGAGTTATCTGTCTGCCTCCTTAAGAAGAAGATACTGAATACAATTTAGTCTCATCCTCGTGAGCTCAGATCATTGTTGTAAACAATGACTGTCGTATGTTACCCTGTACTTGAGTGTGGTAGGAGAATCAGTGTTGAGGTGTGAAGGGCTATTGAGATGTGAAGGGCTGTGCTAGCGCTGAATGAAAACACACTAGGTCATTTAGGTTCTTGGAAAGGCTTTTGGAAATTGTTTGTATGTCTGTGTGTGGGTGTGCTCCCTCTAGTACCGTCCTCATAGTTGGTTACTTTTAAGCTTCTGTGGTTGGAATACCTAGACCTAAACTTGTGGCTCTGAGAGCCTGCTAATAAGCTCCTCGTGTGTAAGCTTGGGCTTTCAGACATCTGCTTAGGTCACTTAGAGGCTGTGGTTGTTCCATTTCTCATTCTGGATTGTTCAGTAGATATCCAAGACTGCCGGATTACTCGCCTCTGAGTAAGCAGGCAGTTTCTCTAATGTTATGCTTATTTTGCAAACTAGTAAATGGTTTCACAACGCTTCGTCTCAAATCATCTTTCTCTCATAGACCCTAATTTACTAATGATTCTGCCAGCTATTCCAATCACCCCATCAGAGGTCCAGGTTGTAGCGTGAAGCTTTGGTTGTAGCATGTAGCATGATTTTAAAGTCAGGTACATCTGCCTTTGAATCTCTGCTCCCCAACTTAATAATTGCATAATCTTAGGCACGATAATTTATCTCACCCGTTCATTTAACAAATACTTATTGAATACCTGTTATGTGCCAGGCAGTTTTCTGGGCTTCCGGGATAGAGTTCTTGGAGACTACAGCTCGTTGGGGGAGATAGGCAACAAACAAGCAAATAAATACAGCTGTGTGAGGTGGTGCTGTTGCAAGGGATATGGAAGATAAAGAGTGTGAGTGATGGAGGTAGGTGTGGGGATGTTTATGAAAGCTGTTTCAGCGGAGGGGTTGGGAGGAAAACCTGATAGAAATGCATTTGAATAAGACTTGAGACACCTTGTATAGTCAACCTTTTATAGAAGTTTTGCAGTAGAGGAAGACAGAGATGTGTTATGGTAGCTGGTGGGAAGAATGTAGGGTCAGGTGAGGGTTTTATTTTAAGATCTGGCATTTCTGAATGCTGATGTGAATGACTCAGCAGAGAGAGGAAAACTGAAGATGCAGAGGAGAGAGGAAACAATTGCTGAAGGAGCGTTGTTGGGTTGGCCAGAGCAGTGAGATCTACCGCACAAGTGGTGGGCTTGGCCTCAGCTCCGAGGCTGAGAGTTTATCCAGGGCCACAGGAGGGATGGAGGAGAGTAAGGGCACACAGAGTAATATGTCAGTAGAAGTGGTCAAAATCTTTTTCAGTTGCTTCTGTTTTCTCAGTGAAAAGGAAAGCAGGCTCGTCATGTGAGAGCAGAGATGGGGAGGAAGTGTTGGTTTGAGGAGAGAGAAAACGGTATCAGCTAGTCACCTTCGAGAACAGGCAAGTGAATGAGCTACAGAAATATAGTTGAATTGCTGGGAAGCTCTAAGTGACCATTTGAGTTTAGTGATCATCCGTGTAAAGCTAGATCAGTTATTTTCTTTTTCATGTAACACACTTCCCCCTTTTTGTTTTTCTACCTTAAAAGAAAAGTTGTAATACTGTCATTGCCTCTGAGAAGTACTGGATATTTCTGTCTCCATTCCCCCCCTTCACTCCCTTTCACAATTTCTTTCCCTTGTTCCTTAACTCCTAGGGAAGCCTGTTAGTGGTTTTCTCTTTTCAGTTTCCAAAACAGCTTACACACACCATTATTAGAGCACTCTTCAGTAAGCCGCAATCAGTTCCTTACATTTATGCCTCCATTCTCATCCCTACTATGCAAATATTTCTACTCCCAGCCCCTAGTACAAGATCTTCATATTGTAGATTTTTAAGGTAAATGTTTACTGAATGGAGGACGGAAGGCAAAATAAAAGTTCTGCCTTTAATTTCCATATTTACAGTTCTGATAGATGTCCCATTTCTGGCACTCAAAGGTTAAAAAGCAAATCACCGTTCCCTTTGTGTCTCTAGAGACGGACTAACGGTGATTTTTGTTTTCCTTTGGATTTATTTTGGAGAGTCCATTTCTTTACCTAATATCTGTTATTTTTCTTCTGGTGTCTGAACAATGAAGAACATTTCTTGGCACCCATTTAACAAGACACAGTCAAAAAAGATTTATTTTCTAACAACTGTTTCCCTTTCAGATAATGGCAAATTACATAAAACATTTTTAGGTCAAACAAGGCAACTGAGAAATTTTGACTTTGACCACGGCTGAGGCAATTTGCTGTGGAGATGGCTGGAGGCCCACAGAGGTTCCTGAAGCCAGTTGGGGGCTGTAATGGGTTTCAGATGTGCTCTGAATAACACTGAAGATAAATGTCCCAGAGGTAGATTATTGGAGGGCTCTTTAGCTGTTTCTAATAACATTTTCTTTAAAATTCCAAGATTTTTTTTCTACAGATGCATATAATAATTCCAGCATGAACTAGTGGGCCTGAATGAAAACTACATGTTTGTTAATAATGTTCCATTTCCCCCTGATTAGGAAAGGACTTCATGGTCTTGGTAGAAACATTGAAAGTTACAGACAACTATAAAAAACAAAATAGAATCACATACATATTTACATACATATATCTACATACATATATTTATCTAGTTGAGATCATGCAGAATGTAGTCTTGTATATGAGTTTTTATGTGATATTATATCCTGAGCTTTTGCTCTCATCTTTACAGATGTTTCAAAGTATGAATTCAATAGCCTTATAATATTGTACAGCAGTTTTTTCTTTCACGGTTTTCCATAAAGTCTTAGGGATTCTTAGAGGTGTCCCGGGGGCCACCACAGAACTTGGGGGAAGCAGGAGTTGGGACAGAGGCCATTGAGTCTAGGCTCCCCTTGTACTTTTCAAACAGAGCAGCTCCACATTGAACTAATTTATTGCACAAAATTCTCCTTGAAGAAGGATTCCCAAGCATATCAAATTTGAAATCAGTTACCCATGAGCCATAATTTATTTAACCATTTTGCATTTGTTGCATATCCAGTGTTTCTGTAGTTTTAAGTAATATCATGGACAACTTTTAAATTATATAATATAAATGTAATATATTCAACATAAATATGTAAATAAATATATAATGTATATTTAAATTTATAAACTATATAAATATATACGTATTCCTTTAGGGTATATATGTATAAATAGATCCAAACTCAGATACTGGGTCAAGCATAGGTGCTATTCTTTTGTGCTAGAGAAATATGGCCTGGAGGATGGTTGTGTAACTTCAACTCCTAACAGCAATGTACAAAAGAACCTGTCTCACAGCACATAACTGACCCTTTTTTGGTGTTATTTTCTGTTTGTTGGTTGAAAAGTAACACATCACTGTTATTTTAATAAGCAATTATTTTATTATGGTAAGGGTAAGAACTTTAATCTGCATGATTGTTAGTGATTTTTTTTTTTTGCGGTACGCGGGCCTCTCACTGATGTGGCCTCTCCCATCGTGGGGCACAGGCTCCAGACGCGCAGACTCAGCGACCATGGCTCACGGGCCCAGCCGCTCCGCGGCATGTGGGATCTTCCCGGACTGGGGCACGAACCCGTGTCGTCTGCATCGGCAGGCGGACTCTCAACCACTGCGCCACCAGGGAAGCCCTAGTGATATTTTCTTGCATGAATTTTCTTTGCTAAAATTTCTGTTGGCGGATTAGTGTTTTGCCAGTGGATTTTAAGATTTGTAAGTGTGCTTTGTCTATTAAGGGTATTAACCTTTTTTCCTATTTGTGGCTATTTTTCCAGTTTGTCACTTAAGTATTATGATGATTTTCTTATATCGTTTGACGTGTTTTATGGAGTTGAGTTTATCAGTTATTTGCTTTATGATTCTTTCCATGGCTTTTACATTAGGAATACCTCTTTCCATTTACTTAAACCTTCACCTATAATTTCTAATAGTCCAATAATTTCATTTTTAAAAATTAACATTAATTCACAAAAGTTTATTTGGTATTAAGTTTTGTTTTAAATTTACAATAGCTAATTTTTATGTTGCTTTAAAAAATAATTCATACCAGCCTTATTGGATTATTAATGTGTGAGAATGCAATTGATTCTGTTTATTGACCTTTCATACAACAATTTAGCTAAACTGTATTATTTGCTTTGGTAGTTTGCTTGAAGAGTTTCTTGGAGTTTCTAAATGTCAAGAAATATTACCAGGAAATAATTATTGTTTTGTTTCTTCCTCTCCAACCTGTATGCCCCTTATCTTTTCTTCTTTGCTTACCCATCTGGCTAGGGTATCTGGTGCAGTGTTGAATAGAAGTATTGATTGTAGGTATCCTTATCCTATTCCTATCTTCAAAAGGAATGCTCCAACTTCTCAACATTCGGGGTGATTGTTGTAGGCTTTCAGTAGATTATCTTTATCAGGTTAAGGAAGTTCACGTTTATTTTTATTTGCTAAGAGTTCTTTAAAATCATGAATTATTTTTTTTTCTTGATTCCATATATGTGTGTTAGCATTACGGTATTTGTCTTTCTCTTTCTGACTTCACTTTTTTTTTTTTTTTACGGTACACGGCCTCTCACTGCTGTGGCCTCTCCCGTTGCGGAGCACAGGCTCCGGACGCGCAGGCCCAGCGGCCATGGCTCACGGGCCCAGCCACTCCGCGGCATGTGGGATCTTCCCGGACCGGGGCACGAACCCGTGTCCCCTACATCGGCGCCACCGATGTAGGCCAACAACTGCGCCACCAGGGAAGCCCCGCAATGAATGATTTTTATTCTAAATTCTAATGTATACTTGGGTCTGTTTCAGTCTCTTATCATTTAGTGTAATTGGTATCATCTATTTTTTTTTCCTACCCATCTCTCACATTGTTCTTAGTATTGTTTGATTGCATACATTAATCTGGTAATGCAATTCCCCCTTCTTATTCTTGTTTTTCAAAATATTGTAGCTATTGCCACCTGTTTTTTCTTTCAGGTGAACATCAGAATATTTTTGTCAATTTCCTAAACCCCTTGGAACTTTCATTAGAATTGCATTAAATTTATGAATTATTTCGGGAAGAATATTTGCATGGTTATCTTTATACTCCAGATTATGATTTGTCATTTCATACCTTCAAATATTTTTACATTCCTTAGTCACTTTTTAGTCTTTACATATTTTATTTGATCCTTCATTCATTCAGTTAACTACTAATTCAGGGGCACATTTCTTCCTAAGCTCAAGCTTGCAGCCCACTGCTAGCCAGTGTACAGGACTTTATAGAAGGTGCTTTGTATAATAATCCTATCACCTGGTATTATTTTATTTTCTACTTCATAGTCTTTTCCTATTTATTTTTATTTTATTGTGATTCTGGTGTATTAGGGCCACCTGGAGTTACACTGTGTGCATTAATGCCCAGAGTTTTATATCTCCAGCTTGCTTGGTCATTGGATGCATGCTGCCTTGAGAAGGGTATAACCTTGGGGAAAGCAGTTCTAGGCAGATAAGGCTGACCCTTAAGTTGCTGTCAGCTGGAGGCTCACTCCTGACCACAGTCCTCTTAGCTGAGCAACAAGTCCTATCTTTTTTTTTTAAATAAATTAATTAATTTATGTATTTTTGGTTGCGTTGGGTCTTCGTTGCTGTGCATGGGCTTTCTCCAGTTGCGGTGAGCGGGGGCTACTCTTCGTTGCTGCACGCAGGCTTTCTCTAGTCGCGGTGAGCGAGGGCTACTCTTCGTTGCTGTGCGTGGGCTTCTCATTGCGGTGGCTTCTCTTGTTGAGGAGTACGGGCTCTAGGTGTGCAGGCTTCAGTAGTTGTGGCATGCGGGCTCAGTGGTTGTAGCACGCGGGCTCAGTAGTTGTGGCTTGCGGGCTCTAGAACACAGGCTCAGTAGTTGTGGCGCACAGGCTTAGTAGCCCTGCGGCCTGTGGGATCTTCCGGACCAGGGCTTGAACCCATGTCTCCTGCATTGGCAGGTGGATTCTTAATTCCTGCGCCACCAGGGAAGTCCCAGCAAGTCCATTCTGGAAGGGGGACCTGGGTTAGTGTATTGCTGTATTCACCACAGCCCAGTTCTGGGAAACTTGGGAAAGTCATGTCCTTGGCCCTGCCAGTGGGGGTGGCGAGATTGTTCTCCATAATATCTGCTGCTTCTGGCTGTTCTGAATTCTCTGTGTTTTTCTCCACCACAGCTTTTCCTCTCTTCCCTGATGAGTGTTTATTTAACTTGCTTTAAAGTCACTGGAGAAGCTTGACTTCCAGCTTTGATGTAAAGAGTGACGGTAAGACCCTCAGCATGTAGCTGTTCACACATCAGCCCAAGCAATGCACGGCCCCAACAGAGCAAGGGGCTTCATATCTGGCTCTGGAAGGAGATCCCAATTAAATTGCATTGATGGCTTTTCCCTTTAATTGAAACCTCTTGGTATGCTACCACCATTGTTTGCAATTTAATCAAATTCAGCTGATGCTATCATTGAGAAAATGTCCATAAGCAAAACAAAAGTATTATTTTCTTTCTACATTACCTGTTTCTCTAATCATCTCAATTAAGTTCTCCTTAGGACCATTATCTAGGGAAAGTAAGACAAATTTAGAAATGGATATGAGACTAGCAGAACCCCAAATAGGTTTTTATTAAAATAAAATTATATTTAACAGTTATATGCATTGAATTTCCAAAGAAATATAAAAATCTATTCACAATTAGATATTCTCAGCAAGTAATTTAGAAACAGTGATCTGTGATCAAGATGTTTTAAGCACTTTTAGGTTATGCAACTGTTTATTTGAACAATGCCTACTTAGATTTGGCACTACCAAATTTACTTTTTTTTTTTTTTTTTTTTGTGGTACGCGGGCCTCTCACTGTTGTGGCCTTTCCCGTTGCGGAGCACAGGCTCCGGATGCGCAGGCTCGGCGGCTATGGCTCATGGGCCCAGCCGCTCCGCGGCATGTGGGATCTTCCCGGACCGGGGCACGAACCCGTGTCCCCTGCATCGGCAGGCGGACTCTCAACCACTGCACCACCAGGGAAGCCCCCAAGTTTACTTTTAAAACTCAGTGTATGATATGCCCTTTCCCCATATTCCATTAGGGTGTTACCAGTATATAAAACTAAATAAAAATACCCTAAAACCAAATAAGAGGAAATAAAGCCCCTAGAAACTATGGATAATAGGAGACCATGTTCCAGAGAACAGAGGCAATTCCACCAGCTGCAATGACACAGAAGTTGGGTTGAAATGAAAAGATCAGGACCTATATGCTCCCTTAGAAATGCCACTAGAGCATGGCAGGTAGGAAAATAAGGCAGAGATTTTGACTCACCTCCACTCTCTGACCTTAGCTCTGAGAGACAGAAGGTTCACAGGCCAGTAAAAGGTCAGCCGTCCCTCGACACCTCATATATATGCATTTTTTGGTAAAGGTGCCAAATATACTTCTATCTCTCTCTCAATTTCCTAGTCCCCATCAAGTATCTTCTTTTGTTACTCATGGCAGCAACCTGTCAGTTGCACAAACTAATGGAGAGGGGTACAGGGATGTGTTATTTTCCAAGAGGTGTATTTGCTTCGTCTAAGAGGAGATATGTCAGGGAAGAAACAAAAAGGATGCGGTGGGTACAAGGAGGGCTTTCGGGGGGTATCTGTGAGCAAAGTAAAATCTCAGGCGGCATGCAGTTTCCTATTATGGTCAGACTTGGAGCTACACTAGAAGGCTGTGAACATCAGTGGGTCTGAGATGGAGATCCAGTCAGGGTGCAAATGAATGGACGAACAGTAAAGATAATCTACCTTGTAGTGCCCAGTAGAGGTCTCCTTGTTTATGCATGAAAAACAAAACGAAATAACATGGAGCCTTTGAAATATTCTGAAATTTGCATTTTCATACCATTATAATGTAAGCATTTAAAAATGTTATTAGACACTTACTTTAAACCTATTTTAATGGCTGTATGTTACCCTGAATGGAGGTACTAATCGTAGTTATTCTCCAATTCTCAGATATTTGTATTATTTTTCACTACCATGGATGAAGACATAACAACCAAATCTGTGATAAAGATTCTACTGTAATCAACTTTTTTTGTTAGAAGAGAATCCTAGAACTGGGATTACGGGTCAATGGCTATTCATTTTTAAATCATCTTACTACATACTGTTTGGTTACTTTCTAAAATACTGTAGCCCTTTTTATCACCACAACCAATGTATGAGCATGCTTATTTAGTGGACAGCTGCCCACAATGGGCTCTTGTGTTTGTTTTCCTTTAATAATGTAATGGGTGAAAATTTATATATTATTTTTATAACCATTTCCTTAATTAATAGGAAGGCTGGACACTTATTGGTTGTTATGGTTGCAATGATTACTATACTTTCTCTTTTTGCGAAATCTCTGATCACTTATTTTCATTTACTCTGCTAATAACATGATACTAGGAAAGATTTTTAATGGTCTAATTTTTTTTCCAGGTAAAGGCAAAAGACAATTTTGTGACAGTTGAATGATAGGTCATATCCTTAAATTAAACCATGAAAGCCGTATGCTTAGTATTTTTGAAGGCCTATTTTTATAACTTAAATATCTTATGATTGAATATTAATAATTGTAGCAATATTATTAAAGACAGTACTATTTATTATTTTTTCCTAAGTGTTTTAAGTATTAAAAAATTGTTTTAAGGTAAGAACTATATTTTGTTTTGCTAATGGACAGGAAAAGCAAGACTTAAAGGACAGAGCTTGAATTCAAATCCAATGTATATGACTCCAAAACCCAGGCTTCCATTCTTCTGGTGTAATACTTTCCCGTGTTCACATCTGCAAGTCCTTTTCAGAGACATTACCCTCTTTGTTTAGCTCTCAGCATTCTGTACATTTTAGCTAGTTTCTTTTAGAAACAATACTTTTTAAGAATGGAAATATAATATTAAAAGTAGTCACTATCCTAGCAAAACTAATAATTTTTGCTGGATCAATAGTAAAAATAATTATTATAATGACAGTAATAGGGAATATTTGCAGGATATTTCATATTTTGCATTGCCAACTGCAGTGCATTGTGAAATAAAAATGTAAATACAAAACAGCCTGTATCTGTGATCCTATTTTGTTATAAATATGTATGTCTTCACAAATATATGCAAATATATGCATAGTCAAAAGATAAGTGTATATTCCAAAATGCACACTGGGTATGCATTTATGAGTAGTTTTAAATTTTTTTAGAGTGTCTCTTTAAAAAGTATAATATTTTTGTGTTCTTTTCATAATCGTTGTAGTTAGTCTTTTTTATAATTTTAAGGCAACCTAAAGAGAATTAAAGGCAAACACCAGATTAAGTATTTTAATGGTAATATATTTAATATATAAAGGACCTATGTAATTTTATCATAGACACATTGGAAACCTGTAGTGGAATGGGCAAAAATTATGACATTTGATTCTCATCATAATCTAAAGTAGATAGGACAGTTTTTTGCTGTTGTTTTTTTAAAAGTTTATTTATTTACTTTTGACTGCATCTGGTCTTTGTTGCTGCCCGCGGGCTTTCTCTAGTTGCGGCGAGCGGGGGCTACTCTTCATTGCGGTGCTCGGGCTTCTCACTGCGGTGGCTTCTCTTGTTGCAGAGCACGGGCTCTAGGGCACACAGGCTTCAGTAGTTGCGGCACACGGGCTCAGTAGTTGTGGCTCACGGGCTTAGTTGCTCCTCGGCATGTGGGATCTTCCTGGACCAGGGCTCGAACCCGTGTCTCCTGCATTGGCAGGCGGATTCTTAACCACTGCGCCACCAGGGAAGCCCTATTTTTTTTTTTTTCTTTTACAGAGGAAGAAACTACAATTTAGAGGAGCTTGAGTGATTTTCCCAAACTCAACCAATTAATGATTTTTTTTTTTTTTTGCGGTACGCGGGCCTCTCACTATTGTGGCCTCTCCCATTGCGGAGCACAGGCTCTGGACGTGCAGGCTCAGTGGCCATGGCTCACGGACCCAGCCGCTCCGTGGCACGTGGGATCTTCCCGGACCGGGGCACGAACCCGTGTCCCCTGCATCGGCAGGCGGACTCTCAACCACTGCGCCACCAGGGAAGCCCAATTAATGGTTTTTGAAGCTAGCAGTAGAATTAAAATTTTCTGGCTATGAATAGGCAGCTGTAGACTCTTAAACCAATTAATATTTCATTTTTAAGGACAAACATAGCCAAGTAAAGCAGCTGCAGTCCCTTGTAACCAGAAAAATGAGGAGAAAATGCCTTGGAGAAAATGAAGTCAGAAGTTGGGCAATCAGGTGGTGATAGGCCTGATTGCTATCTGCTGATGGGCATGCTATCTGCTGATGGGTTGCTATCTGCTGATGGGCATGCACTTTCACAAAGGAGCCAATGGTCTAGGGACACCCTGAAAATCCAGGGGTGTGGTACCCATGGAGAGAATAGTTCCAGCTGGCCTCCAGCCTCCCATGCTGGAGGGCCAATCCTTACTGGACGAGCTCCAAACTACCCTGAGAGGCACCGGCCACTACTGTGCTAGTGTGTCAGTTTCAGAGCCAGACTTTCTCCTGACTCACATAAACACAGCCCAAATGTGCAGCTCCAGCGCCAAGTCTCCACTCCCGACTCACAAAATTTCTGTTGAAATTGTTAGTTATTTCAAATCTGGTTGCTTAAAATGGCTTACTCTGCTTTACAGACTTTCATGACTCTCCTGTGGTTAGGTAGCAGTTCTCCTAAGAAGCAGTCATCCTTAGAGCCCTCCTGGTTTAGAGAGAGTGGCACTTGGATGGATCAGGTTAGCTCCTGGGGCTTATGTTCCGATACAGTGTGTTGGACAAGCAGTGGACCTAGGTCCCATCCTCACCAACATGCAGAGAAGAACTTTCCAATCACAAGATAGATCCAAATATACATGGTGATCTAGGTTTTGATACGTGAATGCGGGATCCAGAACGTAAACCAGGGGAGTCTTAAATCTTCAGCCAGCATTAGTAGTGGGTATAGGGAGATAATGACTCTTTCTGAAATTTTGGAATCTGGGCTGAGAAGGGGAGCAAAAATAGAACCTAGGAAATTCTGGTGGAGATTTTAAGAAAGTCAGAGTTAGAGTGACAAAATGGAGAGATAGACGGAAGTGAAAAAGACAATGGTGGTTGAATAAATGCTACAGCATCTAGCATCTTGTTAAGGGTGACAGGAAAAGGTAAATATGCTGTAGTGCTTGTTTTGCTGCTTTGTTTCGGGTTTTTATTTTGGGTGTTCAACCTTTCCATTTGCTTTTGATAATAGCACCTGAATTTCCATGTGGAAATGATCTTTCTCCCATTAAATACAGTCTAATGGTCAATGAAGTCCAGTTGGAAATTCCCTGCTTGAATTTGTAATTATGAGCAGAATGATGAAAGGCTGTTAATTATTGGAATTAATTCATTATGGCGTCAGTTCCTGGGGAAACACTATAGTTCCTGTTACCTAAGCTCTCTGGAGCAGTCTATTTTCTGTATGTTGCATGCCTGGTTTCCAAGCTTTTTTTCAATCCTGTGACTTCCTAATAGCCTTTCGATAACTTACCCATTTGTTTAAGTTAGTTAGTTTATGGTAATCACAGCCAAAGAACCAATACTCAAATAGTCCAGATTAGGTAAAGTAACTAAAGTCGAGCCTTGTGATGTTCACAGTACCAGCAGTATACTGAAACAATACAGGCAATCCTGTTTTTGAGAGGAGAATGGAGCTGTAATTCCCCCAAATTAAAATGATCAGGAGTGGAGAAGGTCATTGGAGGGGGTGAAGAATGTGAGTTGATTTCTTTTTCCCTCCAGCATTTTATTATGAAAAATTGTAAGCATACAACCAAGCTGATAAATTTTACAGTGAACAGTCCTATGCCCACCATCTACATTCTATTATGAACATTTTGCTATACTTTCTTTTTGTTTTTAATTGGAGTATAGTTGATTTACAATGTTGTGTTAGTTTCTGCTGTAAGCGAAGTGAGTCCGTTATACGTATACATATATCCACTTTTTTAGATTCTATTCCCATATAGGTCATTACAGAGTATTCAGTAGAGTTTCCTGTGCTATACAGTAGGTTCATACTAGTTATCTATTTTATATATAGTAGTGGGTATATGTCAATCCCAATCTCCCAATTTATCCCTCCCCCCCTTTCCCCCTTGCTATACTTTCTTTGTGACATTTATCTATCCATCCCTCTAAGCATCTATTAATCCATCTTATTTTTGATGATGCAATTCAAAGTAGATTGCTGACCTCAATATACTGACATCAGTATGTTGTATCATGTATATATCATTAGCAAGAGTTGAATATTAATTTCTGTTTTTTTCTTTTGATGTAAAATTTACGTTCAATGAAATTCACCAGTCTTAGGTGTTAATTTCAAGTTTTAACAAATGCATACACTGGTATAGCCCAAACGCCTATTAAGGTACAGAACATTACCTTCATTTCAGAAAGTTCCCTTGTGCTTTGTCCTAGACAATCCTTGCCCCTGTTTCCTACTCCCCCTCCCCCTTCCAAAGTCAACCACTCTGATTTTTTATCATGGTGCTGATTTCCTATAATTGTGAAACAGGTGAGCCAAGAAGACAGATGCCTGGATCTCTGGTCATAGGGGTACTAAACCATTACTGGAAATGTAACTTTGTGGAGATAATTGTGTTTTGAACAGCTATTCTTTTTTTTTTTTTTTTTGCAGTACGTGAGCTTCTCACTGTTGTGGCCTCTCCCGTTGCGGAGCATAGGCTCCGGATGCGCAGGCTCAGCGGCCATGGCTCACGGGCCCAGTTGCTCCGCGGCACGTGGGATCTTCCCGGACCGGGGCACGAACCCGTGTCCCCCACATCGGCAGGTGGACTCTCAACCACTGCGCCACCAGGGAAGCCCTTGAACAGCTATTCTTAAGGAGAGTTCTGTAGGTGATCGAAGAGTGTTTTGCCTAGGTAAGCACTTCAGTTGGAAGGAGTTGGCTTCTAGGAAGCAAACTCTAGTCATAGTCACTGGGTTTCTGGTTCCAGGAGAATGCAGGAGAGGCTGAGGTCCTCCTGACTCAGCATTCAGCAGGGTTGCATATATACCTAAATAATATCTCTTTGAAGGCACACGAAAGATTAGCTACCTGTAGAGTCAAATTATCTGTTGTCCCTGGGCATGAAGAGAAAGGAAAACATGTGCTGAATAATGTAGGGCACTTCTGTTTATGCCACTTTAATTACTAACAAGGAGACATATGCTAGGTTTTACTATCATTCACTTGCTACAGAACACTTGACTGAGAAGACTGGAAAGAGAGTGTGGAGTTTGAATTCACAGATTGTAGGCTCTGGACAATGGAAAGGAATGGACTGGAATCTGGTAAAGACAGAATATCCTCCCTTTTCTCTACTTTTTTTTTCCAGAGAAGACTTTGTGATGTTCTATGGTTGTCATGAATTGGTGAAATTCCAGATTCTGATGTCTTCTGACTACTTCTCTACTACTGTAATATTCCTTCACACTGACAGAGGGGTGATCTGACCACTTAGCATAATTCAATTTTAAGTTTCTGCCCACAGGTTCCTTAGTTGTTGCAAAAGGTTATTTTTACCTGGAAATTAAAATGTATGTGGTTCAATGAGATATCACCTCTCGTGTGTTAGAATGGTTATTACAAAAAGGCAAGAGATAACAAATGTTGGCAAGGATGTGGAGGAAAGGGGACCCTTCAGTGACTGGAATGTAAATTGGTGCAGCCATTATGGAAAACAGTATGGAGGTTCCTCAAAAATTAAAAATAGAACTACCGTTCTACCATTTGATCTACCATATGACGCAGGAATCCCACTCCTGGGTATATATCTGAAGGAGATGAAATCACAATCTTAAAGAGATATCTGCGCTCCCATATTTATTACAGCATTATTCACAATAGCTGAGATATGGAAACAACCAAAATGTCCTGTGGCAGAGGAATGGATAAGGAAAATGTTGCATACATATACAATGGAATATTATCCAGCCTTAAAAATGAAGGAAATTCTGCCATTTGTGACAATCAGGTGAACCTGGAGGGCATATGCTAAGTGAAATTAGTTGGATAGAGAAAGACAAATACTGTATGGTATCACTTATATGTGGAATCTTAAAAAAAAGAAAAAAAAAGCTGATTTCATAGAAACAGAATAGAATGGTGGTTGCCAGGGGCTGTGGATAGGGGGAAATAGGAAGATGTAGGTCAAAGGGTACAAACTTTCAGCTGTAAAATGAATAAGTTCTGAGGATCTGTTGTATACTTGAACATGCTGAGTAGATCTTAAGCACTCTCACCACACACACACACACACACACACACACACACACACACACACACACGAGTTAACCATGTAAGAGATGTATTAATTACCTTGATTTTGGTAATCATTTCACAATGTCAAATCACAATATCAAATCATCATGTTGTACACTTTAAATAGTTACAATTATATTTTTCAGTTATTCTTCAATAAAGTTGGAAGAAAAAATAAAATGGAGATAATAGGGTTAAAAATATATGTGGTTGCGGAACAGGAATAAAGACGCAGATGTAGAGAATGGGCTTGGGGACACGGGGAGGGAGAAGGGTAAGCTGGGATGAAGTGAGAGAGTAGCATTGACATATATACACTACCAAATGTAAAATAGATAGCTAGTGGGAAGCAGCCACATAGCACAGGGAGATCAGCTCGGTGCTTTGTGACCACCTAGAGGGGTGGGATAGGGAGGGTGGGAGGGAGACACAAGACAGAGGGAATAGGGGATATATGTATACGTATAGCTGATTCACTTAGTTATACAGCAGCAACTAATACAACATTGTAAAGCAATTATACTCCAATACAGATGTTAAAAAAATATATGTGGTTGCTCAATATTAGAGTACCATTTTTTTTTCTTCTTGAGGTTTATTATTTATCTATTCTACAAGAGCATCCTTTTTTTGGTGACCCTCCTTAAAAACTTGCAATGTGGCTGAATCAAGATGAAAATGGGAATCTGTGGGTGACTGGCCATCACACACCCCTAATAATCACTTGAGGTTGGCTACTGTCCATTCTACCAGGAACTCTTAAGCCATGTGGAGCCGATTTTGTAGCAAATATACTGCTGTTCTTTTGTAACTTAATATTTTAAATATTTTAATCCTTTTAATTGCTTAAAATATTGTTTGCCATTTTGCACTCATGCTGCTATCTATTTCACGTATCTCTCTAATTTCCTACCTGAGTCCAAAACTTTTATGCTAATGGTATAGATAATATATATTTTCCTTATCATTTTTAATCAGTATTATCCCTATCCATGAGTCAAAACGTTTTGCTTTTCACCTAGAGTTTTAAGGTGTTTTTGTGAAACTGAATTTATTTTTCTTTTTACCCTTTTTTGGCCCTTCCCTTATATTTGTGAATTATTATTTTTAACATATTTTCATTAAGTAGAATTTCTAGGTTTAATTACACAAGTTTTTTGTGGCTCTTTATTCACATTCCCATATATGAAGATGCCACATTTATTGTACCTTCATCTATATTCAGTGTTTTTTAAAAAACAGAGTTATTAATATCATGTATTTTGAAATAGAGCTTTAGAACAGTAATCGTAGCTCTGCAGCAGGAAGACACAACAGCATCTGGAAAAGTAGTTTCTGTCTCATTGACTGCCTATTAAAAGAATTTATTGGTTTGTAACCCAGAGGTTGCTGACCTCTGCAGTGGTCAGAAGTAGCACTTCCCTTTAATTCTAAATGAAAGGATCTGAGACCTCATTATGTTTGACCACAGGAAAGTTAGGCTTTTCCCATTTTCCTCTCCCTAAGGTCTCTGGGACTCCATATAGAATGCTCGAGTGTTTCCCAGATCAGTCCTGGATTTCACTGCATACTTGGGCCAGCGACCTCCCTCTGGTCTGCATCTCTAATCTTTGGATAACAATTTTTAATTTTTTCTTAACTGGTTCCTAAGGGCACTGCAGCTCACCTGTACACCTTCAACCTGAATATGCACATAAGACCATAGATGAATACCCAGAGCTCAGCTAAGATCAGGCTGTAACAGTGAACAAAACTCTACTAACAATACCAGATAACAAAAGGAGATTCAGTACAGAAAAGAAAATACTGGGTATTAGATATGAGTACTTCTGGGATTCATAAACCAAAACCTATTCGCCATTCCCAGGACCCTTCAGGGCATCTGTCTTGTTTCCCCTGCCCTATTACCAAGTTGTAGGAACTGGTTCACGTTCTCCAAACGGGGTGTCTTTGACCTTGTGCCGTATAAGAGTCTGTGGCTTTCAATTCCTTCACAACCCAGCAAAGGGAAAAATCTCACCCTCCGTCAATCACTTTTAGCCCAACACCCCAATTAAAAACAAACAAAAATCTGTAGGTGAACACCTTTATTTATAATTAAGCCTCCACATATTCCAAAGAACTGATACTAAAAGACATAGAGATTGATTTTTAAAAATCATTAAGCAAACATTAAGCAAAACACCATCATCAAGGAAATTAAAAAAAAAAAACCTGTGTAAATATTTATTCAAAGTTGAAATGTAACTGAGTGAACATGAGAATAATATATGATAAACTATAACAGTGTTACTGAAAGTATCATAAGTCATAGTCATTGTGATTTGGAGAAAACACCAAAGAATAAATCTAAAAATAACTAGAACTAATAAAGTAGTTGAGAAAAAATTCTGAGTTAAAGATAAATGTATAGGGGAGACCTTCAAGATGGTGGAGGAGTAAGACGTGGAGATGACCTTCCTCCCCACAAATACATCAGAAATACATCTACATGTGGAACTGCTCCTATAGAACACCCACTGAACGCTGGCAGAAGGCCTCAGACTTCCCAAAAGGCAAGAAACTCCCCACATACCTGGGTAGGGCAAAAGAAAAAAGAAAAAACAGACAAAAGAATAGGGATGGGACCTGCACCACTGGGAGGGAGCTGTGAGGGAGGAAAGGTTTCCACACACTTAGAAGCCCCTTCGTGGGCGGAGATTGCGGGTGGCGGAGGGGAAAGCTTCGGAGCCGCGGAGGAGAGCGCAGCAACAGGGGTGTGGAGGGCAAAGCGGAGAGATTCCCGCACAGAGGATCGGTGCCGACTGGCACTCACCAGCCCGAGAGGCTTGTCTGCTCACCCGCCGGGGCGGGCGAGGGCTGGGAGTTGAGGCTCCGGCTTCGGTCGGATCCTAGGGAGAGATCTGGGCTTGGCGCGTGAACACAGCCTGGAGGGGTTAGTGTGCCATGGCTAGCCGGGAGGGAGTCCGGGAAAAAGTCTGGAGCTGACGAAGAGACAAGAGACTTTTTCTTGCCTCTTTGTCTCCTGGTGCGCGAGGAGAGGGGATTAAGAGCACTGCTTAAAGGAGCTCCAGAGACGGGCGCGAGCCGCGGCTAACAGCACAGACCCCAGAGACAGGCATGAGACGCTAAGGCTCCTGCTGCGCCACCAAGAAGCCTGTGTGCAGCACAGGTCACTATCCACACACCCCTTCCAGGGAGGCTGTGCAGCCCGCCACTGCCAGAGTCCCGTGATCCAGGGACAACTTTCCCGGGAAATCACTCCCAGCAGCCTCAGGAGCAGTGGATTAAAGCTCCACAATCAACTTGAGGTACCCTGCATCTGTGGAATACCTGAATAGACAACGAATCATCCCAAATTGAGGAGGTGGCCTTTGGGAGCAACTGTAGACGTGGGGTTTGCTTTCTGCATCTAATTTGCTTTTGGTTTTATGTTTATCTTAGTTTAGTATTTGGAGATTATTATCATTGGTAGATTTGTTTATTGATTTGGTTGCTTGCTTCCTTTTTCTAGCTATATATAAATATAGATTTTTTTCCTTTTTCTCTTTTTGTGAGTGTGTATGTGTATGCTTCTTTGTGTGATTTTTGTCTGTATAGCTTTGCTTTTACCATTTGTCCTAGGGTTCTGTCCATTTTTTTTTGGTATAGTTTTTAGCACTGGTTATCAATGGTGGATTTGTTTTTGGTTTGGTTGTTCTCTTCTTTCTTTTTTTTTTTTTACTTTTTAAATTTTGAATAATTTTTTATTTTTTACCTTAATAACTTTTCTTTCTTTCTTTCTTCCTTTCTTCCTTTCTTTCTTTCTTTCTTTCTTCCTTTCTCTCTCTCTTCCTTCCTTCCTCCCTCCCTCCCTCCCTCTCTCTGTCTCTGTCTCCATCTCTGTCTCTGTCTCTCTCTCTTTCTTTCTTTCTCCCTTTTCTTCTGAGCCATGTGGCTGACAGGGTCTTGGTGCTACAGCCAGGTGTCAGGCCTGTGCCTCTGAGGTGGGAGAGCTGAGTTCAGGACACTGGTCCACCAGAGACCTCCCGACCCCATGTAATATCAAACAGCAAAAGCTCTCCCAGAGATCTCCATCTCAACACTAAGACCCAGCTCCACTCAATGACCAGCAAGCTACAGTGCTGGACATCCCATGCCAAACAACTAGCAAAACAGGAACACAACCCCACCCATTAGCATAGAGGCTGCCTAAAATCATAATAAGGTCACAGACACCCCAAAACACACTACCGGATGCGGTCTTGCCCACCAGAAAGACAAGATCCAGCCTCATCCACCAAAACACAGGCACCAGTCCCCTCCACCAGGAAGCCTACACAACCCACTGAACCAACCTTACCCACTGGGGGCAGACACCAAAAAAAGCAGAAACTACGAACCTGCAGCCTGTGAAAAGGAGACACCACACACAGTAAGTTAAGCAAAATGAGAAGACAGAGAAACACACAGCAGATAAAGGAGTAAGGTAAAAACCCACCAGACCAAACAAATGAAGCGGAAATAGGCAGTTTACCTGAAAAAGAATTCAGAGTAATGATAATAAAGATGATCCAAAATCTTGGAAATAGAATGGAGAAAATACAAGAAACGTTTAACAAGGACCTAGAAGAACTAAAGAGCAAACAAACAATGAAGAACAACACAATAAATGAAATGAAAAATGCTCTAGAAGGAATTAATAGCAGAATAACTGAGGCAGAAGAACGGATAAGTGACCTGGAAGTTAAAATAGTGGAAATAACTATTGCAGAGCAGAATAAAGAAAAAAGAATGAAAAAAATTAAGGACAGTCTCAGAGACATCTGGGACAACATTAAACACACCAATATTCGAATTATAGGGGTCCTAGAAGAAGAAGAGAAAAAGAAAGGGAGTGAGAAAATATTTGAAGATATTATAGTTGAAAACTTCCCTAATATGGGAAAGGAAATAATCAAGTCCAGTAAATGCAGAGAGTCCCATACAGGATAAACCCAAGGAGAAACATGCCAAGACACATATTAATCAAACTACCAAATATTAAATACAAAGAAAAAATATTAAAAGCAGCAAGGGAAAAACAACAAATAACATTCAAGGGAATCCCCGTAAGGTTAACAGCTGCTCTTTCAGCAGAAACTCTGCAAACCAGAAGGGAGTGGCAGGACATATTTAAAGTGATGAAAGGGAAAAACCTACAACCAAGATTACTCTACCCAGCAAAGATCTCATTCATATTCGACGGAGAAATCAAAACCTTTATAGGCAAACAAAAGCTAAGAGAATTCAGCACCACAAAACCAGCTTTACAACAAATGCTAAAGGAACTTCTCTAGGGAGGAAACACAAGAGAAGGAAAAGTCCTACAATAACAAACCCAAAACAAGAAAATGGTAATAGGAACATACATATTGATAACTACCTTAAATGTAAACAGATTAAATGCTCCAACCAAAAGACATAGACTGGCTGAATGGATACAAAAACAAGACTTGTATATATGCTGTCTACAAGAGACCCACTTCAGACCTAGGGACACATGTAGACTGAACACGAGGGAATGGAAAAAGATATTCCATGCAAATGGAAATCAAAAGAAAGCTGGAGCAGCAATTCTCGCAGCAGACAAAATAGACTTTAAAATAAAGACTATTACAAGAGACAAAGGAGGACACTACAGAATGATTAAGTGGTCAATCCAAGAAGAAGATATAACAATTGTAAATATTTATTCACCCAACATAGGAGCACCTCAATACATAAGGCAAATGCTAACAGCTGTAAAATGGGAAATCGACAGTAACACAGTCATAGTAGGGGATTTTAACACCCCACTTTCACCAATGGACAGATCATCCAAAATGAAAATAAATAAGGAAACACAAGCTTTAAATAATGCATTAAACAAGATGGACTTAATTGATATTTATAGGACATTCCATCCAAAAACAACAGAATACACTTTCTTCTCAAGTGCTCATGGAACATACTCCAGGATAGATCATAACTTGGGTCACAAATCAAGCCTTGGTAAATTTAAGAATATTGAAATCCTATCAAGTATCTTTTCCAACCACAACACTATGAGACTAGATATCATTTACAGGAAAAAATCTGTAAAAAATACAGAGACATGGAGGCTAAACAATACAGTACTAAATAACCAAGAGATCACTGAAGAAATCAAAGAGGAAATCAAAAAATACCTAGACACAAATGCCAATGAAAACACAATGACCCAATACCTATGGGATGCAGCAAAAGCAGTTCTAAGAGGGAAGTTTATAGCAGTACAATCCTACCTCAAGAAACAAGAAACCTCTCAAATAAACAACCTAACCTTACACCTAAAGCAATTAGAGGAAGAGGAATTTTTAAAAAACCAAATTTAGCAGAAGGAAAGAAATCATAAACATCAGATCAGAAGTAATGAAAAAGAAATGAAGGAAACGAAAGCAAAGATCAATAAAACTAAAACCTGGTTCTTTGAGAAGATAAACAAAATTGATAAATCATTAGCCAGACTCATCAAGAAAAAAAGGGAGAAGACTCAAATCATTAGAATTAGAAATGAAAAAGGAGAAGTAACAACTGACCTTGCAGAAATCCAAAGGAATATGAGAGATTACTGCAAGCAACTCTATGCCAATAAAATGGACAACCTGGAAGAAATGGACAAATTCTTAGAAAAGCACAACCTTCCAAGACTGAACCAGGAAGAAACAGAAAATATAAACAGACCAATCACAAGCACTGAAATTGAAACTGTGATTAATAATCTTCCAACAAACAAAAGCCCAGGACCAGATGGCTTCACAGGCAAATTCTATCAAACAATTTGGGAAGCGCTAACACCTATCTTTCTCAAACTCTTCCAAAATATAGCAGACGGAGGAATACTCCCAAACTCATTCTACGAGGCCACCATCACCCTGATACCAAAACCAGACAAAGATGTCACAAGAAAATAAAACTGCTGGCCAATATCGCTGATGAACATAGATGCAATAATCCTGAACAAAATACTAGCAAACAGAATCCAACAGAACATTAAAAGGATCATACACCATGATCAGGTGGGTTTATCCCAGGAATGCAAGGATTCTTCAATATACGGGAATCAATCAAGGTGATACACCATATTAACAAATTGAAGGAGAAAAACCATATGATCATGTCAATAGATGCAGAAAAAGCTTTTGACGAAATTCAACACCCATTTATGATAAAAATGCTACAGAAGGTAGGCATAGAGGGAACTTACCTCAACATCATAAAGGCCATATATGAGAAACCCACAGCCAACATCATTCTCAATGGTGAAAAACTGAAACCATTTCCTCTAAGATCAGGAACAAGACAAGGTTGTTTGCTCTCACCACTATTATTCAACATAGTTTCAAAGTTTCAGCCACAGCAATCAGAGAAGAAAAGGAAATAAAGGGAATCGAAATCAGAAAAGAAGAAGTAAAGCTGTCACTGTTTGCAGATGACATGATACTATACATAGAGAATCCTAAAGATGCTACCAGAAATCTAGTAGAGCTAATCAATGAATTTGGTAAAGTAGCAGGATACAAAATGAATGCACAGAAATCTCTTGCATTCCTTCCTCAACATCACTCATCGTTAGAGAAATGCAAATCAAAACTACAATGAGGTATCACCTCACACCAGTCAGAATGGCTATCATCAAAAAATCTACAAACAATAAATGCTGGAGAGGGTGTGGAGAAAGGGGGACCCTCTTGCACTGTTGGTGGGAATGTAAATTGATACAGCCACTATGGAGAACAGTATGGAGGTTCCTTAAAAAACTAAAAATAGAACTACCATATGACCCAGCAATCCCAGTACTGTGCATATACCCTAATTCAAAAAGAGTCATGTACCAAAATGTTCATTGCAGCTCTATTTACAATAGCCAGGACATGGAAGCAACCTAAGTGTCCATTGACAGATAAATGAATAAAGAAGATGTGGCACATATATAAAATGGAAAATTACTCAGCCATAAAAAGAAATGAAATTGAGTTATTTGTAGTGAGATGGATGGACCTAGAGTCTGTCATACAGAGTGAAGTAAGTCAGAAAGAGAAAAACAAATACTGTAAGCTAACACATGTATATGGAATCTTAAAAAAGAAATAAATGTTCTGAAAAACCTAGGGGCAGGACAGGAATAAAGACGCAGACGTGGAGAATGGACTTGAGGACACGGGGAGAGGGAAGGGTAAGCTGGGACAAAGTGAGAGAGTGGCATGGACTTATATACACTACCAAATGTAAAATAGATAGCTAGTGGGAAGCAACCACACAGCACAGGGAGATCAGCTTGGTGCTTTATGACCACCTAGAGGGGTGGGATAGGGAGGGTAGGAGGGAGACGCAAGAGGGAGGGGATATGGGGATATATGTATATGTATAGCTGATTCACTTTGTTATAAAGCAGAAACTAACACACCATGTAAGGTAATTATACTGCAATAAAGACATTTTTAAAAGAAATGTGTACAGAATTAAATGGATTTAACTATTTACCGTAATAGCTGAAGGGTTATAAAGGAAATGAAAGTTGTACAAGAAAAAAAAAATTTAATGATCGCTTAAGAAATGTGGGAATTCAGTGAATAAAGTTATGAAATATACTGATTTAAAGTTCTCATAAAGGTAGAATTCTATTATTTATGCATTTATTCTTTAATTTCACAATTATCTCTGCACACTTACATTCCAGGGGCAACATTTAGCACTGGGAACACATCCGTGAACAAGACAGAGATGCTCTCTGCCTTCATGGATTACCGCCTATTATGAGAGGTGGACGTTTTAAAGATTTGTGTACTTGAATAATTACATGACTAAAACTGTGATAATTGCAGTATGTAAGGTAGGGGCTACCTACACATCTGTAAAACATGAAGTGGTAAACAGTAGCACATTTGAGGAATTCAAAGAAGGCCATGGTGACTGAGTGTAGAGGGCGAATGGGAAAGAGTGAGTTTGCAGAGGGAGGGAGGGAGGCCCTAGAGCAGGGGTCTCCAACCCCCGGACTGGTAGCAGTCTTCAGCCTGTTAGGAAGTGGCCACACAGCAAGAGGTGAGCAGCAGGCGGGTGAGCGAGCAAGCGAAGCTTTGTCTCCCGTCCCCCTTTGCCGGCATTACCGCCTGAACCGTTACCTCCCTCCCCCCACCGAAAATTGGCTTCCACGCAACGGGTCCCTGGTGCCAAAAAGGTTGGGGACCGCTGTCCTAGAACATCTGGGGCCTTGTGACCATATTAAAGATTTTGACCCTTATTCTAAGAGCAAAGGAAGCCATTGAAAGGTTTTATGAGGTTTAAAAAGAATATTAATGACAGGAAATCACCTATCTAGCCAACAAAAGGGAGAGGCTTTGGAAATTATTTTATAACCAGAGATAAGATACTTTTCATTATGAAAAATGTTTATTGGAAATTTTTAGTGACATGAAAAATGAAGGTAACTAAAGTAAAAGTTAATATTAAGTGTGGCATCAACTATGTTAATACATGAAAAAGTTAGCAATGGTAATCTAGGATTGAGGGTTTCAGTGAATCTTCTTTAACATTTTTCTAGGTTTTCCACGTTGTCTAAAACAATTGTACATTTAGTTTTACAAAGGTAGGAAAATGTAGTATTTTAATTTCTGATCCCTTCTGAGTTGGTCACATCAATAATTTATTGGTGGGCCCAATAACAGTGAATTTTAGGGTGAACTTAATTCACTTATTTTCTTTGTTTAAATTTATTTGGGTGTGGATGAGCCTAACACATTCCTGTATACTTGATAACTTGTACTTAAGAGTGAACATGTGTGTGCAGAAAAGGGTTAACATAGCAGGCTGCAGACTGCTGTCCTTGAAAATGCCTGCTTGCAAGGTGGCCCTTGACTAGCGTCTGGAAACTTGGATTTCTGGAAGGTTTCGACCATTCCCAGAACTGATAAGAGCGGCTCACTCTGCCTAGACAGTTTGTACAAACAATATGGTTTTTGCTGAATACCTGCTTTCCTTCTGGGAATCTGGAATTTTGGAACATGCTAGGCAGAGGGTGCCTATGTGACCAGCCCCCAATAAAAATCTCGGGTGCTGTGTTTCTAATGAGTTTCCTTGGTAGACAGCATTTTACACGTGTTGTCACAACTTGTTGCTGGTGATTTAACTGCTTCCTGTGTGACTCCACTGGGAGAGCACTCTTGGAAGCTTTGCATAATTTCCTCTGACCTTTGCTTCGAGTTTGCTTTGATATTTTTGCCGTAATAAATCATAGCCATGAGTATGGCTTTCTGCTGAGTCCTATGAGTCCTCCCAGCAAATCATCAAACCTGGGGGTGGCCTTGGGGACCCCTGACACAGTGTTGTTGAAACTCTTATCCGAGAGTTGTTTTTAATTGACTATTAGAAATTCATTTAAATGTAAGAGTTTAACTGAAGAAGCATGCTGGCTGTCATTGCAGTAAAATGTGGTGTTACATTTATATTTGCATATGACAACATAGAAATAGTTAAACTTGTGCTCATTTGCAGTAAGTGTTTTACTGACTTGGTCTGGACATTGATGATTCACAGGGACAGCACAGTTGTATTTGAAAACAAAAATTTCTAAACAACTTCCAAATAGTATGCAGGTCACCTAAAACCAAATAGTTTCTACTTTATACTATATCATATTTTCTTATTTTGCTCAAAGTTATTACAGCTCAACACAGTATATAGTTTTAGTTTCAAACTTGATGAATATGTATATATGTGTGTGTTTCTAGGTCTACTCCTACTTTGTTTCACTTAGCATTAAATTCTGAATATTTTCAAGTCAGAATATATCTGCTTAGAGCAAAATCTCATTTGCCACAGCATTCTATCTTATGTATGCTCTACAGAATTAACTAGTCTCATCTTATGATACATCCAGGCAGTCCCTCAATTTTTAGTATTTAAACAATAATGTTATTAATATCCTTGATCCAGATTTTTGAAGAATTATATTGAAAGGAATTATGGAAATATATAACAGATTAAAAGATACAAAGATATCAAAAATTTAAATATATAAAAAATAGAAGATTCTGAAGGTAGTATAATTCAATATTTATATAATCTTGGAGGAAGACTTTTAAAACATGTTCTCACACAGTAGCAGAAACTACAATAAAATGATTAGCTTTGTCTAGATAACAAATAGAAACATACTTGCTATAAAAGGAAAAAGTCATAAAAAGGTTAAAAGAGGGACTTCCCTGGTGGCTCAGTGGTTAAGAATCCACCTACCGGGCTTCCCTGGTGGCGCAGTGGTTGAGAGTCCGCCTGCCGATGCAGGGGACACGGGTTCGTGCCCCAGTCCGGGAAGATCCCACATGTCGCGGAGCGGCTGGGCCCGTGAGCCATGGCTGCTAAGCCTGCGTGTCCGGAGCCTGTGCTCCGCAATGGGAGAGGCCACACAGTGAGAGGCCCGCCTAACGCAAACAAACAAACAAACAAAAAAAGAATCCACCTACCAATGCAGGGGACATGGGTTGGATCCCTGGTCTGGGAAGATCCCACATGCTGTGCAGCATCTAAGCCCGTGTGCCACAACTACTGAGCCTGTACTCTAGAGCCTGCGAGCCACGACTGCTGAGCCCGCGTGCTGCAACTACTGAAGCCTGCGTGCCTAGAGCCCATGCTCCGCAGCAAGTGAAGCCACCACAATGAGAAGCCTGCACATTGCAATGCAGAGTAGTCCGCGCTCGCCTCAACTAGGGAAAGCCTGCGCATAGCAACTAAGACCCAACACAGCCAAAAATAAATAAATAAATAAATTTATATAAAAAAAGGTTAAAAGAAAACAAACTGAGAACAAACAGAGAAACAAAACTATTTGCAACCCACATAACAGATTAAAAATAACAGTGATAACTTACATGTTTATTAAGAAAAAAAATAAATGCAGCAATTGATAGGTGGGAATCAGTAGGGAATTTGCAATGGTCAAGAAAAATGTGGAGAAATTTTCAATTTCATTATGGAAGATAATCAAAATGCAAATTAAAATAACAAATTTTTATTCTATCTTGCCAAACTAAGTACAATGAAGAATTATGAGACCCATTGTGAACATGGGTACAATGAAAAACTCATACCACTGGGAGGAGTGTAGCTAGCATAATATTTAGCATATACTGGCCCCCCAAAATACTTGTTAATTGAATAAAAATGCGTAAATGTAAGCTTCTAGGACTGATTATTAAAAAATGGTTTGTGAGCACATAGGCAACATTGTTTATAAGAAAAGAACTTGGGTTTTGTTGCATATTAATTCCGTTCTCTTTTTGACAGGGAGCCAGGCTGGTGGGTGAAGTGGATGCAGTAGACATTGCATCTTGCCTTCAGCAAGGTGTATGACATGACCTCTTTAGTGTGCTTATCACCAAGAGAGAAAAATACAGTTTTAGGTAAATCTAAAAGTGAGTTCTGTGGATGTTAGGTTTAATTGCCAGTTGTTGGACCTCATTCTAAACCTATTGAATCAAAATCTCTAGAAGTGAGTCCAGGAAATTTACAAGCTACCCAGGTGACTCTTAAATATACTCAGATCTGAGCACCTTTGGGCTAAATGCCAGAAACATGATGGGAACTAATTAATGTATATGGAGATTTTCATATTTTCTGCAGTCTGTGTCCCCCAAGATACCCTGATAATCATTTTCATCAGTGACTTAGATAATAATCTAGGATTGTTCTTTACAAATTTTCAGATTTCACGGAGTTGGCTGAGTTCATGGTTACCTTGAATGATTACATCAAACACAAAGGACTGGGACAATTAGATTAAAGTGAAATTTAATGGAAATAAAGGTAAGGTCACATACTCTATTCCAGATAGTACTTCACAAGGGACAGGATGATAAAGAGAGATCAGTGCTTAGCAGCACTGATTATGAACAGCTCATAGGGCTTCAGTCACTAGTCATTGACTCAATATCAGTCTACATTGTAAATTAGCTGCCCTAAAGGGCCAATATGATTTTAGGATGCATTAATGTTAATGAAGTAACCATACTAACCAACAAAATAAACCTTTATTTTGTGCCAGTCATTCCATATCAAATATATTCAGGTTAGGTGCCAAACTCTAGGGAGGCTATTCATAAATTAATCTATATTCAGAGAAAATCAACAAGGCTAAAAAAGTGACTTGAAATTATGCATAGGAGGATATATTGATAGAAGAGGGATTTTCAGTTTGAAATAGAATAAACTAGCATTGGAGAAGGGGATACATAATTTTAATTTATTTTTTATTTTGCTTTTTTGTTTGATTTAGTGTTATTGAAATGTAATATATTTGGATTATTTTAAAAATTAAAAATTGAACAATACCTCACTGAATATGCTTTTAAACATTGTAACATTTCAACACACACAACATAATATCCAGGAGAACTAATTCAACAACCTCAATGAACTTAAGTTTTATATTTTCCAGATTTTTTCCTTATGATTCTTTCATTTCCCAAATGAAATTTACAATTATTTCATCAATTGAAAAAAAAGTCCTGTTAAGATTTTGATTGGAACTGCACAAAACTTATAGTTTAATTTTGGGAGTTTTCCTGTCCCAAATAAGACAGCCATTGTTTTATGTCTTTCTACAGAGTTCTTCAAGTTTTAAAATTGAGATATAATTCAAATACCATTAAATTCACCCCTTTTAAAGTATATAATTTTGTGGATTTTAATAAATTCAGAGAGTGTGCAAATGTCACCAATATACACTTCCAGAACATTTTCATCTTCCTGAAAGAAACTCCCTAACCATTATCAGTCACTCCCCATTCTGCCTCCTCCAAGGCCCTGGCAATCACTAACCTGCTTTCTGTCTCTATAGATTTGCCTATTCTGGATATTCCATATAAATGGAAGCCTATAATACATGGCTTTTTGTATCTGTCTTCTTTCACTTAGCATATTGTTTTCAAGGTTCATCCATGTTGAAGCATGTGTCAGTACTTCATTCTTTTTTATGGCTGAATAATATTCCATTGCATGGACAGACCACATTTTGTTTATCCATTCATCAGTTGATAGACTTTGGTTGATTTCCACTTTTTGGCTATTATGACTAATTCTGCTGTGAACGTTGTGTACAAGTTTTTGGGTGAACATATATTTTCGATTTTCTTGGTATATACCTAGCAGTGGAATTGCTGGGTCGTATGTTTATGGTTGCTCTGTGTTTACATTTTTGAAGAACTGCCAAACTGTTTTCTAAAGTGGCTACACCATTTTCCAGTTCCACCAGCAATATACAAGGGTCTGATTTTTCCCCATCCTCACCAAGACTTGTTTTTGTCTATTTTTTAGAAAAAATTATAGCCATCCTATTGGGTTTGAGCCCAATAGGGTTTCCCTATGGGCTAGTGATATTGAGCATGTTTCAGTGTGCTTATTGGCACATTTGAATGTTTTCTTTGGAGAAAGCCTGTTCAAATCCTTTGCCCATATTTTAGTCAAGTTATTTGTTGAGTTGTAAGAGTGCTTTATATACTGTGGATACAAGTCCCTCATCGGGTGTATGATTTGCAAATATTTTCTCACATTCTGTGAATTTTTTCACTTTCTTCCTAGTGTCTTTTGAAGCACATATGTTTAAAGTTTTTATGAAGTCCAATTTATCTATTTTGTTTTTGTTGTTTGAGGTTTTGGTGTCATATCAAAGAAAACAGCCTAATCCAAGTCATGAAGACTTGTGCTATGCTTTCTCCTAAGAGTTTACAGTTTTAGCTCTTTATACTTAGGTGTTTGATCTGTTTTGAGTTGATTAGTGATGTGGTATGAAGTAGATTCATTGATTCCAAATTCATTCTTTTGAATGTATATACAATTGTAGTAGCAATATTTATTGAAAAGTCTCTTTTTTCACATTGTATTGTCTTGGCACTCATCAGAACTTAACTGACCATAAATGTATGAGTTTATTTTTAGATTCTCAATTCTATTCTATTGATCTGTATGTCTATCCATATACAAGTACCGTATAATCTTGATTACTATAGCTTTTTAGTAAGTTTTAAAATTGGGAAGTGTGGGTCCTCTAACTTTGTACTTCTTTTATAAAATTGTTTTGGCTCTTCTGGATTCTTAGAATTTTCATACAATCAGCTTGTTAATTTCTGCAAAAATAAAAGTCAGCTGGGCTTTTGTTAGGGATTTCATTGAATCTATAGATCAATTTGTTGATAATTTATACTTAATAATATTGTCTTCCAATCCATGAACATGGAATGTCTTTCCATTTATTTAGAGCTTTAATTTATTTCAGTGATTTGCTGTAGTTTCCAGTGGTCAAATCTTGAACTTCTTTTGTAAAATATATTCCTAAGTATTTTATGTATTTTTGGTAGAATGAGTTGCTTGAAAATGAGTTGCTTTTTTTACAAAATAATTCCATTTATCCCCATCCTTTGTGTGCTTGTTGTCTTATATTCTGCTTTTGCATATGATATAAACCTCACAACACAATGCCATTATTTTTCCTTTAAATTGTTAATTGTGTTTCACAGAAATTAAGGAAGAACAAAACTGCTAGCCTTTGTATTTATTCAGCTATTTACCACTTCCGGCGTTATTTATTCCTTTTGTGTCAATAAAGCTCTTCCTCTGATATGTCATTTCCTTCAGCCTAAAGAGCTTCCTCTAGCATTTCTTATAATGCAAGTCTGCTGGGTACAAATTCTCTTAACTTTCCTTTATCCGAAAATGTCTGTATTTCATTCTCATATTTAGAAGATATATTCACTGGTTAAAGAATTTTAGGTAAACCTTTTTTGTTTGTTGTTTTAAAGAACACATTCCCTTGTGTCCTATTCTCCATTGTTTGTGATAGACAATCAGACATCATTTTTATCCTTGTTTTTCTGTATTTAAGGTCCTTTTTTGTTTTTTAGCTCCTTTAAAATTTTTCTCTTTAGTAGTTTGACTGTAATATACCTAGGCTTGATTTTGCTTTTCTTTTAGTTTATGCTACTTGGGGTTTGCTGTGCTTCCTGGATCTGTAGGTTTTTGTTTATAACCAGTTTTTGGAATTTTCAGCCATTATGTCTTCAAATATTTTTGAGCCTTTGCTCTCCTTATTTGTAGGATGTGGCTTTTACTTAAGGTCATGGTCCTATTCCTAAGACATGACATTTATGGAGTTCTCTAGGAGCCTTAACAGTGGCTGGAGTAGAAATCTACCATCTCTCAGCTCCATTGATCTCTCTTGTCTCCTGTCAGCTCTCAGTCCTGCATCATCTACTCTTTGCTGACCTTGTGTTACCTTATCCTGTGAATATAGCCCAGCCTTGTCCAGTAACCCACTGGGCACCCCATGCAGATTTTGGAACCTCTCCTCTGTACATTACTTCTTCTCTTGAACGATGAAGCACCAATTCCAGCTGCGTCAGTAGCTCTGAACTCCGACTCCTGCTTCATTAGCTCATTAAGACTTCGTGCTCTGTTTGGGCTTCACCTTCTTACTCAGTCATCTGGAAATTGTCCCCAGGCAGCAATCTATGGAGAATATTGTTCATCTCGTGCATTTTCCTTCTCTTGAGGATCGTGATCCTGTATTGCGTGTGGTTCAATACCTGAAAGCAGTTGCCTTGTATATTTTGTCCAATTTTAGAGTTGTTTAGGGTGGTTTACTCTGTCATGGCCAGAAATAGAAGCTGCTTTTCTTGTTAAATACTTTTTAAATACTTGGCAAAATATGGGGTCAGATACATCTAGTCTAAATAAGGTTAGCAAATTTAGATGCCCACAGGAGTAATCCGGTAACATTAAAAACAAGTAAGGTGATCTAGATAATCACCTCCTTTATAGCTATATGTATTTTTTGGGAAAACATGTGGGCCAAGTGAAACATTCAAAGTATGTTTTTGGCCTATTACAGTTCATGAGCCACTGGTGGCAACCCCTATTAAACTTTGGATTTTAGCTTTGCCACATTCGTCTAAGTCTGTTTCTTCATTTGTAAATTTAGAATAATGACACTTAACTCACAAGGCTGTTGCCAGCTTTAAATGAAATAGATACAAGCAACACTTGGTGTATAATATTCATTCAATAAGTGGAAGCTCATCTAGTAGCTGTTTTGTCTGTAGGTTCTGGATCCACCATCATCTCTGTCAAGTGAGTTAAGTCTGGCTACCAGGTACATTGACTACCTTTCTCAGAGAGACTACTGAGATCAGACCCCCCATGCTTCATCTTCCTTTTTAATCCGTTAAAGCATGAGTGAAGTTCCCATCATGCCTGCTGCTTCCTTCCTCTTCAACTAGCCACTCTACATCTCCTCACCTCCCAAACTCTTTTGCTCTTCTCTCTAGAACTGCTGCTCCATAGCCAGTGATACTTTTCCTCATATTTTCCACCTGTTGCCTGAATATTCTCTCAGCTTCCTTGCCTTTCATGAAATCTGGCTCTTTCCTGAGAATACCTGAAGCTCTCGTAAGTGGCTGTGGCTGTTTACTTTCACAAACCCTATATACCTTAGGACAAGAAGGTAGGGCTGGTGTCTTCCTAGCTTAGCACTGCCACCTCCATTTCGCCACTGTCTTGTAAAAACCCTCTCCACTGAGACTTAATCCATTTTATTACCCTCTATCCTATTGCTTGCTGTCATACACCAACTTTCCCAGTCATTTCCCCTGCCATTCATCTAAAATATTGGCACCTGCCTAATTTTCTCCATCTCAGTTCCTCCCATCTTTTCCTGTAACCTAGGATGATAATGGCATAGATGACCCATTCTGTGCTATTAACTCTGATTTCTTCCTCCTCTACACTTCTGCCATGTGCTCTCACATTACTAGTACTTCTAATTGATCCATTTACAAAATCACTGCTTCGTACATCATTACCTGTAACCAAAATCTCCTTCCCTGACAGTTGCTTATTCTCCTACTAGAATTTTCTTCCTCTTTTCAAAACATGTAATCCAACAACTCTTCTAGCTTCTTTTTTCTTCATTTCCCTCTTTATTTCAGGTTTAGAGTCTAAGGCTCATGATTTCAAAAACACGCCTTCCTGTAGCCAGAATTCTCTTTTACTTCTGTTTTGTTCATCACCTTGGTCTAGTAAATTCCTGATCCTAGATGAATCCAGTTACCTGTTCTTTCCATGTCTGCACCCAGTGCTGCAAGAGGTCACAATGGTTCAGATATAAAATTGTAATTTACTTACCTACTCTCCGCAATGACTATGTCACACCTCCTGCTTTCCTTCTTCCCACTCTGAAGTTTTGAACAACTAGAATAATGCAATATGGGCCCTGCATTATATGAGGTATAGATAGAGGCTTCTGGTCTAAGGCTATTGGCAAATGCCTAGCTTCTGTTCATCAACTTGGGCACATGTGTGGAGATCCTTCAGTCCCAGTTCATACATGAGCCACATATTCCCAGTGTTCAGTTTTACAGGGTGAACCCAGTTCTGGCTCAGCACAGCATTTGAGTCTAATGGTTTCAGCTTCCCTCACCACAGGGCACCAAAACCCCAGCCCCAAGGCCTGCATTTCATCTGGGTCCTCTATTGGCTTCCTGACTTACGTTCCTACCAAACACCATGGGTTCCTTCTCTGTTTTTCGTTCCTTAAGACCTCTCTCTCTCTCTCTCCTTCTCTGTGTAGTTTTAAATATTTTTATTTATAATTTTTATGTAGCATTTATCTTCATTTGGAATAGGAGGAAATGAGTTGTAGTTTGTGCATTTTCCCATCTTGACCTAGAAATCTCAACCTGTCTTTTGTGACAGATGTCCTTTTATTTGTAGCAGATGTAATTTTATATTTGTTTGTGTGATTATTTGATTAATGTCTGTGTCCCCCATTAGACTCAAAGCTTTGTTGGGACAGACATAGTTTTGCTTACTATGTGTCCCCAGCCCAAGGCACAATTCTGGTATTTTATGGGCATTCACTAGTTGATCAAATGAATATATTATTTTTATTATGAAATATGTAACAATGTCTTTTAGCATCCCAGACCATTGCTATTCCTAGTCCATTCCTCTTACCTCATCAAGCCAAAAATTTCCCTCCCGTAAGACTCATGGGAGGTTTGTATAAAACCATTCTTATCTTCTGCTTGTCAGCTTCAGATTTCACTCCATGTTAGTCACTTACAATTACAAAAATATACTGTCATCTTCTGAAACCACCCCTGAATCACTTAGGATGCCCTTGGCTGCAATGAACAGAAAACTCTGTTTAATTTGCTTTAAAAGATAAGGGAATTTGTAATTCACATAATAAAATTTAAGACATAAGGCAGCTTTAGGCATATTCATCAGGGTTGGTTTTATTATTCCACAATTCCCATGGTCTCTGTCCTCCTGTCTGTGCTGGCTTTGACCTTAAGCTAGTAGTAGGGGACCAAGACACTACAGCATCCAAAGGAGGAAGGGGGCTGAGTTTTTTCCATGTGCCTCTTTTCTATAGTGATGAAAAACATTCCCAGAAGCTCCCCAGCAGACTTTCCCTCATTCCACCAAGACTAGATTGGAGGCCTAGTCCTAAACCAATCCTTGATAGAGAGACTGGGATTACCATGTTTAGTTTAGTCTAATCATTGGGATGGATTGGAAGTTGATGGTGTCAACCATTTTGACCTCCCTAACTCTGCTTTTAAAATCTAATTTGGGGGCTTCCCTGGTGGCGCAGTGGTTAAGAATCCGCCTGCTAATGCCGGGGACACAGGTTCGAGCCCTGGTCCAGGAAGATCCCACATGCCGCAGAGCAACTAAGCCCATGCGACACAACTACTGAGCCCGTGTGCCACAACTACTGAAGCCCGTGCACCTAGAGCCTGTGCTCCGCAACAAGAGAAGCCACCGCAATGAGAAGCCCGTGCACCGCAACCAAGAGTAGCCCCCACTCGCCGCAACTAGTAAGCCCACGCACAGCAACAAAGACCCAAAGCAGCCTAAAATTAAAAAAAAAAAAACTAATTTGGAATTCCCATTCTGATTATACTTCCTATTCTTTCATTTTTCTCACTTCTTGACCTTCCGTCAGTCTCTTCTATGTCTTTATTGAATCCTGTAGTCTATCAATAAACTCAATTTTTCTAAAACATCAGCCCTCAACTGGCAGCACTAACTCCACTTCCTAATCTAACATTCTTTCCCACAGGACTCTTCAGCGCACTCAGTTACTTCATCATGACCATACTTTAGCCACAACAACCAAATCAATCCTCAGTCAATCCTAGATGACTTCAGCAATTAGCTTTGCTGGAGAAAATGGCATTGTTCTACAAGCTTGTGTTACTGTGGATTCGTAGATGTTAAACTGAACATGGCCCTTACTGCTGTGCAGATAGGTGGGTTTTATCCTGATTCTACAGAGAGTGGGTTGTATCCTGATTCTACAATTCGCTAGGTTGTGTGACCTTGGGCAAGTCATTCAACCTCTCCGTTTCCCAGTTACTTCATCTCTAAAATGAGAACAATGGTACCTACATCAAGAGATTGTCTTAAGGATTAAAAGAGCAATATAAGTAAAGCAATTTGTCCACTGCCTGGCATGTAGTACTCAATTAATGCTAGCCCTTGTTTTAGTGGCAAATCTTAAACTTTGCCCCTCTCCTTGTGTCGTCTCCCTTGAACTTGCTTTTCCTCCCCACTGGCCTCTACTCTTAATGACTGTCTTGACTTTATGGAGAATAGAGGCCAATGTTTGTGGATCCTCTGGTTTCCTTTCATCTCCAAATATACGAAGAACTGTATTTATTTTTTGCACCCTAAATGGCTAGAGCAGGCCTGGCAGTTGAAAATATCCAGTGCTTGTTTGTTCCACTGAATTTAAAATGTCCTCATTTTTTTATGTTCATTCCATGAAATTAGGGCAAGATAAGGGGGCAGGAATCACAATTGCAATCGTTTGGAAATTAGGCTAAATATTTGCTTGTGATGGTTGGTGAAAAATAAATCCTCTGGTATTTAAGATCGGCTTGAAGGAGACTTGGGAATCAGGAGATGTCTACACGAAAGGACTCATTTAGCTCTGATAATTAGCAACATAAACAAAAAACAGATGAATAAGCTGGCTTTATTTGTAAATAACCATTTATGGTCCAAATAATTTCCCCTCTGTGACAGACTTCCTTGCTCAATATTGCAACATCTCTCAAATATAAACAGTAAAACCAAATGACTACAGACAATGATCAATGTGTTTTATGATAGCAATACAGAGGGAGAACAAACATTCCCCTACTAACTAAACACAGCCAACCAAGCAAAGTCATTTGAACCTCTCTTGTGTCAGGATCGGAATATAATAAATATGTTTTTTCAGTGTATACTGAAACTGAACTTCTGTGACCAATTCTGACAGTCACTTAAATTTCTTTTCCTGAAGTAAGCTTGGATTTAGGAAAGACCATTAGAATGATGTTATTTGCTTGAGGATATTTATTCTAGTATATAAGTGTTGCAAGCTAAGATCTTGGTCTAGAAATCTGAGATACGGAATTTTAGCCAAGGAAGGTTGTGGATTCAAACTCCTTTGAAAAGTCATTTTCTCAACAACATTTTTTCCCTCAAGACTATCCATTTTATTTGTGTTCAGTGTTGAGTATATAGACTTTCATAAGCCACTAGTCTTCATGGGGTTTTGAGAAGGGAATATGCCACTGGTAATTTCTGAAATGTCAGGACATTGGTTAGGTGAAATTAAGCTGGTTGTGAGTCAAACACCCACTATTTAGGAGTTCAGATAATTTAGAGATTTTCTACCTTCCACACAAATTTCATGTGCAGTTGCAATGATCCTTTCCTAGAACTGCCCATACAGATTTAATGGGGTTTTCTGTTTTTGTAGTAGAAAACTGTAACCCACTTGGCCCCCAGTTTCTTTTCTTTGGCTCTTTTTTATTCAGCCAATGTATGTAATGTTTCTTTTTCTTTTCATTAATTTCTCATGTTTTCCAAAAATAATCACTTGAAATTGAGAATGGAACATTGGTACAAATTCGAATTGACATCACATATCAACGAATTGAATTGTGTTAACTCTGTGTGTTTGTAATGATGGTCTATTAGGATTCTAAGTCACAGGAACCAAACTCTAATTAAACTTGAGCAAAATTGATGGATTTGTTTGAATGATCCTAGGCACTCTCATGGGATTCAAAGGCAATACGATACCATGTTTCAGGAGTAGACTGAGAAGGAATTGCTCTGTAAGTCCTCTTTCTCCATTTTCCCCCATACTCTCACTGCACATCAGCTTTATTTTATTTTTATTTTTATTTTATTTTATTTTTTTGCGTTACGCGGTCCTCTCACTGCTGTGGCCTCTCCCGTTGCGGAGCACAGGCTTCGGACACACAGCCTCAGCGGCCATGGCTCACGGGCCCAGCCGCTCCGCGGCACGAGGTATCCCCCCGTACCGGGGCACGAACCTGCGTCCCCGGCATTGGCAGGCACGCTCTCAACCACTGCGCCACCAGGGAAGCCCGAGCTTTATTTTATTTTTTAAAAAATTTTATTTTATATTGGAGCATAGTTGATTAACAAGGTTGTGTTAATTTCAGGTGTACAGCAAAGTGATTCAGTTATACATATACATGTACCTCTTCTTTTTCAAATGCTTTTCCCATTTAGGTTATTACAGAATATTGAGCAGCATTCCCTGTGCTATACAGTAGGTCTTGTTGATTATCTATTTTAAATGTAGCAGTGTGTACATGTCAATCCCAAACTCCCAATCTATCCCTCCCTGCCACCCTTCCCCCTGGTAACCATAAGTTGGTTCTCTAAGGCTGTGAGTATGTTTTTGTAAATAAGTTCACTTGTATCATTTTGTTTTTTACATTCCACATATAAGCGATGTTATATGAGATTTGTCTTTCTCTATCTGATTTACTTCATTTAGTATGATAATCTCCAGGTCCATCCATGTTGCTACAAATGGTGAAAGAAGTATGTCAAAGGGTGTGTGCCCAAGAAATTCATTAGTCTTGCACTTCTAGAAGCAGTGAATGACCTATTGAAAGGAGGCATTTATTTGATTTAGTTTTGGTTTATGATCAGTTTTCATCTTTTTCCAGTGTCTTCATAGTCTTTTAAAAAAATTTATTGAAGTATAGTTGATTTACCATGTTGTGTCTAATTTCTGCTGTACGGCAAAGTGACTGCATTCTTTTTCATATTCTTTTCCATTATTTCACAGTCTTTTTCATAAGAAGTGGATAAGCTAAATGGGGAACTGCTAGCCAGATGTCATTGTAATCCAGAAGTGTTTTACAGAATTTCTTAAAAACTAGGGCAAGTTTTAGTTATTTTGAACTCTATTAACTGTCCAAGATACAGCCATTACTCCTTGCAATTGGACGTTACTGACCAACAAATGACGTTGGCACCCAGTGGCTTGTACTTGTTTCATTAAGAGATTCCAGGTTGAAATTAGAAGCTCAAGGCACTGAACACCAATTGGATGAGACTCAGACTCTATTTGCAACATCGAACAATCAGCTATAGACAAAGAGAATGGGGAAAAATTTTACTTTTTGTATACTTTCCCTAATTCTTGTGTGCCCTTGGATATAGTGGCCTGATTGGATGTTAGGTATCTTGGTCCTCTCAAATCAAACTGTTCCATGGGATTTTATATTTAAGGCAGTTTGGTGTACAAGTCATTAGGTTGATGGTTTTAAGGGCTTAGTCTTCCTGGGGCCTGGGTACTGAGTATCTCATGGAATAGGCCTGTTCTTCTGAGCTTTGAAATGTTATTCATTGGATGGGAGCTGTGTCTGCTGACCAGGGGAGCCTGATTTGCAGGGATTCAGCTGCAGTAGTTGCTACCGATCATCAGGGGCTGGGAGAAGACAATCCCCTTCTAGCAAAAACAAGCAAACAAAAATGATCTCACCCCTCTGGGCTATCTCATCTCTGTGTGAATTTTAGCAAACAAGTTGTGCTAAGGGGCATGGAGAGCATAATGTTGGTAGGTGGAGACCCACATTTTATCATCGCTTCCTACAAAGCTTTAATACTTGAAAATGCCTTGAAGTTTCAAAGAGTTTGATATAATCTGAGAGTGATCGACAAACCCTGCAGAGATGTTCCCTTTGGAAAGGAAACGTGGCTCAAAGGTACTAAGTTATAGAATGTACTCTTTCCGGGGACCCAGAGCTCCTGGGTCCAAATCCTGCCTCTAAATAGCTGCATGTCCTCACTCACTTCTCTTTTCTTTACCTCCGTTTCCTCATCTCTAAAACCAAATGGCTGATGTTTTTTTAAAAATTATTTTTAAGAATTTATTTATTTATTTACGCATAGCATAGGGAGATCAGCTCGGTGCTGTGTGACCACCTAGAGTGGTGGGATAGGGAGGGTGGGAGGGAGATGCAACAGGGAGGAGATATGGGGATATATGTATATGTATAGCTGATTCACTTTGTTATAAAGCAGAAACTAACACACCATTGTAAAGCAATTATACTCCAATAAAGATGTTAAAAAATTATTTATTTAGCTACATGTGAAGCATACGGGATCTTATTTCCCCAACTAGTGATTGAACCCATGCCCCCTGCAGTAGAAGCGCGGAGTCTTAACCACGGGTAATTGCCAGGGAAGTACCCCAAATGGCTGATCTTGATTGACATAAAGAAGCATGTTAAGGGCTAAAGCATAGACAGGGCTTAGGCTACCAGGTGCTCAAAAAATGTAGTTAGAACTCCCTCCTCAGTTCAACCTCAGGATAAACACCTGGGAGGAGGATGCTCTTAGCTAATTAGGGGAGCAATTAGGAAATTGCTTCCTGTGGATTAGACTTTACTATTTGTTTTATGGCAGTGAGTGTGGCTGCTCTCTATACGTGTTTGTAACGATTTAGCAGTTAATTGTTGGGCAATCTGAAGAGGAAAGAAGTTTGTAACTTATGTAGGTAAGGTGACCTCTAAGGGGAGCTGGGAAGTGAGCAGCTTTTGCTCACTTAGTCATGTCAAAACAAACGCAGAAGAAACTGTCTTGAATAAATGTGTAAGGTGACCGCTCTCAGGCCTGGTACCACTTCCAATACTGCTTAACAGATTTTCATTCAAGCAGTATTTATAGGACCCTTACTTTCTGCCAGGGACAGAGATAGAACAGAGCTCCTGCCAATAGGATGATTATAATGGGGAGTGAGACAAGCAAGTCAACAAACAGTTGCAAGTCAGTGGGACAGATGCTTAGATAAATAAGTGCACAAGAAGCTTTGGTTGTATACAGGAGGGACTGCTTCAGGGGAAGGAGCATCAGGGAAGCCTTCCTGGAGGCAGAGACTCCTGAATCTTGAAGGATGAGCAAAGATGTTAACCAAAGAGGTAGATGGAGGAAACTCATTGAGTGGCACTCTTGGAAATATGTGAGCAGATCCTAGCAAGTGTGTTGTGTGGAGCATCATGGAATGGGCTATTTAAATATCAAGGTGGCTTTGCAAAGTATAGTGTTGAATAATTGCTTACTGAGTGAATGAATTAGAGACTTTGCAGGTGCCCTGATAAAGTTCAGGAAAGTATTTTCTATTGCCTTTCCCTGATCAGCCTATCATAATGTATTAAAAGAGAAACGAAGTTAGTTTACCACAACCATTTTTCTATAACCATTATGGTTATAGTGATCTTTTTTAAAATTTTTATATTTTTATATAATTTTTAAAGGTTACACTCCATTTACAGTTATTAGAAAATATTGACTATATTCCCTATGTTGTATAGTACATCCTTAAACCTATCATATACCCAATAATTTGTATCTCCCACTCCTATATTGTCCCTCCCTCGGCCCACCACTAGTAACCACTAGTTTGTTCTCTATATCTGTGAGTCTGCTTCTTTTATGTTATATTCACAAATTTGTTGTATTTTTTAGATTCCATATATAAGTGATATCATACAATATTTATCTTTCTCTGTCTGACTTATTTCACTTAGCATAATGCCGTCCATCCATGTTGCTACAAATGGCAAAATTTCATTATTTTTCATGGCTGAGTAGTATTCCATTGTATACACGTATACCATCTCTTCTTTATCCCTTCATCTGTTGATGGATACTTAGGTTGTTTCCATGTCTTGGCAATTTTAATTAGTACTTCTATGAACATTGGGGTGCATGGATCTTTTCAAATTAGTGTTTTCATTTTTTTGGATATATACCCAGGAGTGGAATTACTGGGTCATATGGTAGCTCTATTTTTAATTTTTTGAGAAACCTCCGTACTGTTTTCCATAGTGGCTGCACTCTGATTTGTTTTTCAGTGGTTACAGTTGCTTTTTTAATAAGGGTCGATACTAAAAAAATTCCTTAGTGAACAGTTTGCAGAATCTATCTTTTTCAATATTGGAAGTACATTTTTCTCACATTTACATTTTTAAAAATTCAAAGATGTAGTGACTTAGAGATTTCATAAGCAGGTTTGCTCTATAAACTGGTATATAATTATCACCGCCCCTTAGTCAACTCTGTGTTGATCAGAATTAGATCCAGAAAGGAAATACTTTTGTAGAATAATGGGAAGGTATGAATTTGAGAATGAAAGTAAACCTAGTTTTGAAGAATAGTTCTCCCACTTACTAGCTTGTGTAACCTCTGAGTTTTATTAAGAGTGTTAAATGTGATAACATCTGTGAAAGAAATAATTTTCCTTTTCTCTTCCCTCTGGGTAGTCAGGTGGTTCAATTGACTTCCTCTTTTTTTCCCACAAAAATTAAAAAAAAAATTAAGGAGAGTTATCCCCAGTACCCCATTTTTATATATAGTTTGCTTCATTTTCCATATTCTACTTTAATTCTTCTCTCTATTCAGATCCCTTATTACATAATCCGTTTTCACACTAGCATCTCATTGCTTGGATTACTTTATAAAGTGTTTCAGTGAGGAATATTGAAATTCGTTTGTCAGAAATTTTTAAAAAATTCAATAAATCTAGAAATCAGTTTAGAAGTGAATTTAAAACTTTATTGATAAAGTGATCATCACTCTATCTCTAAAGATTATGTAAGGGTCCGATAATAGTTTTGCATTCTACATGTATAGCAACACAATACTCTTCATAACCCACAAAGTAAATATTATTGTACTCCTTTTACAAATAGAGAAGTTGTGACTTACAGGGGTTGGAAAGCTTGTCCTGGGTTGTATCTACAAAGTGACAGAGCTGGAATTCAAAGCCAGGTCTTTTCCTGTTGTATCACGATACCTTCTAACTTATGATATTCATTGTTTTCATGTTTTATACCTTTACAGTTCATGTGAATTTAGCATTGGCTTTATTCCTAAGGTTTCTGTGACTATTCTTGTGGCAGTTAATGGCCCTACACCCTACACCAGATTTAATAATATGTCGTAGTTGCTTCAGATATTTTATTCTGTTAAATAAATAAAATGTTAGTGATACAGCAGAAGCCCATCTTTTCTCTTCCCTCCCTCCTGGGAGCTAGCTTGTGTCCTGACGTTCTCATGCATGTCTTAAATCTTTTACTATAAATGTGTATATCCCTAAACATAGTATTCTAAATATGAATAATATGGTCATTTCCTCATATATATTTTCATATTTCAAAGAATCAGACATCATTTCAAGACGAACCAATTCAAGATGAACCATTAAGCAGATGTATCACTTAACAAAAATGTGGGAGGGAACTCAAAACCAAAAGCATTATATTTAAAACAGATGCTCTAGTATCTGAAACAGAAAAGAAAATCTAAAATCACAGAATGAAAAAGAAAAATGGTCACTTCAAAAAAACCATTTGTGTTACTTTATATTTCAGGAGGGAGATATGTTAAAATATTTACTTTGGCTACAATTAATCAAGTATGGAAACATTGATGCTAAAGGAGGAAATGGAATAAAAAGAAACCCAATGAGGCTTTTATATACTTTGCATCCTAAGGACTATAAGATTTCCTGGCATATTAAAGACTATAATTGGAGAGATCAATGATGAAACAAATTAGTACAGGGCATTTTTCTTTCGTCTAATTAAACTCGCTGAATCATGGAATTTAAATTATACATGGAGATGCTCTGTCAAAACGCTCTCCTGCTTCTCCAGTAATTGAAAGCAACTGGATGTTTGCCCCTGGTCCACAACATCTGGGAAACTTTCATCCTTTTTTTTTTTTCCCCCCAAGTGTGTATACACATAAAAGCGAGTATCTTTAGTTTTCCAAATAGATTTCAACGTTGTCCTCATTCAGCATTCTGTTGAATTTTAATTTGTCATTAAAATTATGTCACAGACATAGCAAAAGAAAACCAAGGTGAAGGGAGACCTACTTTAACCTTGTGTACAATTCTTGTTATGTTTACCTGGGCCATATGTTTATCCTGCCCTCAGGTGTGTGCTAGTGGCATGACATTTCAGGGTTATTTCACTTGGGTTTAGGATTCTTTTGTGGAATGCAGCCTCTGAATTATAGCCCCTGGGAGCTAAGACAGATAAGGATGGAACTCAGGTAAGTTCTGCCTCAGAAGTTGAGACGTCCCGGGGCTATTGGCCTTCTGAAGCTGACAGTGCTTCCCAAGTCCCTGGGACTGTTTCTCCAAGACAGATCCCAGCTCTGACTTCACTCTTCTCTTTACCTGGGCGACCCCTTCTTTTGAAGTGAGATGGAAGCTATTACTACAATTGCAAGATACAAGGGATCTTAAAATATACAGGTCTGTAAATATTTTGACTATTCATTCAAAACATCTCTAGGATTTGTACTAGAAATAACTCTTTATACTTAAGCCGTAATGTGCTGATTTTCAATATCTCATTGTGTTTGGAATAATTGAGAGCAATCCTATAAACATCTTAGAGTACTTAGGCAAAAAGGAAAGTCAATCAGTAGTTAAATTCTTCATTAATCAGTAGTTAACTTGGGATATATCTAAAAAATATGTTTGAAATGACTATTGGTAAAATATGATTTTAGGAATTGTTTCTAAAAAGATTGATTTTTAAAAATGGCATTGAACAACGTAAGAATAGTTTTTTCAAAAAACTCTCCCTGCACAATTGGTAGGCTTTTTAGCAATATAAACAGGACTAAAGCTTTGAAATCAAACATGAAAACTGAAAATATATCAGAAAAGGAATTACTGATTTTCAAGCTCTAGATCAAGAGAGAGAAACAAAGAAAGGAAAGACATCATAAGATGAAGACATTTTAAACCCAAATTTTACAAATAATTTTTGTTTTTATTCTGAATATTGGTCCCTAGAAGAATGTGTGCATGGTAGGGGTAGGGGTCACCTACAGAGATGGAATTTTCATGTCCTTCTGCAAAAATCGTCTCCTTCACTGGTCTGCCACTGTCATCACCACCCTGCCCAACTCTGTTAAACTTCCTGCCTGAAATTGTCATCATTTCAAACCTCTGTGGTGAATTAGACAATTGATGAGAAAACGCTAGACAAAAAATACTTCATATTAGACTGAACTGTTTGTATTTCAAAACTTTTCCACTGTTATCTCTGAGGAATTCCTACCCCTTCATTCTTAAAATCCCAGATTGAAGAACTTCTCCTTCAGGAAACCTTTAATAACATTCCTCACCTGTTTCCTGTGCATTCCTCTCCCTGACACATTGATGGCTTCTTCTTTTGTGCTGATTCTACACCTTGTATGGACTTTAACTGTATCATTTATAACCATTGAATCACACTTGATTACTGACACACTTGTAAAACATACTGCGAGAACTTTGAGAATAATGATTTTTTTTTTTTAGCTTCAAAGCATTGCTAAGAACCTGTCTTATGGTCAGCTCAACATAACATGTGTTCATGAGTAAATTATGGGAAGGTGAAGAAAAGTCCTGGGGCAGTGTGGCATATCAGCTTTAGCTGATCATGGCTCTGGAAGCTTGAGGGAAAGGATTACTTCAAACGAATTTTGAGAGGAATGGAGAGTTTAATTTAATGGGTAGTGTTTCATTTTGGCAAGATAAAAACGTTCTGGAGACTGGTTGTACAACAATATGTATATACTTAACACCACCAACTGTCCACTTAAAATGGCTAAGATGGTAAATTTTATGCTTTGTGTGTTTTACCACAATTAAACATAAAAATTAAAAAAACAAAGTTGGGTGACAAGGAAGAGGACATATGAACACAAGAAATCATAAGTGACCTAACGATCCCTCAGGTGTGTCAAGTGGAGGTAGTAGCCATGACAACTGGCTACTCACACTTGGTCCTTTTCCTTTTTGGTGCATAGCGTTTCACAAATCATATCTTGTTTGATTTCCTTAGCAACCCTATGAATGGAACACATTTTTTATCCTCCATTTTAAAGACCAAGAAACTAAGATGAAAAGAAGTGATTTGTTTGTGTGAATTGAGCTGGGGATCTGTTGGGTCACTGCTGCGGTTGGCGGGTCAGCTGTCCAGTGTTAACCACATGGTCTGGGCTCGCAATCCCATGATGACTGGTCCCACCTGCAGTGCTTTAGGCTCCGAGGAAGTCACTCTGCACCCACTTTCCCCTGGAGCTCTGGTAGCTGGTCCAACATACTGCTATTAAGAGGTCATCCTGGAGTGAACAAGAGAGAAAAATTTTTCTCTCAAGGGTGGCAACGGTCCTCTGAGGCAGCTAGTCTCCTCTTTGGTGGAAGACACATTGAAATCTGTGGTGAGGGTCCCTTCTCCACCCACATTCCCACGATGCTATTATTATTATCATTGTTACAATACATGAGCCCTGGTGGATCATGGGAGACTGAGTGGTTTTGACTGCATAGTATCAGTGTTTATATCTACTTGTTCTTGTCTGCTTGGCCAGCCCTCAGGTCCAGGTGTTACATACTCTTGTGCACACTATAAATGCCACATTCTGAGCCAGCCTTAGCTGAGCAATTGAATCACAGGATTGCAAACTATTAGCTCCTGAATTGCCCAAGCATTGTCCCCATGAGCCTCTGCCGATGCAGGGCTGGCCACGATAACACAACTACCTTTATTTTTATAAATTTATTTATTTTTGGCTGTGTTGGGTCTTCGTTGCTGTGCGCAGGCTTTCTCTAGTTGCGTCGAGCGGGGGCTGCTCTTCGTTGTGGTGTGTGGGTTTCTCGTTGCAGTGGCTTCTCTTGTTGCAGAGCACGGGCTCTAGGCACGCGGGCTTCAGTAGTTGTGGCTCTTGGGCTCTGGAGCGCAGGCTCAGTATTTGTGGCACACTGGCTTAGTTGCTCCGCGGCATGTGGGATCTTCCCAGACCAGGGCTTTAACCTGTGTCCCCTGCATTGGCAGATGGATTCTTAACCACTGCGCCACCAGGGAAGTCCCTGTAACACGACTACCTTTAAACCAACTCGGAGAATTCTATTTTTTAATGCCAACAAAGTCCAGATTTAGGAGTAAGGCAGAGACCTCTAATTCTTCTCTTTCGGTTGCCCAGGTGGAGACTATGATTCCCAGCCTCTCTGGCAGCTGGGCGGGCCCGTGAGACTGAGTGTTGACCAATAGGAGGTGAGCAGGAATAGTAACTTCTAGATTGGCTTTGTTTAAGAAAGTCACTTTTACTGCTTCTCTGCCCTCTTCCATGAACCTGTCCAGTGCATAAGCCTCAACCACGCTGCCTTGGATCATACTCGAGGGCAGGGTTTCTCATATTTTTTGATCTCAGGGCTTCTTCAGACTCCGAAATATTATTGAGGACCCCAACTAGCTTTTGTTTCTATGGGCAAATTTACCATATTTAGAAAGTAGAAGTAAGAAAATTTTATTAATTATTTAAGTCATTTAAAAATAACTGTAATAAACCTATTACATATTAACATAGTATCATATATTAACATATACAGTACCTTTTAATGAAAACTAGCCATATTTAAAATTTTTAATTATTTACTAATTCATTTAAAATAATAAAGCTGGTACATGTTGATAAGTAACATATTTTAATTAAAATAACTATATTTTCCAAGATAAAAAAATTAGTGAGAAGAGAGGAATTTTTTTACATTTTTGCAAATCTCCTAATGTCTGGCTTAATAGAAGCAGAGGCATCCTCACATACGCTTCTGCATGAACTCTGCTGTGATAGGCTCTTTTGCTTGAAGTATGTGAGGATGAACTAGCCTCACACAGATAAGTAGTTGGAAAAGGGAGGAGTGTTTTAGTAGTCATTTCAGACAGTTTTATTCTTCTTTGATACTGCAACAAATATAAGTGGTAGTTTCTTAAAGGTTAGTTACAATGTGAAATCTGAAACTATATCAAATAACTTTCATACTCAGGTACATGAAGAACATACTGGTCTGTTTCGCACTTTAAATGGATCTCTTACCCGTTCATGACTTTATTGCTTCACCAAGTTGTATAGATCTTTCAAATGTTGACACATTTTATTATACAACATCAAAGCATCCCAAGTATTCACATCAACAGCAATCTCAGAAAAAGCAAATGTAAGTAACTTAAAGACAGTCAAGTCTTTAAGTAATGAAAGCTGTCAAGTTCAAGGTACGGGTACAAATTTTCCAAAATTGTAAGTGCTGCTTCAAAGCTCAAATTTTGTAATTGGCAACAAGTACTGTCAGTTGTTTTTCGTGATTTGCTTTTTTAATTTTCACAAAGATGTCGGTCAAACACCCAAATATGAATAAGAACATGTGTCTTTCTGCTAATTTTTCAGGTGAAAATCATGTTCTGTGGAGAAAAAAAAAAGTAGCTAGTTCTTGAAACACAAAATTGCACAAGTGCTTTTCTTGGAGACAAATACATTACCTTGGAATGCATCAAACCTGATGCATACTGCCAAATTCATCACCCAGAATATTAAAAAGAATCAAGAGTTAATGAAATTAATACTTTTTACTGCTTTATCAAAGACATTTTAAAGTGAAACTGGCTTTTCCCCTTGTGACTATGTGGCAGTAAAGAAATACTAGTCTACTTGGACCTTTTGGTGTCCCTGCCTTGACTTATACCAGCAGTTTTACCTACCATTGCTTCTGTACCATCAGTTTAAACGTCAATGCAGTGAAAAAGGCATGCTACCTTAGTATCATTACGAAAATAGTTTTGACCTATGATCTTCCTGAATGGGTCTCTGGGATTCCAATGTGCATTACTGGGGAAGGTCAAGGCCTTCAAGTTCTTGGAAATTTCCCCAGTGTCCTTGTGGAGCTGCAACAAGATGTTAAATGCAATGCCACAGTGGGGGCTGCCCACAGAACCTAGACTTATGACCTACTGTTCTGGGTATTTTTTATTCCTAGCTGAGATAAACTGTCCAGAATGGGAAAGTGAGCTCCTTATAAAACCTTTTCTTCAGGGCCTGGGAAGATGGGGCAGGAACAGTAAGAAGCGTGGACTGGTGGTTTGCCAAAGTCCCTACAGCCACAAGCGTCCTCGGAAGCATAATGGAACATGTTCCAATGTTTCTGAAAACCAGGGTAACCAGGGTCACCGGACATTACTTTGCCTTGAAACTGTTCCACCCAAGACTTTGTAGCTTCTGCAGCCCCATCTGGGGATTACCAATCCATCCCTCTATCTGCTCTGCCAAAAACTTCTCCTCCATCCCACCCTTTCTCAAGGTATCCGAGGGAGCTATGGGTTTCCTGTGCCCTTGCAGTCAGCTCTGTAGGTACTGCTCCATAAAGCTAGCAGGGTCCTTTCCAGGCTTCTGGTGGCCTCATCGGGAGAACAACACTCTTATGATCGTAAGTGAAGCTTGTTTCAAAGTAAAGGACATAATAGGGAATGGGGAGACTGGGTGGAATTCTGGTGGTGTCCTGGGAATTCTGTTTGTGGTGTAATTCTGATAACATCTTGGCTTCCCCTGTTGCTGGTTTATGATTCATCTTTCTTGGGTCTGATAAGTTGGTTAGCATTCATCTCTGCATTTTTAGATTCCAAAAATTTATTATTTCACTCTGAGTCAGCTCTGGGATGGTGACAATAGACCTCTCTTTTCCTGGCATCACCGTGCCCTATTGGTCACGGTCCATACCCTGACAAATGTGTCATATTTAATCTCTAAAAGAGGACCCAGGGCCACTTTACGTAATTATAAATTTGCCTATTTGACAAAGACACCTGACCCCAGGAGTGAATGGGGACTGGCACCCAGCCCTGTTCTGCTCACCAAACGGTATTCCCACAGGGCTAGATCTGCCCAGAGAGGGCATCTTTTTCTCTTGTCTCCATATAAGGGGTACCTTTCTTTAGCTCATACCAAGACCTTTCTATAGGGGCTTGCGGACGCTCTATCAGGACTTACCTTGGCCTATCCTGGGTCCTTTGAAGGATGTTTTCCTTCATGGCCTGCCCATTTGTGTCCTACTTAGAAGAGCCTTTAAGGCCTTCCAGATACAAGTCCCCTTGTCTATTTCTTTCTTTCTTTTTTTTAAAATATCCCAGAAATTTATTTAATGTTTGCTTGATACATTTTATATAGAAAGGTTAGGACCATTTGCTTTGGGCGCCCCTGGTAAGGCTCGTGGAGGCACTGAACTACAGAGGGGCGCCAATCTGGAGACATCAGAAATGGAAATCACACGCCCCGTTTTATGACTGTTCTTAAAGATTTGTCTCTAGTGAAATTAGGCCACTCCCTGAAAAAATGCTCAAGATGTTAGAGCTCCTGTGTGAAAACAGCTGACATTTAGGAGGGCATTTCACATTTTGGTCTGTCGGAACATTTAAATACTTCGAAATAAAAACTACTCAACTTTGAATCTTTCAATACTGGAAAACTTTCGAGTCTAGGGTTAACAGCCAGGAAGGCTGCTTTGTGTTCCTTAAACTGGACTCTGTTGCCCACAAAGTTAACCTTCGGCTTTGGCTTCCATTTCTTCCGCATTACAGTCTCCATCCACTTCTGCGTTTTCTCTCTCTAGCCTCTCCAGCTGCCTTGCAAGTTCAGTCTCATCTGTATCTGTCACCACGTTGGGCTCCACTTGAACACTGAAGACGCCCCTCTTTTCCTCAGTCTTTTCTTTTATGACAGCCATAGCTTGGTTGAGGACAGAGAGGCCTTCTGTTCCTTCCAGGGTGGCTGTAGTCATTACATACCGAGGAGGAACTATTAGATTAATCTTGAGGGCATGGTTTCTGTAGAACAATTCAGACCTGCTCTCAGGGCTGCTTTTACAGCACTGATGCCTTCATAACCATAACAAGCCACTTCACTGTCTGCTCGAATTTTGACAGCTTGTGGGGTTAAACACCTATTAATATTGTTAATGAGTACTTCCCGTTCATCTCCATTCAAATCTAAGCTATCCAAAATAGATGGGTCTGAGACTGCGTGCTTAAATGCATCATAGGCGCCGTATCCGGGTCTCTTGTAGTCATCGAAGACTCAAGCAGTCCCCTGGAACAGGCTTTCCAGCTGTTCGTCCTTGGTGTATTCTAAGACCTCAGCAACATGACGAAGAATGCTGTAAACAGTTGTGGATTTGGTAAATTTATCTTCACATTTGATCATTTGATTGCTTCCTCGGAGAAACTCTTCTGTTTGAAAAATCAGTCCATCCTTTTTCTTTGTCCACTCTAATGACAACCACACATTTGTTCCTGCCAATTCGGATGAGCTTGTTTATATAACGGATACGCCTTCTGGACAACTCACTCAGAAGAATCATGCTTTCGATGTTGTTGTATTCCAGCAAGCTGACATAAGCTCCCAGTTCAGCAATGGACCTTACCTTCGCCATCACTACATCTTCCACCTCAGGAAATTTGTGCTGATAAAATCTACAAATTAGACCGGCATTGTGAGGTATGTGTGTTGAATTCCCCACTGGCGTCCCGCGCCACGCTCTTCAATCAGAGAGATCACACTTGATCCGCCCACAGCAGCCGTGGACTCTCCTCAGCATCCCATTGTCTATTTCTTTCCTGCCCAAACTGGCCTTTGTGCAGGGCCCTGGGGGAGCGGGCCAAGAGCTGTACTTCGTCCCTGCTGGACAGCTGGACTCTCCAACTAAATTGCAAGGACTAAGTTCTACCAACTGATCTCCTTCCTGTGTCCACAGCTAATGCACACCCTCTTCCTCAGCAAAAAGAAAGCCTTTGTTATATATAAATATAGGAAGGAGTATCTGATAAGCCAGAGGCCAGTATACAGCCAGCAAGCACCAAGCAGCCACTGGGGAGATTACGTGAGTGAGGACAAAAATGTGGTTTTTCTGTCATCACGACCAGATGACCCCAGCTATGACAAGATTATACATAGTCCTAAAAGTGGCTACTCTTGCTATTGCTACAGTTCCCTTGGGCAATCCTTTGTCTAGAGCTGCTGCACGCGACAGAATCTGTTACAGATATTTCTTTCTTCTTTCCTGGCCCCTCACATCAAAGGGTGCTGAGAGCTTTCTGTACTGGTCCCAAAGTGTCTGCAAATCCCTGGTTCTTTTCATCATGGCCTATGTAGCTAGTTCCTTTATTTAAAAGTCTTAACAATGTCCATCTGGGAGTACGGTTGGTTTCCTGCTTCTGGCTGGTCCTTACATCCTCATGGAATGACAGAACCATGGGGACAAAGAGAACATCTTATAAGCTTGGAGGTAGAGGTGGGTGGTTGGGAGAAGATGTTGGCAGAGAATGATTGTGGATTTTTCAGTAGCAACTGAGAAAGTTAGAAATCAGTGGAGCAATTTCTTACAAATTCTGAAAGAATTATTTTTGACTTAGAATTTTATTCCCAGTCAGCACATCAATTAAATATGAAATAGACTGAAGATATTTTCAGAACTTCAGGGTCTCTAGGAATTGACATCCTTTCTTAGGAAGATACTGGAGGAAGTGCTCCATCACAACGAGGGTAAACAAATGAAAAGGAAGATGGGGGCCTGGGAAACAGGAGATCCCGTGGGAGACAGGGATGAAGGGAATCCTCCAGGTGAGGGCCAGGGGAGAGCCCAGGACGGCAGGTGTGTGGCAGGCACAGGAAACAACTGAACCGGTGAAAACAAGTCAGGGCGCCAAAAGAAGCATTAATAGAATATTGAGAGGAGATTTAGACAATGCAGAAAAATTTGAAAATGTATTAGTGATAAATATCTAGAAAACAAAGCAAAAAACAGCATACTTCTGGCCTCAACTGTGGATAATGTAAACACTGACTCTTGATCTAACTAAAATTAATATACAAGCATGTCAAAAGTACAAGGCAATAGGAAGCGTGTGATTGTGTGTGTATGTGTGCATGGGTGAGTGTGTGCGTGGTGTGTGTGTGGTAGTGGTGGTGGTGATGGTGGAAGTGGGGGAGAGATGAAGAGCCATCGAGGCCAAGGCACCAGCCGGCTGATAACATCTGAAGCTGACAAAGCAAGAGCAATTACTATAAGCCTGGTACTGAATATATGGAAGTAGATGCTTAAAGAATCAGCTGAAAGATTTGAGAGTGGTTGTCTTTGACTAGCAGGAGATGGAAGGGAGCTATGAATTGCTATTTTTGTTTTTGTTTTGTGATCTATTTTCCTTTTTATAACAAACCTTATAAACTCTTATGTGCAGGTTTAATTTTAAATTACCTATTATAAAAAACCCAAACTAAAACCTAAATATGGGGGAAAAAGATGTGAGAATGTAGGGATTTATGTGATTTTTTTCTTTCCTCTAATTTGCCTTATTAATAATAGTCTTCCACAGTTCCAAAGCAAAAACCCATACCATTAACATGTGGATCTGAAACAAAACAGCTGGGCAGAAAACATTGCTCCCCTGCTACCCTGGGCTGGTTCAGGAGATCTTGCCAGATGGCATACTTAGTACCCAGATAGCTTTGATCTCTGAACTGCAAATGAACATCCCATTTCCTTCCTGAACATGGTCAGAGCTCTCTGTGTTCCAGTCACACCTCCCTCCTCGACCTCCCTAACCCTTGAAAGTTGTAGTGGGTTGAATCATGTTCCTCAAAAAGATATGTCCAACTCTTAACCCCAGGTACTTGCAAATGTGACTTTATTGGAACTAGGGGCTTTGCAGATATTGATATTATGTTCAGGAGCTCAAAATGATATTAGAGTGGGTCCTGGGTCCAATGACTAGTGTCCTTATAAGAGAAAGAGAAGGAAATTTGACACACAAACACAGAACAGACACAGGGAAGAAGGCCACGTGAAGATGGACGCAGAGATGAGAGTGATGCAGCCACAAGCCCAGGAGCACCAGGAGCCACCAGAAGCTGAAAGATGCAGGAAGGATCCTTCCATAGAATTTGTAGAGGGAGCATGGCTCTGCCAGCACCTTTATTTCAGACTTTTGGGCCTCAGATCTGTGAGAGAACCAATTTGTGGTCATTTGTTATGGCAGCCCCCGGAGGAAACAACACAACACACGGATGCAGATGGAGGAGAAGCAAGCCTTCGAGCCTGTGGTGTGAGTTTTTCAGGTTCTCTTCTCAGCAAACAAACATTTGCTGAGCTCCTGCCATTTGCCAGGCTGTGGGCTGGGCCTCGTGGCTGGAGATGAGAATTTGGAGGCTGAGGTATCTTGACCAAGGTGCTGTGGGCCATGTCGCAGTGTTTGGGCTTCATCTCCTGAACCAGAATAGACCACTGAAGGATTGTTAAGATGAGTTTGGTGCTTTGGAAAAAGAAGTTGGAGCAGAGGGTACTATGGAGAAGGGATTTTAGTGGGGACTTGGGAAATGTCAGTTAGGACCGGGATTTTCAAACAGGGAGCGTGGGGCCCTTCACTGAGGAGACTTGGGCAGGAGAAGCCTGTGCTGTCTGAAACAGAACATTCAACAGGCCTATTGTTTTCATATTATAGATGACAAGAAATCTCAGCATGGGAAAATCTTGGAATTTCTGCATAAAGAAATTCTGCATAAGAGCATGACAAAACATTGTAGGGTGATGGATTCTAAAAGATTAATCATAGTACACCCCATATTTTCTGAGTATTTTACTATGTACTATGCCACATGCTTTCTACTTATTTCACTTAATTTTCTAACAGTGCTATGAGGAGAGTACTGCTACTAATTACCGCTATTTTAATCATGAATAGTTGAGGCTTACATTTGGGTCAGGTCACACATTTAGGTGGAGCTGGGACTCTAACTCAAGTGACTGTGCTCCTTAACCATTCCCCAACATTTCACTCCCTTAAAAAAAATTAATTAAAAATTTATTTTTAAAAATTTTATTGAAGTATAATTGATTTACAATGTGTTAATTTCTACTGTACAGCAAAGTGGCTCAGTTATACATATATATATTCTTTTTCATATACTTTTACATTATGGTTTATCACAGGCTATTGAATATAGTTCCCTGTGCTATACAATAGGACCTTGTTGTTTATCCATCCTATATATATTAGTTTGCCTCTGCTAATCCCAAACTTCCAATCCTTTCCTTCCCCACCCCCTCCCCCTTAGCAGCCACAAGTCTGTTCTCTCTGTGAGTCTGTTTCTGTTTCGTAGATATGTTCATTTGTATTGTATTTTATTTTTATTTTATTATTTTTTTAACATCTTTATTGGTAGAATTGCTTTACAATGTTGTGTTAGTTTCTGCTGTATAACAAAGTGAATCAGCTATATGTATACATATATCCCCATATCCCCCTCCCTCTTGTGTCTCCCTCCCTATCCCATCCTCTAGGTGGTCGCAAAGCACCAAGCTGATCTCCCCGTGCAATTCAGCTGCTTCCCATATATGTGATATCATATGGTATTTGTCTTTCTCTTTCTGACTTACTTTGCTTGGTATGATAATCTCTAGGTCCATCCGTGTTGCTGCAAATGGCATTATTTCATTCTTTTTTATGGCTGAGTAATATTCCGTTATATATGTATATGTATATAGATATAGATCTATCTCACATCTTCTTTATCCATTCACCTATCGACAAACATTTAGGTTGTTTCCATGACTTGGCTATTGGAAATAGTGCTGCTATGAACATAGGAGTACATGTATCTTTTTGAATTGTAGTTTTGTCTGGGTATATGCCCAGGAGTGGGATTGCTGGATCATATGAAAACATTTTTTTTTAGCTTTTTGAGGAACCTCCATACCATTTTCCATAGTGGCCGCACCAATTTACCTCCCCACCAACAGCATTTCATTCCCTTTGAAAGGTTTAGTTCAGTGGCTAATAGGATGTGCCAGAAATTATAAGGATTTGAATGAAGGCAGTGACAGTCAGTCTGGGTGGGAAGACAGATGTGAGGGCTATTTCAGAAGACTTGGTGACAAATCAAACAGGGAAAAGTGAGGGGAAAATATAACTTGGTACACAAGCAGAGATACTGTCCACACTTTTTTCTTTCTGCTTTGGAAATATTATATGATATTTAGAGTTTTGTGTTTCAAATATTAAGAGTTTTGCAGAATCAACTCAATACAATCTGTCTAAAGCAGTTCACTGTATCTTGTGGTACAACATCTGAGCCATAGGATGGATGTAATTTCATGCAACCCTACTCATCAGTGAATTCTGTAGCAAAGACGATATAAAATTCAAGTAACCACACACTAGCTTCTCTCCTGGACGGTTAGACTTCTATAGAATGTGTAAACAGATGAACAGATTTTACAAAATACAGTTATGTGTCATCAATACCCTCAATTGCAAAACAAGCCTGATTTTTTTTCCATTTAACTTCATTTTGGGAAATCCCTGGCACATATTTTATGCCATTATTAATAAGTGCCTGTATTGGTTTGCTAGGGCTGCATAATAAAGTACCACAGGCTAGGTGGCTTAAACAACAGAAATATATTTTCTCACAGTTCTGAAGGCTGGAAGTCCAAGATCAAGGTAGCAGCAGGTTTGGTTTTCTGCTGAGGCCTCTCTCCCTGGCTTGCAGATGGCTGCCTTCCTGCTGTGCCCTTACTTGGCCTTCTCTGTGCATCTGTGTCCAAATCTCCTCTTCTTATAAGGACACAAGTCATATTGGATTATGATCCACCCAAAAGACCTCATTAACTTAATCACCCTTTAAAGACTGTATCTCCAAATTTAATTATATTCTGAGGTTCTGGGGGTTAGGACTTCAACATATGAATTTAGGGTAGGGGACAATTCTGCCCACAGTATGATCCAAGGTCACAAAGGTCAGAGCCATATTCACACTGTAGGAAGCCGTTTCTTGAGATGATGGGATCCAGTTGCTCAGGCCATTTGGACAATCAGAACGGAGCCAAAAGTGACTTCACTGTGGGACACTTAGCGAAGTTACCTCCCTCTTTCTTATTACATGGCCTGTTTCCCAGGACTAGAGAGAGATTTCAGTCATTCTTTGGCATTATTACTGGCCGTGGGGACCTCTACATCTGATATTTGAAAGGGATGAGAACATGGGTGGGTGGAGGTTGAAAGTATTTGTTTAGATACGAGTACGTGGAGAGGCTGAATGAAATGGTGCTGGAACTGGCAGAAACATTGGAGGTCAGTGCTCTGGGGCTTCTAGAACTATGTCCCCTTCTCCCTAGTGCAACTCCCTCTATGAAAGGTTACCACACATTCATCAATTTGACATCATGGAAGAAAAGCTTCCTTTAATCTTGTTTTTCAGTATATATGATTCAAAGTCCATTTAATAAGGGAAAAGACTGTGGAGGTACACGTATATTTCCTAATAAAACAAGGTGAGGGGGAATTTTTTTTTCTACATATTGTTTGATTAAAACACATATTTCCAACTAATTAGCTCTGTAATAAAACAAAACAGGATAACAGCCGTCTACTATTTAAAAATCCTTCCCCGTCTCCCCACCTGAAGTATTCTTCTGTTCCCCTGTCCAATGTATGGCCTTTTTTTTTTTTTTTTTTTTTGCCTCACCTTTGGCCTCACACTAGAGTCTCAAATCTGTATCTACCACCTAGAATTTTCCCCTGAGCTTCAGGAGTTGATTGCCAGTTCTCTCTAGGTCTTGCCACTTCACTGCTCTATAGGGCACTTATACTCAATATGTACAAAAGTGAATTTCTTTCTAAAAATTTATTTTATTGAAGTATAGTTGGCTTATACTGTTGTATTAAATTTCTGCTGTACAGCAAAGTGATTCAGTTATACATATATATACATTCTTTTTCATATTACTTTCCATTATGATTTATTACGGGATATTGAAGATAGTTCCCTGTACTATACAGTAGGAACTTGTTGTTTATCCATTCTATATATAATAGTTTGCATCTGCTAATCCCAAACTCCCAAAAAAGTGAGCTTACTGGGGTCCCTCAGAAATGCTGCTCATCTTCTATATGCCCCATCCTGGTTCATGAAACTTACTTAAAGAACTCAGAGTTACACTTGCTTTCTTCTCACCCCTCATCCTACTAACTCTACATCTTAAATACATTTCCTGGTTATGCTTTCCTCCTCCTCCTCTTAAATTCAGATCCCAGCCATCTTTCGCCAAGCCTATTGCATTTGCTTCCCCAGGTGTCTCCCTGTCTCCTGTCTCACCTCTTTCTCCTTTCCTTGGCATCCTAAGCCTATAGACTCATTTCAACTTCCTTAGCCTAGCATTCCAGGCTCTCATCCTGGGCCTGGCTACTTATCCAACATTCTATCCTGAAACACATCTTTTCCTACAACTGTTTACAGACAACTTGTGTTGCTTTAATATAGCCTGATGTTTCCCGACTTGAGGTCATGAGCTCATGTGCTTAAGCAAACTCCTACTTCTCTTGCAGGCATTACGCCAGTGGAATGCTTTCTTTGGTCCCCAGAACTTGGACTTGGTGCTCTTTTCTGTGGCTCATGGCATGTTGTGCCCATCCTTCATTTCACTGAACTACTGAAGTGGACCAGTTTCCTTATCTGTCTTATACATTAGATGTCCAGTTCCTTATAACAAGGGAGAGTTTTATTCACCTCTGTGCCTCTGGTATCTAGTCAGTGTGTGCGGCATAGTAGTCCCTTTAAGTATATTGAATAAACAAATGTGAAAGTGCTTTGAAAAGTTTCAAATCTGATGGAGGTAGGGACTCTTTTTATAAACATTATCCCTTAAACATCTCTAATGAGCTATTGTTTTATTGTAAGAAGATCAGTGGAATCTGAGTTAAAAGCTTCAGGTGCCAGTCTGTGTCTATGTATAGTAGTTAATTTCCTTGACTGTAAAATGGGGCTAGGGATACTATCTAAGCCAATTGTTGTGAGAATCAACTGCGATAATGTGGGCAAAATTTATTTCTAAACCTTAAATGCTGTTCTATGAAAACACGAGTTAACACCAACTATGCTCGTCTTTCTAAAACTATATCCACCTACCTATCTATCTATACATATTGGTATTTACACACATATGTGTATTTTTTTGTACTGTGTCCTGCTTGACTATTTAAAATAGATCTTCACCATCTGTGTAATGTTCCCTTGAGTGGTGATTCAGTGATTTCCTCATTTTCGAAAGAGAACAAATTTTTTTTGCTAAGATTAGGTCTCAGGGACCTCTTCATCATGTATGAATGCAAATAAAAACAGAATTATCTATTCAAATTCAACCTTTTCTCAAAAATACAGGGAAGAACCTGGATCCTATTTGGTAGAGAGAATTGTTCCAAGCCAGAAAAAACAGTGGTTGGATGACCTGAGCACATTTTTTTTTTTTTTTTTTTTGCAGTACGCGGGCCTCTCACTGTTGTGGCCTCTCCCGTTGCGGAGCACAGGCTCCGGACGCGCAGGCTCAGCGGCCATGGCTCACGGGCCCAGCCGCTCCGTGGCATGTGGGATCTTCCCGGACCGGGGCACGAACCCGTGTCCCCTGCATCAGCAGGCGGACTCTCAACCACTGCGCCACCAGGGAAGCCCTGAGCACATATTTTTATTTTACTTGAAAGAACCAATAGGTTTCACCAAAATTTTCAGATATTTTGAGAGCAAGTGGGCGTTAGCACTGATTTTGGATTTAGGAATGAAAAACAGCTCCTCCACCCCCCCCCCAGACATTTTCTGTTTTTACACAACTATATAGAAAGTGCTCAATAATTAGGGTGATCTTACCTCCCATTTTATTCAGAACAGTCCTGGGATGTCCCTTTGTCTAGGTGGAATAATAAAGCAACCCTTCGTTCTCTAAACTACAACCCCAGTACCTGTTGAATGAATGAACAAATGAATGAATTTTTATCTTCATCCAACTAAAGGAAGCAAAGATAAACATTTCAACTGCAACATTTTGCATGACATTATCTAGCAGCATTTTACCTGGAAGCATAATTCAGCCATAGAAATAAAGATTCAGGTTTTCTAATATAGAAGTAGAACGATGTCCCTTCTCTCCCCAACTCTCTTCTCTCTCTTAACTTTCGCCACTTTCTTCTTTAAAAACGTAACATAGTGATCATGCTGGACAGACCTATGGAGCCGTCAAGGTTCAGGAGAGGGAGCAGCTGTTGGCAGAATCAGACCCTCCAGGTCACCAGATGTCAGTGTCATTTTGACATGATGTGTGATTTTAACTAACCTGGTGATGAGATTTATAACATTTTATTGACGTATAGTTGATTTGCAGTGTTGTGTTAATTTCTGCTGTACAGCAAAGTGATTCAGTTATTTATATATATATATATATATATATATATATATATATCCTTTTTTTTTTTGCGGTATGCGGGCCTCTCACTGCTATGGCCTCTCCCGTTGCGGAGCACAGGCTCCAGACGCGCAGGCTCAGCGGCCATGGCTCACGGGCCCAGCCGCTCTGTGGCATGTGGGATCCTCCCGGACCAGGACACGAACCCGTGTCCCCTGCATCGGCAGGCGGACTCTCAACCACTGCGCCACCAGGGAAGCCCTATATATTCTTTTTCATATTCTTTTCCATTATGGTTTATCACAGAGTATTGAATATAGCTCCCTATGCTATACAGTAGGACCATCTTATTTATCCATCCTATATATAATAGTTTGCATCTGCTAATCCCAAACTCCCAATCCATCCCTCCCCCACTCCCCTCCCCCTTGGCACCCACAAGTCTGTTCTCTATATCTGTGAGTCTGTTTTGTTTCTAGATTTATAACATTTATCTGTAGAATTAACATTGGCTCCATTGGATCCATAATTTGAGTTGCTTCAATCTGTTTCAAATGGAATTAATGTTATTATAGTTATGGGTTTATTCTGTTTGTCCTTTGACCTCTCCATCTCAGAACACCTGGAGATACGGGAAAGCAAGTCCTTTAATGTGTATAAAATAAACACCTGCTGCCCCTTCGGGAGACTTGCCAGGAGTAAATGCACATGACAGAAGCTCTTTGCAGGAGACTCTAGGACTCCTGTGGCAGGTCTAGCAGGCTGAGCAGCACTGTTGAAATCCTCTCCTCTGGACCGAAAGTGTGATCCATGCACTCCAGTTAGCATTAGCAGAAGCTGTCAGGCCAGGGGGCCTGCTGTGGGCTGCAGAAAGTCCTCTAAAGCTGCTGGTAGTGGCTGCCAGGTATTTACTTAATACCCTTGAGCCGGGACAAAGGAAAGTTTATGGTGTAGGATCCCGCTAAGGGAATAAACGCCTAAGGGAATGGAGGAAGCTAATTAAGAGGAAAATCGGAAGCCTGCTGAGATTTCATTTCCTTAAGTGCTCCGGACAATCGTGGGCTGGGTTACCTCGCCCTGCTGCTGTCATCTTGTGGTCCTACTCTGGATGTAGATCCCCACCAAATGTCGGCCCCTGGCATCTGAGAACACCCGCTGGTACAGCAAGTGTAATGGGGCTGTGGGACTCGAGGGACATTGTTCCAGCTAATGATTAAGAACTCTCCAGACAATAGGGGCTTCTTAGACAATGGGTGAATTTCCAGGATGTCCGGCCCCCTTCCGAGAAGGAGGGAGATAAACAAAATGTAAAAAAGGTATCTGTCAAAGACCAATCAGGAAGCTGGGGACAAGTTCCCTCTCTGGTCCGAGCCTAAGCCGGGACCAATCAGCAGGAAAACACAACCAAATCTATAATTTACATACGGGGAAGTAGGAACCTATAAAACTGACATATTCGCGCCCAAAAGGGGTTCCTTCTTCGGCCTCCTGCGTGAGGACCAAGGAACCCCGGTGCACCGGCCTTCAATAAACCTCTTGCGTTTTGCATCGGCTTCCGACTCTTGTTGTTTCCTGGGCGAGTCGAAACTCCTAGGAGACCGCGGAGGTCTAACAGGGCCTCCAACCTGAAACCTGGGACTGCCAGACAGTACAGATGGAGCCCTTGGACTAAGAAGGAAGGGAGGGACCAGGTGATCTCACTCTTATGTGGAGTCTAAAAAAGTCTACTCCCAGAAGCAGAAGCAGAGACTAGAAGGGTGGTTGCCAGGGCCTTGGGGTGGGGGAAATGAGGAGAGGCTGGTCAAAGGGTATGAACTTCCAGTTATAAGGTGAATAAGTTCTGGGGATCTGTACCTCATGGTGACTGTAGTTAAAAATACTGTCTTGTTGGGACTTCCCTGATGGTGCAGTGGTTAAGAATCCGCCTGCCAATGCAGGGGACATGGGTTCGGGCCCTGGGCTGGGAAGATCCCACATGCCGCGGAGCAACTAAGCCCGTGCGCCACAACTACTGAGCCTGCGCTCTAGAGCCCGCGAGCCACAACTACTGAGCCTGCATGCAGGAACTACTGAAGCCTGCACACCTAGAACCCGTGCTCCGCAATGAAGATAAGCCATGGCAATGAGAAGGCCGCACACCGCAGCAAAGAGTAGACCCCGCTCGCCACAACTAGAGAAAGCCCGAGCACAGGAATAAAGACACACACACACACACACACACACACACACACACACACATACTCTAACATGCACGCACACAATGGTAACTATGTGAGGTGGTGGATGTGTTACTGAACTTGACGGTGGTGACCATTTTACAATGCAAACATAGATCACATTGTAGCTGTGTACCCTTCATAGAGGACACACTGGGGCAAAGTCTGTGGAGCCGAGTCCACAACCAGGCATGCTGGGTGGCAGGGCTCAGGGGTGAGTTCAGCTGGTAGAGCAGGTGCTCAGACTCTTCATGGAGGCCTCCAGTGGGTAAATGACTGTCTTTTGGATCTGCCTGACATCCCGATTCGTCGTTAAGAAAGTCACTTCACAAACAACGAGGTAAATTAGGCTCATGTGAATAGCCAGTATCTTTCCAACTTCTTATATGGAATCTGGTTTTTAAGAGAGAGAGCTTACATTCTGTCATTCGGGATCATTTCCAGTGGTTGAGGTCTTATGTAGCATGACTGAGCATCATCTTACAAACAACTTGCCTTTGCTTATTTTGATAGTGTGACAAAGTGAACATTTATTGGGACAATAGTTCCCGAGGGAGGTGAATGTACAGAGTGGTTACAACCTGTGCTAGGGATACAGACAGACCCAGCTCTTAGTGGTTGCTTTGTCACTTTCTAGACCTTTTCGCATCAGTAAAGTAGAACTAATAACCATGAGGGATTAGAAGAGATTTAAACCTGTGTCTTTACATAGTAAACCTGCACTGAATGAGACCAAATGGTTTATGAATGGATTTGTTAGGGAAAAAGAATCACAACTGCTCCTTACCAGTGGAGACTGTGGGCTGGATTTCCCTGTTCTGCTCACTCTGACCTTCTCTAGGGGGTTAGCATTTGGTCAGTCACTGACAGATTGTGACTTTGCCTGAAGAACGTGTCCATCTGCAAGCTCTTGTATAATAGACATAAATCTCATTAAGGCTCCCAGGACTGGTTATGACCCTGAGGTGGGAAGGGATAGATAGGTCTTCTGAGGTCTAGGTTATACAAATTCCATCATCACAGGAAAAATAATATCTAACATTTTTTGAATATTACTATGTACCAGGGACTGTGCTAATGTTTTATTTTTAAATTTTTTTTGGCTACGCTGCACAGCGTGCAGGATCTTAGTTCTCTTGACTAGGGTTCAAACCTGCACCCCCTGCAGTGGTAGCGCGGAGTCTTAACCACTGGACCGCCAGGGAAGTGCTGGTCCTAATGTTTTAAGTGCATTTTCTTACTTAATCCACTAATGACTCTATCAATAGTCAATACGTCCTCCTTTATTAAGAAAGTCAGAAATGCAGAAATGATCAGGGGATTCGTTTAAATTGCAAGCCCCTTTTCCCTGCTACGGTGTTTCTCCTCTAGCTTTATTAAGGTATAATTGATGAATAAAACTTATATATATTTGAGGTATACAAGGTGATACATTGTGAAATGATTGCAGCAGTCAAGCTAAGTAACACATCAACTCATGTAGTTATCTTCGTGTGTGTGTGTATGTGTGTGTGTGTGCGTGGTGAGAACACTTAAGATTTGCTTTCAGCAACTTTTGAATACATGCTATTATTTACTATAGTCACCATGCTGTACATTAGATCCCCAGAACTTACCCATCTTATAACTGGAAGTTTATACCCTTTGACCAGCATCTCTCCATATCTCCCACCCTCCAGCCCCTGGTAATCTCCATTCTAACCCCCGCTTCTATGAGTTGACTTTTTTAGATTCCATGTAAAAGTGAGATCATAGATCATACAGTATTCATCTTTCTGTGTCTGGCTTATATCACTTCGCCTGACGTCCTCCAGGTTTATCCATGTTGTCTCACATGGTAGGATTTCCCATTTGTAAGGCTGAATAATATTCCGTTGTGGTGTGTGTATGCACATATATACCACATTTTCTTTCTTTATTCATCAGTGGACACAGGTTGTTTCCATATTTTAGTCATTGTGAATAATGCTGCAATGAACACGGGAATGCAGATACTTCTTCAAGGTACTGATTTCGTTTCCTTTGGATATATATATTCGGCAGTGGGATTGCTGGATCGCGTGATAGTTCTATTTCTAATTGTTTGAGGAACCTCCTTCCTATTTTCCATAGGAAAATGTACCAATTTACATTCCCACTAACTGTGTGTGAGGGTTCCCTTTTCCCCACATCCTCACCAATACTTGTTCCTTGTCTTTTTGATAATAGCTATCCTAAGACATATGAGGTGGTAGCTCATTATGGTTTTGATTTGCATTTCCCTGATTATTAGTGATGTTGGGTAGTGATTCAAAATATCAGTTGATTTACAAAGATTCCATGTATGGTTGTTCACACACTTCTGTAGGGCAAGGTACATTGATGGATTTGGGGTTTTGAACAGTGTTCTTTCAGGTTCCAGAGTAAATTCTGTTTCTTCTAATTCTTAATCTGGTGGGTCAGGAAGGGAAAGGGAAAACTTTGGGAACCCTCGGAAGCAGCAATGAAGAGCCTAACCGGTCTCCCTGTCCTGGGGCTTCCATGATGGTGCTTGCTCAGGTCAGGCAAGCTGCTGCTCCTTGGGCAACTTGGAGTTGGTTGGACAGGAAGTAGCCTGGTACAGCAGAGCTTGATCTTTACTGCTTGTTCCTGAGGATGAAGGAGCTCCATATTGTGCTTTGCCTGCATCACTTCTTTCTGCTCCCTCCCCCTGTACTCTGGGCCCTTAACATGCCCTTCCTTCTCTCCCTATCCCCGTCAAAGTCTACACTCAGATTCCTCTGTCAGAAGCTAGCAGTGATTTCCAAAATGTGATACAAGGACCATACACACCAGAATTTCCAATGGGGCTTATAAACAATGTAGATTCTGGGCCCCATTCCAGGAAGCTCTCTGAAGGTGAGACACTGGGAATCTGCATTTTGATAAGATTTTTAAAAACTGAAGTATAGTTGCTGTACAATATTATATAAGTTACAGGTGTACAGTATAGTGATTCACAATTTTTTTAAGTTATACTTCATTTATAGTTATTGTAAAATATTGGCTATATTTCCTGTGTTGTGCAATATATCCTCGTAGCTTATTTTATACCTAATAGTTTGTACCTTTTTTTTTCTTATGGCACGCGGGCCTCTCACTGCTGTGGCCTCTCCCGTCGCGGAGCACAGGCTCCGGACGCGCAGGCTCAGCGGCCATGGCTCACGGGCCCAGCCGCTCCGCAGCATGTGGGATCTTCCCGGACCGCGTCACGAACCTGCATCCCCTGCATCGGCAGGCGGACTCTCAACCACTGCGCCACCAGGGAAGCCCTAGTTTGTACCTTTTAATCACCTACCCCTGTTTTGCTCTTCCCCACTTCCCTCCTCCTACTGGTAAACACTAGTTTGTTCTCTATATCTGTGAATCTGCTTCTTTTTTGTTATAGGTAATCTGCATTTTAATAAGCAACTCAATTGTTGCCTTTGCACGTTAACATTTGACAACCAATGTAGAAAAACAGAACAAAGTGTTATTGCTCCCGGGGACCCTAAATTTTTAACAGAAATAAACAGCCTTTATACCAAAGGCTGTTAAATTAATAGACGAAAACTATCTTTCTATAGCAGTGGCTCTCAGCCTTGAGTTTACATTTAAATTCCTTAGGGACATTTAAAAAAATAAAAATAAAAAACATGCCTGGACCACACTCTAACAATCTCTGGAGGGAGGACGAGGCATCAGTACTTTTTAAAGGCTCTCCAGATGATTCCAAAGCATAGCCAGGACAAGAACTATTGCTCTGCGGAATAGAAGGAGGATACAGAGAACTGGAGCATCCTTTCTCAGACTGAATATGCATACGCGTTAGCTGGGGGTTTTATTAAAGTGGAGATTCTGATTTTGTAGATCTGGATGGTGCCTAAGATTTGCCTTTTTAACGAGTTCCCAGGCCCTCAGCCCACGCTTTCACTAACAAAGCAGTAGAGACCCTGTTCTCAAACTTTGCTGCCTGTTAGAATTTGCAGGGAGCTTCTACAATAAGTGGATTCCTGGGCAGCACTCTAGACCAATTAAATCGGAATTTCTGGGAATGGGACCCAGGCATGAGTAGTTGTTTAAGCTCCCCAGTAACTCCAGTGTACATCAAGGGCTGGGGGCCGGTGCTGGAGAGGTTTGTTGAATTAATCTAAATCCCAAAGAAGACAGGAGGTTGTAGCCATGCTGAAACACCAAAGGGCAGAAGAGATTAACCCCATTCACTGATGATGTCAAAATCGAGCATCACTGAATTTTTACATCTTAATTTGTTTCATTTGGAAGAAGGGGGCATTGTTCTCCCTTGATAGTCCCACAATCCCCTTCACACACCTCCCTTGTTCCACGCTCATGGTGAGGATTCATGTACTTCTGCAGTTTCCTCGTCTGAACTACATGCCCAGTTATCCTGTCATATCATGTTACTTTGCTCAGATGGAGGCTGTGCTGTCTTTTTTTTTTTTAATTTAATTTTTATTTTTTTGCCTGCATCGGGTCTTCGTTGCGGCCTGCAGGATCTTTTGTGTGGGCTCTTCGTTGCAGTGTGCGCGCTCTCTAGTTGAGGCGCGTGGGATCAGTAGTTGTGGCACGCAGGTCTAGTTGCCCCGCGGCATGTGGGATCTTAGTTCCCCTACCAGAGATTGAACCTGCATCCCCTGCATTGGAAGGCAGATTCTTCACCACCGGACCACCAGGGAAGTCCCTGTGCTGACTTTCTAAATAAGACATGAAGTCCCCAAATTTAAAAACATGTGAGGTCATAGGAAATCTTTTTAAAACAAATAATTTGGTACTCATGGAAACAAGAAGCTTAATTACATTGTCTAAGAAAGCTGTCTGGAAGGACTTCTCACAGCTCTCAAATGGCTCTTGGTTATCAGGCGCTGGGAGCATCCCAACTGGCGGGAAGCACATCACTTTGATGCCACGTAAGAGCGGATAGATGGAGAATTTTAGAATTTTGCTCCATGTTTAACTCCGTCGGGACAGATATTTCACTTTTTCCTTGGCAATCTAATAGAGAATCTTGATTTGCGAACAAGTCCTAAAAATAAATTCATATACCAGCACTGTTTGGTTTGAACTTCATTTTATTCCCCAGTGTATGCTAAGTTGGGTCTCATCTAAGTTTTTTACGTGAACCCTATTGCTTTTCTCCTGAGATTATTCAAGATTATGACATAACCAGGCAAGCCTTACCTAGGGATTTTTGTGTTTCCTGTAAGATGTGACACATAAGCTTTCTGTCTTTCTTGCCTGTCTGAGTCCACTGGGTTCTGTCTTAGGATAAAGGTCTCAGCACTATGTTCATATTTACGTTTCATAGTTGTTTCTGCAGAGACGAGGGGACTTCGTCTGTCATAACCAGAGAATTCTTCCAATTATCTTTGAGAGAAATTAAAAAACCAGAAAAGATCTTTTATATTTACTGCCACGTTTGCCATTTTATTACTATACTTACCATGTTGGCTTTTACTGCCCTTTGTAGTTTATTGTCTTTTATATATACTGCAAAATTTGTCATATTAAATGCTTAAGGAATTGTTAGGGTCTTAGCTAGAACCACGAGCTAATGTACTACTGAATTTCTCATTTTTGGAAAATGTGAGATAATACAATATATTTTTGCTATTTACATTGCTAAATTTTGGGTTAATTTGTTACACAGCAACAGATAAGTAATACAGTAATTTAACATGGTTATAATCACTGTTTTAAAGTCCTTGTCTGCTTATCCCATCATCTCTTTTATTCCTGGGTTTATTTCTATTGTCTGATTTTTCTCCTTGTTTTATAACAAAAGTGCCAAACAAGAAAACACACACACACACCCACACACACACACACACACACACACACACACACACACACAAGAATTTTCCTACTTCTTAATAATAATTTTTTAAAATTGTGGTAAAATATACATGACATGAAATTTACAATTTAACCATTAAAAAATTTACAATTCAGTAGCATTAAGTATATTCACAGTGTTGTGCAACCATCACCTCTATCTAGTTCCAGAACATTTCTTTCACCCCAAAAGGGAACCTGTACCCATTAAGCAGTCATTCCTGATTCCTTCTTTCCACCACCCCCTAGTCACCACTAATCTGCTTTCTATCTCTATGGACTTACCTATTCTGAATATTTCATATAAATGAAATTGTGCAATATGTGATCTTTTGTATCTGTCTTCTTATACTTAGTACAGTGTTTTCAAGTTGTCATGTTGTAATTCATGTCAGTAATTCATTCCTTTTTTGGCTGAATAATATTCCATTGGATGGACATACCACAGTTTGTTTATCCATTTATGCGTTGATGGACATGTGGGTTGTTCCCACCTTTTGGCTATTTTGAGTAGTGTTGCTATGAACATTCATGTCAAGTTTTTGTTTGAACACATGTTTTCAATCCTTTTGTGTATATATCTAGGAATGGGATTGCAGGGTCATATAGTAATTCTAGGTTTAATTTATTGAAAAGCAATGTGAGAATTTCTTTACATCTTTACCAATACTTGTTTTTTTTCCATATTTTTTTTATTATGGCCATTCTAGTGGGTGTGGAGTGGTATCTCATTGCAGTTTTGATTTTCATTTATCTAGTGAATAATGGTATTGAGTATGTATAATCATTTCTAGTGGAGTCTAGACAATGTGATGACTACATTGTTGAGTGTCTGGGTTTTGTTGCCTTCCTTTAATCAGCATTGGATTTTATTCTGCAAAGCAATTACTTTAGTTCTAGATCTTGATCCTTTTAAGGCATTTTGACACTTCAGGTAGCCTTCACTCTATCTTTCCTAAAGTGTAGCCTTCTGTGGATTCTAATGAATGCCCTGAGTGTTCAGTGAGGTTTCTCCACTTTGATTGGTCAGACCGAAAGGTTTATTAACACTCTGAAAGTTCTGATAGTTGTTCAACTTATAGCTCCACATAAGTTTTTTTCCTATAGTGGTTGCTGTTGTATGTTCTCATCCTATAAATACACAGCTTATTATTTGACCGAATATTCAAGGTGATTCCCATGAAGATTTATGGAGCAATTGATCTAGGCACCTCATTCCTTTCTGGTGCTCCGTACAAGTTCTAGCCACTTTGGCGCCCCTGAACGCTGACCTTTGTAACCTCAGCTTGTGGAGACTGCTGTGCTCTGCTTGGATTCCTCCTCCTGGAGTCAATGTCTGGTAAATATCTCCAGGTAGAAAGCTGGGGTAATCATTGGATTCAACTCACTTGTTTTCCTTCTTTCAGGAGTCACAATTCTGTGCTGCCAGTTGTATGGTGTCTAGAAATAGTTGTTTTATAAATTTTGTCCAGTTTTCTAGTTGTTTACTGTAGGAAGGTTAGTCTGGTATCAGTTATTCTATCATGCCCAGAAGTGGAAATGTAAAGGGTTTTTAAGGCACTATCTCTCTCTTTTTTTTTTTCTGTATAATTAGTTGTTTTAATTTCCATTTCTTATCTTCAACTTGTTCTTTAAGTTAACTTTAGTTCTTATATTATATATTTTTAAATACATCTTTATTGGAGTATAATTGCTTCACAATGCTGTGTTAGTTTCTGTTGCACAACAAAGCAAATCAGCCATATGCATACATATATCCCCATATCTCCTCCCTCTTGAGCCTCCCTCCCACCCTCCCTATCCCACCCCTCTAGTGGTCGCAAAACACTGAGCTGATCTCCCTGTGCTATGCAGCTGCTTCCCACTAGCTATCTGTTTTATATTTGGTAGTGTATATATGTTGATGCTATTCTCTCACATCGCCCCAGCTTCCCCCTCCCCTGCCATGTCCTCAAGTCCACTTTCTATGTCTACATCTTTACTTCTGCCCTGCCACTAGGTTCATCAGTACCATTTTTTTTTTTTTTAGATTACATACATATGCGTTAGCATACAGTATTTGTTTTTCTCTTTCTGATTTACTTCACACTGTATGACAGACTCTAGATCCATCCACCTCACTGCAAATAACTCAATTTCGTTTCTTTTTATGTCTGAGTGATATTCCATTGTATATATGTACTACATCTTCTTTATCCATTCATCTGTCAATGGACATTTAGGTTACTTCCATGTCCCGGCTATTGTAAATAGTGCTGCAATGAATATTGTGGTACACGTGTCTTTTTTAATTATGGTTTTCTCAAGGTATATGCCCAGTAGTGGGATGGCTGGGTCATATGGTAATTGTATTTTTAGTCTTTTAAGGAACCTCCATACTGTTCTCCATAGTGGTTGTATCAGTTTACATTCCCACCAACAGTGCAGGAGGGTTCACCACACCCTCTCAGCATTTATTGTTTCTAGATTTTTTGATAATGGTCATTCTGACCGGTGTGAGGTGACACCTCATTGTAGTTTTGATTTGCATTTCTCTAATGATTAGTGATGTTGAGCATTCTTTCATGTGTCTGTTCGCAATCTGTATGTCTGCTTTGGTGAAATGTCTATTTAGGTCTTCCACCCATTTTTCAATTGGGTTGTTTATTGAGCTCCATGAGCTGTTTGTATATTATGGAGATAAATCCTTTTTCTGTTGTTTCATTTGCAAATATTTTCTCCCATTCTGAGGGTTGTCTTTTCATCTTGTTTATGGTTTCCTTTGCTGTGCAAAAGCTTTTAAGTTTCATTAGGTCCCATTTGTTTATTTTTGTTTTTATTTTCATTACTCTAGGAGGTGGGTAAAAAAGATCTTGCTGTGGCTTATGTCAAAGATTGTTTTTCCTATGTTTTCCTCTAAGAGTTTTATAGTGTCTGGTCTTACATTTAGGTCTTTAATCCGTTTGGAGTTTATTTTTATGTATGGTGTTAGATTTCATTCTTTTACATGTAGCTGTCCAGTTTTCCCAGCACCACTTATTGAAGAGGCTGTCTTTTCTCCATTGTATGTTCTTGCCTCCTTTGTTGTAAAGTAGGTGACTACATGTGCATGGGTTTATCTCTGGGCTTTCTATCCTGTACCATTGATCTATATTTCTGTGTTTGTGCCAGTACCATACTATCTTGATTACTGTAGCTTTGTAGTATAGTTTGAAGCTGGGGAGCGTGATTCCTCCAGTTACGTTTTCCTTTCTCAAGATTGCTTTGGTTATTCGGGGTCTTTTGTGTTTCCATACGAATTGTAAAATATTTTGTTCTAATTCTGTGAAGAATGCCATTGGTAGATTGTCAGGGATTGCATTGAATCTGTAGATTGCTTCGGGTAGTATAGTCATTTTCACAATATTGATTCTTCCAATCCAAGAACATGGGTATATTTCTCCATCTTTTTATGTCATCTTTGACATAAACACTTTCTTTCATCAGTGTTTTACAGTTTTCTGAGTACAAGTCTTTCTCCTCCTTATGTAGGTTTATTCCTAGGTATTTCATTCTTTGTGTTGTGATGGTAAATAGGATTGTTTCCGTAATTTCTCTTTCTGATTTTTCGTTGTTAGTGTACAGGAATGCCAGAGATTTCTGTGCATTAATTTTGTATCCTGCAACCTTACCAAATTCATTGATTAGTTCTAGTAGTTTTCTGGTGGCATCTTTAGGGTGTATCTAGTATCATGTCATCTGCAAACAGTGACAGTTTTACTTCTTCTTTTCCAATCTGTATTCCTTTTATTTCTTTTTCTTCTCTGATTGCCATGGCTAGGAATTCCAAAACTATGTTGAATAAGAGTGGCCAGACTGGACATCCTTGTCTTGTTCCTGATCTTAGTGGAAATGCTTTCAGTTTTTCACCATTGAGTATGATGTTTGCTGTGGGTTTGTCACGTATGGCCTTTATTATGTTGAGGTAGTTTCCTTCTATGTCCATTTTCTGGAGAGCTTTTATCATAAATGGGTGTTGAATTTTGTCAACAGCTTTTTCTGCATCTGTTGAAATTATCATATGGTTTTTATTCCTTAATTTGTTAATATGGTGTATCACATTGATTGATTTGCGTATATTGAAGAATCCTTGCATCCCTGGGATAAATCCCACTTGATCATGGTGTATGATCCTTTTACTATCTTGTTGGATTCTGTTTGCTAGTATTTTGTTCAGGATTTTTTCATCTATGTTCATCAGTGATATTGGTCTATAATTTTCTTTTTTTTTTGTGATATCTTTGTCTGGTTTTGGTATCAGGGTGATGGTGGCTTTGTAGAATGAATTTGGGAGTCTTCCTCCCTCTGCAATTTTTTGAAAGAGTTTGAGAAGGATCGGTGTTAGCTCTTCTTTAAATGTTTGATAGAATTTGCCTTTGAAGCCATCTGATCCTGGACTTTTGTTTGTTGGAAGATTTTAAATTACAGTTTCAGTTTCATTACTTGTGATAGGTCTGTTTAAATTTTCTAATTCTTCCTGGTTTAGTCCTGGAAAATTGTACCTTTCCAAGAATTTGTCCATTTCTTCATGGTTGTCCATTTTATTGGCATATAGTTGTTTGTAGTAGTCTCTTATAATCCTTTGTATTTCTGTGGTGTCAGTTGTGATTTCTCCTTTTTCATTTCTAATTTAATCGATTTGCATCCTCTCCCTTTTTTTCTTGATGAGTCTGGCTAAGGGTTTATCAGTTTTGTTTATCTTCTCAAAGAACCAGCCTTTAGTTTTATTGATCTTTGCTATTGTTTTCTTCGTTTCTATTTCATTTATTTCTGCTCTGATGTTTATGATTTCTTTCCTTCTACTGACTTTGGGTTTTCTTTGTTCTTCTTTCACTAGTTGCTTTAGGTGTAGGGTTAGATTGTTTATTTGAGATTTTTCTTGTTTCTTGAAGTGATACTGAATTGCTATAAACTTTCCTCTTAGAACTGCTTTTGCTGTGTTGTATAGGTTTTGGGTTGTCGTGTTTTCATTGTCATTTGTTTCTATGTATTTTTTTATTTCTTCTTTTATTTCTTCAGTGATCTCTTGGTTATTTAGTAGTGCACTGTTTAGCCTCCATGTATTTGTGTTTTTTACAGTTCTTTTTCCTGTAACTGATTCCCAATCTCATAGTGTTGTGGTCAGAAAAGATGCTTGATATGATTTCAATTTTCTTAAATTTTCTGAGGCTTGATTTGTGACCGAAGATGTGATCTATCCTGGAGAATGTTCTATGTGTACCTGAGAAGAAAGTGTATTCTGCCACTTTCAGGTAGAATGTTCTATAAATATCAGTTAAATCTATGTGGTCTTCTGTGTCATTTAAAGCTCTGTTTCCTTATTTATTTTCTGTTTAGATGATCTGTCCATTGGTGTAAGTAGGGTGTTAAAGTCCCCTACTATTATTGCGTTACTGTTGATTTCCCCTTTCATGGTTGTTAGCATTTGCCTTATGTATTGAGGTGCTCCTCTGTTGGGTGCATACACATTTATAATTGTTATATCTTCCTCTTGGATTGATCCCTTGATCATTGTGTAGTGTCCTTCCTTATTTCTTGTAACAGTCTTTATTTTAAAGTCTATTTTGTCTGATATGAGAATTGCTATTCCAGCTTTCTTTTGATTTCCATTTGCATGGAATATCTTTTTCCATCCCTTCACTTTCAGTCTATATGTGTTCCTAGGTCTGAAGTAGGTCCCTTGTACACAGCATATATATGGGTCTTGTTTTTGTATCCATTTAGCTAGTCTGTGTCTTTTGGTTGGGGCATTTAATCCATTTACATTCAAGGTTATTATTGATATGTATGTTCCTATTACCATTTTCTTAATTGTTTTGGGTTTGTTTTTGTGGGTCTTTTTCTTCTCTTGTGTTTCCCGCCTAGAGAAGTTTCTTTAGCATTTGTTGTAAAGCTGGTTTGGTGGTGCTGAGTTCTCTTAGCTTTTGCTTGTCTGAAAAGCTTTTGATTTCTCCATCAAATCTGAATGAGATCCTTGCTGGGTAAAGTAATCTTGGTTGTAGGTTTTCCTCTTTCATCACTTTAAGTATA